>NC_050466.1:5807926-6107926 GCF_903995425.1 Onychomys torridus | reverse complement strand
CAAAGAAACCCGAGAAGTGTCTCACTCAGTACCGGTGGCTCCTCCCAGCACTTCTCACCTGGCCCCACCCTAAACCTCTTCAGCCCAGGGGCGGGGCTTCAGCTTCCCTTCCTCCCAGCTTCTCTTTCCTATATAAACCAGCCATCTTAGCCATGCGCTCTCTTGGCTCGCTCTTGGCCTCTTGGTTTCCATGTGCTCTCTTGGTCCTTCCCTCTCTCCCTCTCTTCTCTTCCTCTCTCTCTCCTCTCATGGCCCAGTCTATTGTGCTGGCCATGTTCAGTCTGGACGCTTCCAGATGCCTCTGGCTGTACTCTTCCCCCATCTACAATGAAACCCTTTTCCTTTAACCATACTTAGGAGCGGTCATGTCCTCATTTTCACCTAACCACATCCCCAGCTTCATGGAAGCAAAATGGCGGCTTCCTGATCTCTGGACACCAGCTGAAACCCTGGGATTCTGAAACCAGAGACAGTCCCTTAATTTCTGCTTCTCCAGCCCTTGTAGTGATTTCTTTAGCAACTTCACTTCTTTCTGATTATACCCCAGCTAAGGCAGAGGGTAGTCTCACATAAGTTTTCATGGATGTTTCATCTAATTGAGCCACTGGATATATTGATTCTCATAATTTTGGAATGGTTACACACACACACACACACACACACACACACACTATTAATCAATCCAACTACAACAATAGAACAGCCACTGTCTTTGAGGATAAGTGAGGCAGACCTATAAGGAGCACAAGCGAACTTACTGGGGTACTGGAAATTTTCTGTGTTTTCGTATGAATGGTGGTCCCATGGCGGGATACACATGGCAGAGGCACGGGTTGCTCACCTACGATTTGAGTAGATTGTGACTGAGGATGTAACTCAATGGAAAAGCACTGGCCTAACATACTCAAGCCCTAGACTCCATTCCCAGCACATCTATGAGGTTTTTTTTTTTAGCGTTGTGGATTAAACTCAGGGCCTTGCACAAATAACATGAACTACACCTCAGTCCTTAGTCCCCTACATTTAAAAAAAAATAAGGTGAGTGTTCTCAATTTTTTTACATATTGCTTTTTGTTCCTGTAACAAGATGCTTGAGGCTCAGTATGGAGAAAAGAGGTTTGTATAGCATACAGTTTTAGAAGCTAGAAGTCGAAGATTGAAAAGCCCTATCAGTTCAGCTCCTGGTGAAAGCTTTATAAGGATGGCGTAACAGGGGTGAGAGAACATTCAAAAGAAGTCACGTGGTGAGGAGGAAAACCAGAGAAATTCACAGGCCAGGCTGTTTGTTTGTTTTGTTGTTTCTGTTTGGTTTGATACAGGCTCTAATGTAGCCCAGGCTGGCGCCTCAACTTGATGTGTAGTGCAGGATGGTCTTGATCATCCAAGTACTGAGGTTACAGATGTGTGCCACAGTACCTAGCTATAAAACCAAGGGCCTCACTCATCCTAGGCAAGCATGCTACTACTGAGCTATATCCCTAGCTCAGGGGCCAGGCTTGCTCCTGCAGGACCTCACCAGATTCCCAAGAGGCACCCCTGTTGCTTTGAGGAGCTCAGTACCTATCCCCTAGTGACTTTGACTTCTCATTTCTCTCCCTCTAGAACAGTCTGATTTCCCTTCCTTCTAGGTCTTCTGGAAGCATGTGGCTGTCTGCCAGCCTTCCTACAATGGGCTGCTGACTAGCCCCTGTCATCGGCTCATAGCTGTACTTCGCCCCATCACCCTGCTCACAACTTCCTCCCTTTCACCCCAAGTTTTGCAGGTATTGGAAGCTTCGAGCAAATGCCTTTCAGCTCCCATTTTTCCTCCTTTAATTAGTTAACTAAGTAAATATTGAGGCAAGATCTCACTCTGTACTTGCTATAACAGCCCAAGCTGGCCTTGAATTGAATTTGTCTTTTTTTTTCTTCTTTCTTTCTTTCCTTTTTTTTTTTTTTTTTGGAGCTGAGGATCGAACCCAGGGCCTTGCGCAAGCTAGGCAAGTGCTCTACCACTGAGCTAAATCTCCAACCCTGGCCTTGAATTTGTAAGCAATCATCCTGTCTCAACTTCCTGATTGCTGAATGGCAGGAGCCCCCAGGCTGAGTCTTCTTGTCTTGGGAGAACATATTCCTAGCTACAGCTAGCCGCTGTATAGCTGCACTGTTGGTCAAAAGGGGAAAGCTTCTGCCAAGCATGTTCATCCTGTGGCCCATGAGCCCCCATGTGCCCCAGGAAAACTAGGAATGCAACCCAACACAAAACTGTAAACTCACCTAAAATGAGATTTGAGTGGGTGGTAATTTATTTTACTGTAACTTCATTGTGTGGCTCTGGGGCATGAAATGTACAGATGGCAATCTCACCTCTCAATGTTAAAAGGTTGGACACACTTGAGGGACTCACTAAGGAGTATGAATTGTTCATTACCAATCCATTTGCAGCATCAGGAAACCTGTGGCCCCTCTGCCCGTAACCTCTATGATCTTGATAATGTATTGGAAAAAAAAACAAGACAACTCTCTGATCTCCACACACCCTCCCTCACCCTCTGAGGAAGCCACACCAGGAAGCCTGCACCTCCGCTTGTGGAGATACCCTTCACTAGCTGCCCTTGGACTTTAGGGAGGGGGAAGGGGAAGCTTGGAGCTTGTCACATGTTGTCCTGGTTGACACTCCCTCTGCAGACCTCAGGTTGCAGTGAGAAGAACTAGGGGAGGTTCCAGGAGAAGGGACCCGATAGGGAGGTGTGTGTGTGTGTGTGTGTGTGTGTGTGTGTGTGTGTGTGTGTGTACTTTCTGTCATATGCACGCAAGTCTTCACAGGGGCCAGAAAAGGGGCTTGCACATAGATAAGTGAACAGTTCTTACAGCTTATATAACCACACCCAATGTAATATCATTTTTTCAACAATAGGTCTGTAAATATCCCACTACATTCTTCTGCAATATCATTAACATAGCAGTTTTGGGAAAATTCACTTTGCTACCAGGAGGAGGATTCACACATAATAGTTAAGAAGATAATAATGTTTAATAGCTAATTAATACTTAAGACAAATACTCTTTTTTTTTTTTTTTTTTTTGGTTTTTCGAGACAGGGTTTCTCTGTGTAGCTTTGGAGCCTGTCCTGGATCTCGCTCTGTAGACCAGGCTGGCCTCGAACTCACAGAGATCTGCCTGGCTCTGCCTCCTGAGTGCTGGGATTAAAGGCATGCGCCACCACCCCCCGGCTCTTTCTCTTTCTTAATTAGGCCTCTGTCTTAGGTATGACAGACCTGTATGAGCTGTGGTGATATTTTATATGTGCTTTAATAAATAAAGCTTGCTGTCGGGCAGTGGTGGTGTGCGCCTTTAATCCCAGCACTCGGGAGACAGAGCCAGGTGGATCTCTGTGAGTTCGAGGCCAGCCTGGGCTACCAAGTGAGTTCCAGGAAAGGTGCAAAGCTACACAGAGGAACCCTGTCTTGAAAAATCAATCAATCATTCAATAAACAAACAAACAAATAAATAAATAAAGCTTGCCTGGAGGCCAGAGGAAATAGCAAGCCATTTTAAGTAAACAAAGAAGTTGGGTAATGGTAGCACATGCCCTTAATCTTATCACTTCTGTGTGTTCAAGACCACCCTGGGAAATAGACCCAGGTGTGGTGACTCACGCCTTAAATCCCCAACTAGTTAACCATGGAGGTCTGGAGGCCTGCACAGACAGACAGGAAGTGACAGAGCTGTGTAGGAAGAGGAAGTGATGTAGCTGAACGGAGAGAGCAAATCAGATGGCAGAACAGCAAGGCATATAGACGTGGGTAACAGGAAGTAACTTGTATCTGGAAGCTGCAGAGTTGGTGAGGTAAGGTTGGCTGTGGCTTTCCCTATTTCCCTGACCTCTCTAAGACTTTTAACCCTATATTTGGCTCTGTGTTTTTAATTTAGTAAGACTATTTAGAAATTTGTCTACAGTGAGCTTGCCAATGACAATGTCATTTTGAGTCAGTGTGGTATGGACCTTCACGCTCAGACACTCACTCTTGCTATGGATAATATTGATGGGGCTATCAGTGTTAGCATCCTCATTAAGGTTTATCACATAGACCATGCAGCCAGGAAGTAACAGGTCATTCAGTTTGATGGGTTTTAGTGGCACTCTTACCCTGTGAGAAAAAGTCATGAAACATGAAAGGGATAGATGTGATCAGGCCTCCTGAAGGACACGTGTGGGAGAAGGGGGCAGGGGGGGACATGGGGCCTGCCTTTTAAGGGTCACCTTGCACATGGGTACACAGCCCATGGGGGCTACTCCACACATGCGCATAGATCATGTGGTTACACTGATTACGTGTGTGTATGTGTGTGTGTGTGTGTAAGGATTATGTCCTTAATTACATCACCAGCCTTTGACAGCATCCCAGCCTAGAAAGCAGGCGTGCTCTCTCTGTGCCCTCTCTTTCCATATTGCCTCTCCTTCTGTATTTTCCCTCCTTTGCAAGTCTTTCTCTCTGTCTCTGTGTCTCCCTCTCTCTGTCTCTCTCTGTCTCTGTCTCTCTCCCCCTCTCAATTAAGCTCTAGAAAGGTAACCATGGCTCTTGATTCTTCTGTGACTGATACATCCAGCACTCTTCTCCATCTGCATGGCCGCTGCTGGTGGTGGCCAGCCACGAGCGCCGCTGCTTAACCAACAACGTGACCGGACAGTGCATGGGTTGTGTAGGACTTATGACCCGGAAATGGCTAGGTGGAAATGACTAAGTGTCCTGCAGGGGCATGCCTGACCATGGGGGCAGGGCTGGAATTCCTATCATAGTTTACATGTTTTATTCTTGGAAAGTACTTGGTAAATATTGCAGCCTAGACATGTTTTAAATTTATTCTTACTTTCAGAAATCTCATCTTTCTGGGTTTCCATCCCTTTCATCAGCTTCTCTATCTTGTTCTTTTATGGCAGTTTCTTCTTGGGCTTTTTGAAGGACAGCAAAATCCAAGCCTTTCATCCTTTGGGTGTATTCAATGTTACCATCCAATTTGGGGCGAATTTGTTTCTTTGCTCTGTAAGAAATTCTTTTGGCTTTGGCAGCCCCATTTCTAGCTCCAAATAGCTCGGCTTCCTGGCCATTCTTGCTCAGGTCCTCTCTCCCTTTCTTGGCCTGGTTATGACACTTCCTGCTTCTCAGCATCTCTTTCCTCAAGTTTTTTGTTTGTTTGTTTTGTTTGTTTGTTTGTTTTGGTTTTTCGAGACAAGGTTTCTCTGTGTAGCTTTGCGCCTTTCCTGGAACTCACTTTGGAGACCAGGCTGGCCTCGAACTCACAGAGATCCACCTGCCTCTCCCTCCCAAGTGCTGGGATTAAAGGCGTGTGCCACCACCTCCCCGGCTCAAGCTTGACGTAATGACTTTTCTTTTTCCTCTTTTGCTTGGCTGGGTCTTCCTTTTCAGTGTGCCCCCTTGACACTTCAGGTTGAGGAGACTTAGACGGTAGTGACTGAGTTTTCAGAAGTTTCCTGAAGGTTTCGTTCATGAGTTTTGGCTGGTGGAAGGAATAAGGAACCTTGCTCCTGGGTAGGATGAAGGTGTGTGGGGGGAGTGACTTAGAAGCTCATTTAGACATTTCTCCAGTGGCCCTTCTGATACCCCAAGGACAGGAGTGCTATAGCAGAGAACAGCAACCATCTTCTCCTCGTAAACTCAGCCCTTCAGACTCTCTGTGACTCTCAAAAAAGCTTTATGGGTCTTCAACCTCAGGAACTTCCTGCCCTCGGGGACTTCGAGTCCCTCAGAAGCTTCACAACCCAGAAGCTTCCGCCCCCCCCCCAGAGGCTTGGTGCCCTGCAGAAGTTTCCAGGCCTTCGGGAGTTTGTCTTCCGGTGGTGCTGTGCGTCCTGAGCTTCCCTCCACCCCAAACATTCTGACCGCCTTAAGTACAGGCGATTTGGTATATGTTATTTAGTTTGTACCGTCCTCTCAGGGGCTTGGGGTACAGCTCAGTGGCAGAGTGATTGCCTAAACAGGACGGGGGATTCAACCTCAGAACCACTGGGAACGTACAACATTAAAAATAAAAACAAAACCAAACAAAAAATCCCGGCACCTTTTCAGCCCAGTTTGTTACCCTTCACAGAAACTGTACCCCAGCACTGGGGTTGCTAGTGCAGGCCACTCCATCTGGCTTTTACACGGTTGCTGAGCATCCAAACCCGGTCCTCCTCAAGCTTCTGCAGCAAGCATCCTTACTGAGCTATCTCCCCAGCCTCTCCTAATACCACAGTTTTTCTCCCAACCACATTAACTGCTTTGACAACAATCATAGTTTAATCTGTACCATGCCTACTAGAAATTAGCACTTCTTAGGCTGGGAGCATACCTTGGTGGTAGAGTGCTTTTCTAACTGTACATTGCCCTGGGCTCTATCTTCAACATCAACTTAAAAGGCTAAAAGTGTCTATTGTACAATACTGTAGCCACTGTCTCAAAAATAACACTTCCACCATTGCCCCAAGTATAACACTGTAGCCACTGCCCCAGTTATAACACTGTAGCCACTGCTCCAATTACAACACTGTAGCCACTGTCCAGGTTGAAACACTGTAGCCACTGCCCCAGTTATAACACTGTAGCCATTGCCCCCCTCAGACATCTGAAGCCACTGCCTCAATTATCAGTTTTAACACTGAATCCATCGCTCCACTTAGAACTTGGTAGCCTCTGCCTCCGAGTCCTCTGAGTCCAGGAAGAGCTTGTTATAGCTGTAGGTCAACCTGCTTGTTTATATATGTATGGATGGATTGGGTCAGGTACCTGCTTTCATTACAATTGAGAGACAAGGTAAGGAATAAGTAGGCACTACCTATCTCATACTAATGGTGGCTGTAAGGGTGGTTCATGTATGCCAGACAGAAATGGCTGTAGTTCGTTCATATTATAATGCTGTTGGGTCCTGCCCAACTATCAAACAGCCTTGAATGGAAGAGTGAGGATTAAGAAATAATAGATACGAAAAATAGAGATGCAGATGTAAAAGAAAAAGGTAGAGACACAGAATAACATCGGGAGGGCTCTGGGTCAATACCACAATCGTCCTGAGTTTATTATTCATAGCCTTTTTATATATCTGCTAGAGGAGAGGCAAAAGATTTCCCCCTCTCAAGGTGGAGGTACAAAGTAAAAACAAGTGTAAACACCTCTAGTAGTCAAGACATCTGGTAACCACACCTTTGGCCAAAGCATCTTGTTATACAGTCTTACTGAACTTAGACTCTGACCTTGAGTCAAGATGGAATAAGGCCTCACTTTGGAGTCTCTGTGGGCCTTCACATAATGCCTAATGATCTGGGGTTTTTTTCCCCAAACCTATTTCCACAGACATTTAAAATTCTTTTAACATTTTGCATTTATTTACATGAAATGCTGCAGCATCATCTATTTAAAAAATCTGCATAAACTTTTAATAACTGCAAATATTTTGCTTCTTACAATAGTTTGCCTAAACCTAGACTTGAACCCAAGTCTTGGCTGATGCTAGAGCCCATGTCTTTCCCAGTACATGTTGAACAAAGTTTCTGGAAGATTGAATCTGGAAATGGAAGTGCCAGGAGTTAGTAATAGATGGTGCTGTTTTCTCAGTTCTTATTTGGAGCACTATTTCCAGATCTAATTTGCTTTTAACCTCTCTGGGTCAGTTTTAAAATGATTTGCCATCATTGTTACAGGAATGGTTTTCCCCAAACAAATACAGAGAAAATCCTATCATTACAAATTAATTTTTAAACCTGGGAAGGTCTGAAGCCCAAATTGTCAGTACAGGGAGCTAAATATAATCTCTCACACTGAGAAATATATCCAATGTCCCGCTTAATAATTCAGGGCATCTAGTACAATCTGGAAGGATGTCAGGCCTACATTTCCTGTTCATGGGGAAATTTGCTCTCTTTACTGCATTCTGCGTTGATCTGCTACTGAAGAAGGAAACCAGCAATAATCCCTAAGAAATGGCAAAGGCTAGGAATGACATTATTCTAATTTACCAAAGATAGGTCCACTGAATAGAAAGGAGTGTCCTTTAAATCTAGTCTTCAGAGGCAAGAGATTTGATGTGGATTTTTTTTCTTTTTCTTTTTTCTTTTGTCTCCATTGCACAGTGTTTTATAGTCTGTGTTTCTAAGATTTAGCAATATGGCTAATTTAGTTTGGAATGCCTGATACTTGCATTACTAGTCAAGCAGTGTATATAATACCATTTTAATACTTGAATCTTTAAGCCAGAGGGCATTTAACTGAAACAGTAACTCACCTCCCTGTACCATATATTGGATACACAGTGTAACTTAACTTCTTTTTTTTTCTGTGCTGAGAATCCAACTCAGGACCTGGCACGTCTAGGCAAATGTTCTCCCGGTGAGCCATATCCAAGTCCCAAATGGAACGTAATTTTTTCCTAAATGAATCCTTGTGTGAGTTTCCTTCCTGCAGATCCCATTTCATGTACTCAGCACATCCCTTCCTCCATGCCCCTAGCCAACCAAAAGTGAATTCTGTAACTCAGGATGGTTTCAAACTTTGTGTTCTTGGGCTGGGGAAAAGGCTCAGTTGGTAGATTGTTTGCCACACAAGTGTGATGCCCTCAGTTTGATCCCCAGGACCCGGTGAAAAAGCCAGATGTAGTGGTGTGTCCTTGTAATTCCCACAGTGGGCGGACAAGTGCAGGTGGATCACTGGGGCTCACTAGCCTGCCAGCTGAGTTGAATTGATGAGCTCCAACCAATGAGATACGCTGTCTCAAAAAGTAAAGTAGATGGCACCTGAGCAATGCCATCTGAGGTTGACCTCTGGCTTCCACATTGCATGTGACCACACACACACACACACACACACACACACACACACACACACACACCCTCTATTCTTCTGCCTCAGCCTCCTGAATGGTGGGATTTGGGATGTACATCACTGCTTTATCATTCTTTACCTTAGGCCAAATACTTCCTCTGTTTGGAACTTTGGTTGATCTCTGAGCAAGAGCAGTTGCTTATTCAAAGTTGTCTGGGTTCCATTTGTAAGTTTACACAGCAAAGCATCATTGATAGTTGAATTGCACATTCCCTGAAAGTTACTGATAAAGGCTTCCAGCTAAACAACTTAGTGACTGTACTCCTGGTGTTCGTGGGAGTTTGGTTTCAGAACTGTCTTGAATAGCCAAATGTCCTTATCTAGAGTGCTGTAGTGTCTGCATCGAACCTACACACACATCCTCTTGTAAACTTGAACTCTCTAAGTAGCCATGCCGTGTTGTTAGGGAAAAGAAGCTAACAAAAAGAGTGGGCACATGTTCAGTAAAGACTTTTTTTCTGGAATAGTTTAGACCTGGAGTTGGTTAAATCTTTATACTTGGAGCCTTTGGCTACAGAGGGCCAGGTCAACTGTCCATTCACACTTCAGAATGTTCTGCAGCTGTAGTGAAAACAGGAAGGTTTTTGGATTGATTGCTAAGATATACTATTGAATGAAAAAAATCGAAGAAAAGGCCAGGCAGTGGTGGCACATGCCTGTAATCCCAGCACTCGGCAGTCAGAGATAGGTGGATCTCTGTGAGTTCGAGGCCAGCCTAGTCTAAAGAGCAAGTTCCAGGACAGCCAGAGCCATACAAAAAAACCCTGTCTCAAAAAACGCCCCCCCCCGAAAAAAATCAAAGTAAAGAACTGTGTCCCACTATTTACATACAAAGGAGGAGATTGATGACAGATAGTAAAGATGCACATTTGCTTGTACAGATATAAAACATCTCTGAAGAAAGCATGAGCTACTGATAAAATTGCTTACTGTGGTGGTTTGAAAGAAAATGGCCCCCAAAGAGATGTGGCTTTGTTGGAGCAGGTGTGGCCTTGTTGGAGGAAGTGTGTCACTGTGGGGGTGGACTTTGAGGTCTCATACATGCACAAGCCACACCTAGTGTCTCAGTTCACGGCTTGTTGCCTGCACAAGATGTAGAAGTCTCAGCTACCTCTCCAGTGCCATGTCTGCCTATTGGTGAAATTATTAAGGCCACTCCACATAGTTAAAAGGGAGGTTTATTTTGTGGGGTAACTCACAAGTGAAGGGATAGGTAACAGGCTCTGGGAAAGGTATGGCGCAGCCTGGTGGTGTTCTCTGGAGAACTCTGCTTGGTCTACCTCCAGCGTCCAGGGTCCTGGAACCAAGAGAAGTCTCTCCTCTTGATCCTGGGTCTTCAGCATCCTCCCTCAGCCCCGCCTTGTGGGCGTGACCATTACCGAAGCCTCATTGGGGGTTGGAACTTGCAGATCAAAGTTGGAATGGCTACCCACTACATCTGCCCACATGCCACATGGTAATGGACTGACCCTCTGAACTGTAAGCCACCCAATTAAATGTTTTCCTTCTAAGAGTTGCCACGGTCATGGTGTCTCTTCACAGCAATAGAAACCCTAGCTAAGACACTTACTTTGGAGGGAGAGGAGCAGGATGGCTGAGGAGAGGAGTGTGAGGAACACTCTCCATTCACTTGCCTTGCACCACGATTGGGATATACAACTCAATGTTGCCAACTAAACAGCCTCAAGAATTCTCTTCAGAACCTTAGGCACCTCTACCCAAGTATGATCTAAATCTTGACTTCCACCATGAAAAAGAATTTCAGGATGAGTTAGAGAGGAGCATGATTAGAAAATGTATTGAGTAACAAGAAAGGCAAGACCCACTTGAAGATAGCTGAATGAGGCAGCGTACATGCCTTAGCAGCAGCTATAGAAGTGATTGGTGGCTTTGAAGTTACTTAATCTTCAACTAAGTTTAGACCTTAGCCACAGAACCTGCCCTTGAAGGGGAGACCTTTAAAGTGGACTGTACAGGCTTGCAGGTGGAGAAGGGGGTGCCGGCAGAGAGGAGGCCATTGATCAAAGGGACCCTTAGTTATCCCTAGGTGGTGAGGAGGTTGGATTTTAGGCATGCTTCATTAGCCAGCTTAACAGTGTCATTAGGATGTTTCCCAGAGAGGGGAGTGCAATTCTTACGCAGGTGCTCAACAATGTCAAAATGCCTGGGTACCATCTATAAAGAAACAAATCTGAACTGTACAGGAAGCCCTTTCCTTCATCAAGTCCCCTCTATTTCCTAACTATCCCCTCATCCCCTGCCTCAGGACCTCACTATCCTTCAGGGGTTGTTTTCACACTCACACTCTCTCACCTCTGAAGATACCAGAAGATACCTCTGGGCTTTTCCCGTCCCTTTGTATAAAATGGTGCATCCTCCTGGCATCTTTAAACCATCTTTAAGTTACTTGTAGTGTGCAGTGTGATATAAATGCTCTGTAAATGGTTGTTATATTGTTGTTTAGGAAATAATGACAAGAAAAATGTCTGGAGATGTTCAATAAAGACACAATTTGGAATGTATTTTTCTGTCTATGACAGGTTGAATCCACAGATGCTGCACCCGTAGATATGGAGAGTCAACAATACACCCTTTGGTTTCATAGTTTTTTAAGATTTATTTGATTTTGTGTGTGTGTGTGTGTGTGTGTGTGTGTGTGTTTGTACCTAAGTATATATATGTGCATCACGTGGGTGCAGGTGCCTGTGGAGCCCAGGAGAGTTACTGGAGTTTCAGGTGTGTCACCCAATACGGTTCCTGAGAACCAAACCTAGTTGCTCTGCAGGAGCAGTAAGTGCCCTATCCTTTGAGCTATCTTCCCAGCCCCTGCTATCTTGAAATTTGAACCATGCAAATACAGTCCTTCACAAAGACATGAATAAACAAAAATTAAATAACTGGTGATATTTTATTTGTGTGTTAATAAAGCTTGCCTGGAGATCAGGGGAAAAAGACCAGCCATTTTAAGTAAACAAGAAGTCAGGCAGCACCACGCCCTTAATCCCTTAGCACACAGGATCTCTGTGTGCTCAAGGCCACGCTAGGGAACAGAGCCAAGCGTGGTGACACACTCCTTTAATCCCAGTACCAACCATAGAGACTTGGAGGTCTGTACAGATAGTCAGTGACAGAGCTGTATAGGAAGAGGAAGTGAGGTAGCTTGGCTAAGAGCCAATGAGAGGGCAGAAAAGCAAGGCATATAAGCCTGGGTAGACAGGAAGTCACACTCTTTGGGAGCTTCGGAGTTCGTGGGCTGAGGTTAGCTGGTGGCTTTCCATATTTCCCTGATCTCTCTAAGGCTTTAACCCAAATTTCTGGCTCCGTGTTTTGTATTTAATAAGACCACTTAGAAATTTATCCATACATAGCCAGAGCAAGAAGGGCAAACACCACCTGCCTAAGAGGAACATGTTAGCTGCTTTTCTTGTTACAACAAAATATCCAACAAAAGCCACCAAGGAAGGAAGGGTTGATTTGGCTCACAGTTTAAGAGTATGGTGCATCAGAGAGGGGAAGGCATGGCGGCAGGAGCGGGAGGCAGCTGCTAACACTGCAGCCATGGTCAGGAAGCACCAGGGACAAGACAGCTTCTCATTTCACTTTCCCGTTCTCCATTTTGTTTGGTCTGGGGTCTCAGCCCATGGAATAGTGCATCCCACATTCAGGGCGGAGTGGGTTTTCCTCTTTCAGTTAACCTAGAAACTCCCTGGCAGACATACCCAAAAGGTGTGATTCTGGATCCTGTCACGGTTAACTGTCACAAGGTGGTAGCGGGTCACCTTGGGGAAGGCCTTGGTCTTCCCCTCTTACCTATAGTAATGTTAAGAATGGCCATTGCTGGAGAAGGGTTATGACAAGGCCTTTCTGGAGGCCTGCTTGGAATACCTCTCCCAGGAACTCTTGGTGCTCAGTGGCTACTCCTGGGCAAATGGGTGGGGAAGTCAAAGAGATTCCTGGGATTTCAGGGACCAGAGCCTTAGCCCTTCATGTTCACAAAATCTTTTTCTGGTGGCTTGAGATGGTCCTGGGGGTCAGTTGCCGTAGAAGGGACATGGTAACCCTTGGCAAAGTCACCAAGTAGGAATAAGCTGAACTAGGCTCAACATGGTGGCATAGACTGTTGCCAAGAAAGCCAGGTTCTTCTGTGATGGGACTCAGCTTGCATTACCCATCCCCATTTCCTCACCTTTTTATCCCCAGAGCATTTCTCGTTACTAGGAAGAGACTGACAGAATGAATGTTAGACCTGTTGTTGTAGACTGCTAATGGTCACCAATGAGCCTTCTCTGGTACCTGTGCAGTGCCCCCACGCTAACTCTAACCTGGGCAGCGACACCCGGGTGTCAACTCAGCTCACAACCTAGTGGGCAGAATCAACCACATGACCCTGCATAACCGCAGATGGAGGAAAGGGTGGGGGCAGGAAGGTATTGATACAAGTTCTCTAAAACGAGATTGACTAAAATACTGACACCTTCTTGCTGGTTCTCCCATCCCTAGATTTTTGTCTTTCTAATAATGACAGATATTTGGCATAGGAGTCTCTTCCATGCAAAATATTCCCCCATATATGATCCTTGTAGGAATTATTGAAAAGGTAAACTGAAGCTGGGTGTGGTGGTACGTACCTGTGATCCTAGCACTGGGGGAAGATCAGGAATTGAAAGCCAGCCTTAGCTACATAGTGAATTGGATGTTAGCCTCAGCTACACGAGACAGCTCCTCAATAAAAATAAACAGATAAAATCGGGGACCTGTCCTTAGTGCATGAGCTGGCTGTTTGGAACCTGGGGCTTATGTGGGGACACTTTGCTCAGCCTGGAAGGAGGTGACAGGACCTGCCTGTACTGAATCCACCAGGTTTAAATGAATCCCCAGGGGAGTCTTGGCCCTGGAGGACATGGGAATGGAGGGGAGGGGCTGGGGGGAAGGTGGGGATGGGGACGGGATGGGGGAGGACAGGGGAACCCATGGCTGATGTGTAAAATTAAAACACAAATATAATAATAAAAAAACAGATAAAATCAAAACCTAACGGGTTTAGTTAGTCTTAGTCAGGGTTTCTATTGCTGTGATGAAACACCATGACCAAAAAGCAACGTGGGGAGGAAAGGGTTTATTTGGCTTACACTTCCACATTGTCATCGAAAGAAGTCAGGACAGGAACTCAGTGCAGGAACCTGGAGGCAGGAGCTGATGCAGAGGCTATGGAGGGGTGCTGCTTACAGGCTTGATCTCCATGGCTTGCTCAGCCTGCTTTCTTATAGAACCCAGGACCACCAGCCTAGGGATGGCACCACCCACAATGGGCTGGACCCTTCCCCATCAATCACTAATTAAGAAAATGCCTTCCAGGCTTGCCTACAAGCCAGTCTTGTGGAGGCATTTTCTCAATGGAGGCTTCCTCCTCTCAGATGACTCTAGCTTGTGTCAAGTGGACACCAAACTAGCCAGTACAGTTACACAAACAGCAATTCATGAGTTGGGTGGCTCCTACCAGGAGTCATTCAGGGGCTCCCCCTGGCTTTCCCAGGCTGCCTAGGGACAAAGAACAAAGGAAACCTGTAACTGACACAGCCGTACAGCTCCCCTCTTTGATTTAGCCCATCTGAAAAAACCTGTCATGCAAGCTTGAGTCTGGTGGCTTGAGCCTCCACCCTGTGTGTTTTTCTTTACTCCGGAGAATTACAAGAACTACATGGCTGGGGAGATAGCTCAGTCAGTGAGAAAAGTGCTTGCTGTACATGTATGAGGACCCAAGTCTGGACCCCCAGTATCCATGTAAAAGTTGGGTGCGGTGGGACATGGCTAAAATCTGTAACTCGAGAAGCAGAGATAGGTGGCTCTTTGACATTGACCTCTGGTCTACACACACACACACACACACACACACACACACACACACACACACACCAGCTGGCATCAATTAGTGTGTCTCTAAAGTGGATGCCCTGGAAATGTAATCTTCAATGCATTTGTGAACCAAGGAGTGCTAAAGATTGCCAAAAAGTGCCAGACCCGGGGGATGGGGGACTTTCTCGAGAGCTCTTCTAAACAGATTCAGGCAGTGGGACCTAGATGAAAGAGATGAGTTGGGGTCCTTCCCCTCTTACTCTTTTCTTTGTTACAACACGATGAGACAATTTAGCAAAAGACACTCTCCACATGTGGCTCCTCAGTCTGGCAAGGCCTGCTTTCAGGGGCTTCAAGTACTCGGGCAAGTCACGTGAGGCACACTAAGATACAACATTTCGATTCTGTGTGCACATGAATATCATGTGAGGCACACTAAGATACAACGTTTCAATTCTGTCTGCACATGAAGCAAAGCTGAGGTCATTTGTGAGACTTGACTGTCTGCTCACAGATGATTCTTCAGGCTTTGTTTCCATTTGAATTGACATTGACAAGCAGAAAACAATGGTATATGCCTGTCATCTTAGCATTCTGGATGCTGAGGCAGGTGGATAAAGCAATTAAGGCCAGCCTGGTCTATTCAGTGAGACTTTGTCTTCCAAAATAATAATAATAATAATAATAATAATAATAATAATAATAATAATAATAATAATAATAAAAAATCATATATGGTGGTGTACTACCCACAATCTCAGAAGCAGAAGAAGGAAGAGGAGTTCAAGGCCAGCTTTGGCTATATTCTAAATTCAAGGTCAGCCTAGACTACAGGAGAACTTGTTTTAATAAAAGGCCCCGTGATAAATGTTACTGTTACCATCATATTTTATCCATGAGAGAACTAAGACACAAGCTAAGCATGGTGACTTATGCCTGTACTCCCGGCAGTATGGAGTCTGGGTGCCTACTACGAACAGATGGGCCTAGCCAGGAGTAAGCTCAGTATTCCTGGCCTTTCAATCTATGTTTTAAAAGTATTTAAATATTATAAAATGTGGAGAAAGACAAAAAGAGAATCTGACAAGCCAGCTTGGGTTACATGCCTATACCTATAGCAAGAGGCTAGGGTATGCTGCGGCAGCCATATTGGAAGAAGGACCCAGTCTCCAAGAAGAGGAGTTCTCCTACCAGAAGAAGACAACCAGAAATGATGAGTTCACAAAAATCAGAACGCCCATTAAGTTTGGAATAGGAAGTGCTATGGAACTTCTACAAACAAGGAATCCCAAAGATGGCCAGCAAGCCCCCAGGAGCTGGGGGATAAGTAAGGAACAGCTGCCCCTTACAGCACTCCAGAGCAGCCAGACCTTTTGGCACCTTGCTCTTGGAGGTTCAGCCTTCACAAGAACGAACTGATGCCTGTCTGTTGTTTATGCCACTCAGCCTGTGGTTCGTCCTGGTTCCAGCAGGCTGAGACACTTGGCCGGACAGTGTGAGACTCTGGCAAAGGCTGCTATTAATTCCTCTCTGACTCACTTCTATTTCTTTTGTCTCTCAATTTGACATTGACCTCTGGTCTCCATATAAACATGGACACATCAATGTTGGTCTCCAGTGCACCTGTGGCTGCCCAGCCTCCAGCCAGAAATGCTACAATCTTGAAGCCACTGTTGTGTCTCAGAACTGCTCTCGCCAAATAAAAGAAAGGCCTTTTCCTGATAAGAGATGAAGTGTGGTTATGTCTGAGCCTTGCCTGTGTGGCTCGTCATCTGTGTCATTTACTCCAGATAGGCTGCAGGACTGGGTGCCTCACTAATCCCACCTTATGAGGCTACAGAGGGAAGAGCATAAAACATACAGCCTGGTAGGTTACCCTGTAGTGAGAACACTCTCTTTGTAAGTGTCCAGAGTGTCATGGTGTGCTTCCAATATTCTTTGCTTTTCCTGTGAAGATTTATTTAAGGTTTGGTAAAATCCCATAGCTAATTGCGAGCTGTTTTTATTCAGTTATTTGAAGAACATTTTCCAACTTACTACATGTAGTGTGTGTGTGTGTGTGTGTGTGTGTGTGTGTGTGTATTTGTGTGTGTGTTACAGTATGCAGGACAGTGCGTATGTGGAGGTCAGAGGACAGCTTGCAAGAGTCGGTTCTTCTTTCTACCATGGAAGTTCTGAGAATGGAACTTGGGTCATCAGTTTTGGCAGCAAGCACCTTTACCTGTATTACTAGTTAGTTTCCTGTTCCTGTGATAAAACACTGCAATCAATGCAACTAATAGAGTTTCTTTGGGCTTATGGTTCTGGAGGGAGAGTCCATCATGGTGGGGAGGCATGGCAGCATTCGGCAGGCAAAGCTGTAGCAACATGAGGCTGAGAGCTCACATCCTTTACTTCAAGCACCAAGGAGAGAGAGAAACTGGAAGTGGACAGGGGACTTTGATGCTCCAAGCCCATCCCCAGTGACATACTTCTTCCTGCAATGCAGCACGACGTAAGCCTCCCCAAACAGTGCCACCACTGGGGACCAAGACTTCAAATATGCAAGAGTATTGGGGACATTTTTTTCATTCAAACTACTGTACCTGCTGAGTCCTCTTGCCAGACCCACATACTGTTTTTTTTAAGTTATTTATTTTATGTGTTTCAGTGTTTGCCTGTGTGAGGGTGTCAGATATTGTGTGAGGGTGTCAGATCTTAGAGTTACAGATAGTTGTTAGCTGCCATGTGGGTGCTGGGAATTGAACCCAGGTCTTCTGGAAGAGTAGTCAGTGCTCTGAGACACTGAGCCATCTCTCCAGTCCCCCCACATACTGTTTTATAAACACTAAAGAATGTGGAGCTGAATGTGGTAGTAGAGGCCATGGAAGTGACATGGATGGGATGTCCCCAAGTCTAGTTTAGTTGAGGCAGAAGTGAGAGAGCCTACAACCCCAGTAACTGGAACTGGTTGGAACTGATTAGGAAGCTCCTGTGACGCAGCTCCGGTCACAGCAGGAACAGCACGTTATCTAGACTCCCAAAGAGCTTGTTCTCTTCTAGAAGGTCTGAAAGTGAAGACCCAGTCTAGGTGGGAGGACCAGAGCTGCTGGGAAAACTGAAGTCTACAGGAGACAGTGGAGCTCTCCTGTAGATCAGGAAATACAAGAGGCTTGCTCTCAAAATGGAACCTGTGCTCCTCATTAGCTGGGTGGACTCAGTGTTGGCTGCTATTGGGAGAGCTGTTGGCAGATAGCTGTCAGCTGTGGGTAGGGTACCTTTGTGGCCTGCCTCAGCTACAGAGAGCAGCAGTTCATCCACACTGTAGCCTTTGGGGGGTGGTCTCTATTCTTTTATGGTTGCTAGAGCACAGAAGTCTGGACATCTTGAGACAGCTGTGAAAGGCCATTCTCTCCCCATAGTTTCCTGTGGGGATGATCAAGGCTGACCTTGGGTTTGTATCATGGTCATCTCACCTATTTTCCTCTTCCTTCTCCTTTTTCCAAGGGTATTTCACCAACATTCAGGGCTGCAGCAACTTGAATGTGTTTCCCCAAAGCTCTAGTGTTAGCTGAGTTCAATAGACACAGGTATGTACACATGCCTATAATCCCAGCACTCAGGAAGCTGAGGCAGAAAAACCAAGAAGTTGAGGGCAGCCCATGCTACGTAGTGAGTCCCTGTCTCAAACAAACAAACAAGCGACCCCACCCAACTCAAAACAAAACAAAACAACTTCTTGTGTTGGGAACTTGTTTCTCCAATTCCTGTGTTGATGGCATTTGGAGGTGAGACCTCTAGAAAGTAATATCAGATGAGATCATGAGGATAGGGCATCCTTGGTGACTTTAAAAGAACAAGAAGAAAGACTTCACCTAGGAGGTTTGTTTTGGGTGATGCTCTGTGTCA
The DNA here is from genome assembly GCF_903995425.1 of Onychomys torridus. Taxonomy (NCBI): domain Eukaryota; kingdom Metazoa; phylum Chordata; class Mammalia; order Rodentia; family Cricetidae; genus Onychomys; species Onychomys torridus. Next base: position 6,089,330 of record NC_050466.1, on the reverse strand, counting down.
TGCTATAACGCATCATGATATCCTTCAGCCAATGCTAAGACTGTGATCTTAGACTTTTCAGCCTCCAGAACCATAAACTACATAAACCTTTATTTTTTGTAAATCCCCCAGTCTCTGGGATTTTATTGCAGTAACTGAAAATGGACTAAGACATACATACTCATCTCTGACTCAGGGCTTCCTTCTCAAAGAACCCAACTTGGAAGATGCAGGCAAGTTAATTTGTTTACCAACCCCCAGCTTCCTTCATCCGAGAAGTAAGAGAGGCAATACCTTCCCGAGGGCTTATTCTGTGCTCTAACTGATTCACCATAGTCACAGTCCAGTTCCCAGGAAGCCACCCGGCCAATACTGGAGCAGTGCTCTGTTGTTAACTGTTTTTTATTATCTACAGTGGTTGCACCTTAAGCAATAGCTTTGGCCTCAAGGGCTGCAGCCTGAGGGGTTTCTGTTCCCTCAGGCACTGATTCTTTCAAAGCTACTAAGGGAAACTTTATCTACATCTAAAGAACTCAAGGTTCAGTGGTTTAGGTGGAATTCTGCTTGCTCAGAGAGGCTGAACAGCAAGTAGCTAACCTTCTCCCTTTGCTGGCATCTTCCAAAAAACCAGCATCCTTCTCTCAGCCCCCATTTAAAACGCTCTTGCTTCACATGGTTCCTTCTTACCACTTTCTGTCAGCTACTTGCTGACTCAGTCTTCTGCTCACAGGGTAATTTTATTTAATCAAATACATCTTTGAGTTGTTAGCAAAAGCAGTGGGAAAAAAATGCAACGCACTTTTAAAATAATATTCCCCAGCAGTGCTCATCAGCATGCCCAGATGCTAGGACCTGATGATGACTGGAAACACCACACCTCACTGAGTGTTCCTAGGCTCTGCATACATCTAGAAAGGTGTCTGATGTAAGCCAGAGTCCCTCCTGCTGTTCAAGGCTGCTAGTTCAACTTGGCCAGTTCCATGAGACAGTGGTCCACAGCCCTGAAGGTTGGGATGGGGAGGCCTAAGTCCTTGGGGCTGAGAAAGCTTCTCTGCAAGAGGCCCTCCTAAGTTTTTTGAGCCCCAGGAGGTAGTGACAGGGAAACCGTTGTCTTCATGGCTAGCACAGCAGAATTCTGGCCTCTCTAAGGGCCAGCACCATCTCCATCGCCCCAAGGGAATGTGGTGCAACCAGAATGCACCCGAGCTTGAAACAGAGCACCTTATTTCCTCTTTTCAGGAGGCTCAAATGGGGTGGGGGTAGGGGTGTCTGTCGCTCTCCTGGCCTAGGCAGGTCACCTCAGGATGGATGAACACTAGCTCAGACAATGCTTTTCCTATGACAGGGTAACACTTTCAAGTTGGGCATGTTACCACATGCCTGTAATCCCAGCACTTGTGAGGCAAAGCTCAGGCAGGAGGCCAAAGCCTAGACTAAAGAATGACATGATCTGAAAACCACTTAAAAAATGTGTGGGTGCAGGTGCCTACAGAGTTGGGAAGATGGAGCTGAGCCCCGGTGGGTGCTTAGAATCCAACTCAGGTCTTCTGCAAGAACAGTAGAGGCTCCTAACTGCTGAGCTATCTCTTCACTGCCCCCGCCCCCCCCCCCCCAACTTTAAAACAAAGTCACTTTCAAGCTGCCATTGGGACAACACAAAAAATACAAATAAATGTGTATTAATGAAAAGAACAAAAGAGAGAATGTTTGTATGGTTATATACACCTGGAGAGATAAAGGCGAAACATTTGGGGTGGGTGCCCAAATACTTTATCCTTTATAAACACATCAAAAATGAAGTGTGCTTATATCATGCACCTGGCTAAAATGTCATTTTAACTGAACACACTTTGAAAAATGGGAGAAAAAGTGTCTATATAGTGCAGGTCATTCTGTCCACAAGTACAAGATGGCAGCCAGAGTTTCCATTTCCCCAGTTACTGTCAGTTTAACTGTATCTCTCCAGTCTTGCTCGTGACACTAGGGTCTGGGCTACCTCTTTTCCACACAGTATGGCTCTTATGTGCTGGCAAACTACTGCATCCAGGAGGCCCCTGAGAAATAGCGAGAGGGTTTAGCCTGATTCCACAGTTTTTCTTTTTTCTTTTTCTATCCTGAGGCAGGAACTCAAGGCATCCCGAATGCTAGGTGTGCACTTGGTACCACACTCCCCAGCTTCACATTTTCAAGAGCAGTTTTGATTTTTAGTGATTTCCTCTAGCTGCCTGTCTTTAGAAGCCACGCCCTCCAAAGGGAGCAGTTTCCAAGGCTTCTGATGATTTCAGTGTTCCAGTAAGCACTCTGTACAGGGCTCAGGTGGGTATTCTAAGTCACAACATATTATATCTGTTTTGTAAAGGCCTTTCTTTATTAGTGAGGTGGTACGAATCCACCTCCTCCCACCCCCCGGAACAGTGGCATCAGCCCGCAGTCCCATCCACAGCGTAGGGCACGCTGCTTTCCTTTTCCGACCCAGCACTGGCTATGACCTCAAAACTAATCCAGGTGTTTTGTTTTGGATTTGCTTTTTTGAGACAGGGTCTTGTACAGCCCAGGCTGGCCTTGACCTCACTGTATAGCACAGGATGACCTTGAACTTCTGATCCTCTTGCCTTTGCCTTCTGTGTGCTGGGATTACTAGTCATGACTTAGTTATTTAGGCGGAGCTCTTACCCCACGAGGAACACGTCCCGAACACGACAAATCCACAGAAGAGCTGTTTATTAATGTAGGATAGGAAGAGATGTGACAGGCCTGTGTGAAGCACACACGTGAGTGAGGAGAAGAGAAGGAGAGAGAGAGAAGAGAGGAAGAGGAGAAAGAGACCTGTGCAAAATGTCGCCGGCTTTTTAAAGAGTGAGCCGCGCATGCGTACAGGACCTCACGTGTCTACTCCACGCATGCGCGTAGATTACATGGCTGTACGCTTTAGGCAACCATATAAAGCCACGGAGTCCTAGTCACATGAGATGTTCTGACCTGGAAATGGCTATTTTGAACCTGAAATAACTAGGCGGTCCGCCGGGAAAGCCCAACCATGTGGACATGTTGTGATTTCCTATCAATGACTAGTTTTATGCAGTGCAGGGACTTGAACCCATAGCTTCGTGCATACCAGGCAAGCACTTTACATCCTCAGCCCAGGATGCATTTTTTTTTTTGTTTTGTTTTTTTGAGACAGGGTTTCTCTGTGTAGCTTTGTGCCTTTCCTGGAACTTGCTTTGGAGACCAGGCTGGCCTTGAACTCACAGAGATCTGCCTGCCTCTGCCTCCTGAGTGCTGGGATTAAAGGCGTGCGCCACCACTGCCCGGCTCAGTATGAATTTTTTTAAGTTATTATTTTCTTATGTTTGCTTGTTTGATTACGTTGATGGTTTTTGCTCATTTGTTTTTTACTGTTACCTTACCACAAATTAGAATCACCTGTGTGTGCAGGGAGCCACCCTGAAGAAGTGTCCTGATTGCCTTGATTGAGGTGGGAAGACCCACCCCCTGCCGTAGGTAACTAACCTTCTGGTAGTATCCTAGATGAAACGGGGAGTTCCAGAAGGAAGCTCGCCTTTTGCTGGCTTGGCTTGCCCTCCCTTGCCACTTGATTTGCCTAGTTGCTGCTGGGACATAACCCACGTCACTTACATGCACTGGACGGTTCAGAGGAAAATGTTCTCCTTGGAGGGAGCCTCAGGTAAAACCCCAGGCTTGGGTTTTCCTCCATGAGAACTACTAGCCAGCATGTAGCCACTGAGCGCTTGAAACTGTGGCTGCTCTGAACTGTGATGTAAAATACACCCCAGATTTCCAAGGGCACAAGCACCAAATATAGGTGGTCTCATTAGTAACGGTTCGCGCGGATCACAGGTTGAAACGATACTGTTTTGGATCTATTGGGTTAAGCAAAACTTAGTTTCACTTATTTTGTTTTTAAGATTTATTATGTATACAGTGTTCTGCCTGCAGGCCAGAAGAGGGCGCCAGATCTCATTACAGGTGGTTGTGAGCCACCCTGTGGTTGCTGGGAATTGAACTCAGGACCTCTGGAAGAACAGCCAGTGCTCTTCACCTCTGAACCATCTCTCCAGCCACCCAGTTTCACTTGTTTTTACACCTTGACGATCTATGGCCGTTAGGGCTCTGGCTCAGTCAGTGGGCTGCGTGGTAGCCGTACTGGCCAGGACCATTGCACTTTCTTCTCCCCTCATTTATTTCAGTTCGGACACGGGCGGCACAGGCCAGCAGTGCCCAGCCCAGGCTGGCATTTGCGTATTGCTGAGTGCTGCTGGGAAGCCTTGCTGCTCAAACTGAACCTCTGCACCCTGACTTTAGCTAGGTAACAGTGGATCCTAGCATTGAGGGAGCTGCCCTGTGATACTTGGACCAGGTCACCAAGGCCACCTGTTCCCTCCAGACTGGAGCCTCAGGGCCTGCCTTTGGATTATCTGTAGCATTTAGCTGTCTCAACCAGAACTTTGTTGTGTGTATTTATTTAATTTTCATCAGCTCCATACATGTATACTACACATTGTGATCATATCCCCCCAACCCCCATGAAAGCCTTTAAAATAAACAAACCATAAACAACAGCAATAACAAACACACAAGAAGACCATAGAATTTTTAGGAGGTGAGCCTAGAAGGTCACTAGGAGCAGGTCTACATATGTGTGTGTGGGGGGGGGGGCGTGGCAGGTGTTGTCACAGTGCATATGTGGAGGTCAGAGGACAACTTTCCAGAGTGGGTTCTCTCTTTCCATCATGTGCATTCCGGGCACTGAACTCAGGTCATCAGGCTCTGTGGCAAGGACCTTTACCTCTTGAACCATCCTGCCAGCCTAAGGAAAGTTAAAAAAAAAAAAAAAAAAAAAAAAAAAAAAAAAAAAAAAAAAAAAAAAAACACTAGAAAAAAAGGCAAAAAAAGGAAAAGAAGAAAGTAAAGCAATTTGGTTACTGGGCAAAGATATGAGAAAAGAGGGAAAGTGAGGATTCCATCAGGTCCTGGATGATGCTAGGCTGCTTTAGAGCATCAATATGGGGAAGGCCAGCAAGGAAAGATCCTTTGAAACCATCTGTTTCTGCAAAAGGGCCAGGTGCCACGCTGACAGATGGGCACCAGAACTAGCTAGGCATGGAGCCATCTAGTTCTTGGCCAAATGGCAGAGAGAAAAGTCTCTTAGCTCATGTGAGCACCACCCAAGCCTGGCCAAGATGTGTCCACAGGGGCACATGACTTACATCATTCTGCCTTTTGAGGCAGAGTTCAGCGGGGTGCTTACGGCTTACATGAAGGCAACTGTCAGGAAGTGGGCAGAAGTACTGGACTTTGCCCACTCTTTGCTGCTTAGAAAGGGGAACACTTTCTTTACACTCTTGGAAACTGCCTGTTCTAGCAGAATTAAACATCTCCCATAACATTTCTCTATATTTCATAATAATATAAAGTGGTCTCCTCTAAACCACAGGGTTACAGGACCCCCTAATGGATTTCCCAAACTGCAGCTAGTACCCAACCATAACCACACTGCATTTTTTCTATATACACATATCTATGATAAGTTTAATCAGTTAATTTTTGCCGCTGAGGATGATCCCACATGTCTGATCCCCCCAGGTTTACCTCCCGATCCCTGGGATTATAGGTACGCACCACCACACTTGGTTTACACAGGCTGGGGATTGAAATCAGGGCTTAGTGCATGCTAGGCAAGCGTGCTAGAAGCTGGGCTGCTTACCCAGCCAGTTAATGAATCTTTTAATGCTGCTTTTTTGGGAGGAGGGCAGTATTGGGGATTGCAACCAGGGTCTTGCACATGTTAGGCTCTATCTCCGCCACCATCGTACAATAATTTGATTTCCTTTAATGTTAAATTTTCTTTATTGTGCCATGAATTCCATCAAATATCATTTACTATGTCACTTACCACTTCCATCATTGTAGATAAATAAACATATGAGCACATTTTGAACATGCTGAGACATTATCTCAAATGTTTTCTGAGTATTTTAGCATAATTGTAAGAGAGACCCTCTGGGGGCCAATGTTGGCATTTTCATAAATACAAAGTATAATTTATGACACAAGCTTTTGACTCCAAAGTCTTCATTTGAACTTTGTTGTCATCTTACTAGTAGGAGGAATTTGGGGTCCACATTGATAAGGTGGCTCCATTCTGACCTTTTCCGAGTTCCTGGGGGTTCTTGTACAAATCCATAAGGTCCACATACATAACGTCCCTTTGGCAACACTGAAGTACTGTGAAATGACAGTTACTGGGGAGTCAGTGGAGTAAGCCCCCATGAAAACGGGATTTATGCCTGTCATAAGGAACTTCGACCGAAACAGGCTAATATAAGGTGACCAATTAAGCAAACAAAGACCCAATAACACTCTATGTTCCAAACCTATTCTACTGAGTCTTTGGAAAGAATTCATTTTTTTAAAAAAAGATTTGTTTATTATGTATACAGCATGTATGACTGTAGGCCAGAAGAGGGCACCAGGTCTCATTACAGGTGGTTGTGAGCCACCATTTGGTTGCTGGGAATTGAACTCAGGACCTCTGGAAGAGCAGTCAGTGCTCTTAACCTCTGAGCCATCTCTCCAGGCCCTGGAAAGGATTCATTTTAAGGGAACAATTCTAGGTCGGAGGGAATATATTTGTTAGTCCTATACAAACAAGATGCAACTAATAATTTAATTTTAAAAATTGTGTGTGTGTGGAGGTGGGTGTATGTGGTGCATTTGAGATTGAACCCAGGGCCTTACACGTTAGGCAATCACTTTACCATTGAGCTGTTTCCCGAACAAGAGTGGTTTGTGTGTCTGTCTGTCTGCATGCATACCCTACATGTGTGCCTAGGTGTGCTTACCTATGTGTGTGCATGTTGAGGCCAGAAATTGACTTCTCCACCTTATTCTTTTGGGACAGGGTCACTCACTAATCTTAGAGCTCATGGTTTTGGCTACATTGGCTGTCCAGAAAGCCCCCTACACCTGCCTGTTTCTGGGTTCCCCTACTCCTAGCTCTGAGGTTACAGGTGTTCATGGACACACCCAGCTTTTAAGTGCGTATGGGGATTTGAACTCAGGTCCTCAGGCTTGCACAGAAAGTACTCTACCCACTGAACCATTTCTCAAGCCCCAAGAGTGCCTTCTTTAATCTAAGTGTATTTGAATAAGAATTTTATATGAATGTAGCAGGAATCTTAAAAGTTCTTATGAATAAAAACAAATCCAGGGCCAGGTATGGGGGTGAATGCTGGAAGATCAGAGAAGCAGAACAAGCCACAGCTTCCTCACCTCACCAATTCCTCAGCTGATCCTGTTTCCTCAGACTGGAAGCCTCTGAGTCCTCATCCAAATGAATCTCAGCTGAACTGTGCTTCTCAAAAGCTTCTAGTTTCTGATCTTCATGCCTTATATATCTTTCTGCTTTCTGCCATCACTCCCTGGGATTAAAGGCTCACTTCTTGGGATTAAAGGTGTGTGTCACCATGCTTGGCTATTTCCAATGTGGCGTTGAACTCACAGAGATCCAGATGGATTTCTGTCTCTGGAATGCTAGGATTAAAGGCGTGAGTGCCACCATTTGCTAGCCTCTGTATCTAGTGGCTGTTCTGTTCTCTGACCCCAGATAAATTTATTAGGGTGCACAGTATTTTGGGAAACACAATACCACCACATACGAATAGAACATATATCTTAAGACAGGAAAGGAGACTAGTTTACACTACATAGAACATCCAGGTTATTCAAATGTATCCAGCTCTTAACATTTAGGCAGGAGGAACAAATCTGTTTCCAGAGCCATCTCTAGGGTAATGTTGAGTTGCCTTAAAAACGAACTTTTTTACATGTATTTGTATGTGCATGTGTGTGGGTGGGCCTGGTCCGTGATGCCTATATGAAAGCCAAAAATCACCTTGCAGGAACTGGTTCTCTGTCCACTGTGTGGGTTTCAGGGATTGCACACTGAACCAGCTCGTCTACTTTTTAATGGCTTGCTGACCATCCCACCACCTCACTAAGGTCTGGGCATTCTGATTGCTGAAGTTCAGTACTTCCAGGCAGGTGACCCAAGTCTGTTACCAAAGGAGTCACAGCCTGACATTTTTCATCACTGTGGTACTTTGAATGTAATTGACCTCCATAAACTCATAGGGAGTGGCACTCTAAGGAGGTGTGGCCTTGTTGGAATAGGTGTGGTCTTGTTGGAATAGGTGTGGCCTTGTTGGAGAAAGTATGTCACTGTGGAGGTGGGCTTTGAGGTCTTCATTCCTCAAGCTATGCCCAGTGTGGACATAGACTTCTTCTGCTGTCTGTGGCTCAAGATGTAGAACTGTCAGCTCCTTCTCCAGCACCATGTCTGCCTATGTGCTGCCATGTCCTGCCATGATGGAAAAGGACTAAACCTCTGAACTGTAAGCCACCACCTCAAATATTTTCCTTTATAAGAGTTGCCGTGGTTGCTGAAAGAAGCCAGGCTGTGGTGGCACACACCTTGAATCCTAGCACTTGGAAGGCAGAGACAGGCAGATCTCTGTGAGTTCAAGACCAGCCTGGTCTACAAAGGGAGTTCCAGGACAGCTAGGACTGTTACACAGAAAAACCCTATTTTGAAATACCAAACAAACAAACAAACAAAAACAATTGCTGTGGTCATGGTGTCCCTTCACAGCACCAGGAACCTTAAGAAAATCACTATACAAGTGACTTTGCCTCAGTTTACTTGGGTTGAGAAATGCTAATGTAGGCTCAGTCACAACTTCCAGCTCAATGACATCTGTAGTATGGCATGAGACTGTCTGTCCTAAGTCCTAAGTTGGAACTGAAAACTTTTGTGTGTTGCCAATTCTACATTAACTCTAATAGCAGGAATGTTAGCGATGATTTCTCCAAGTGTAATCTGTAAAAAATAAAAACTGTGACTTTTCCAGCATTATCTAACCCCTAAATTAAAACCCCCATTTCCTGGCTTCCAAAGAGTTTGGTAAAAAAAAAAAAATACTTCAGGGAAAACAAAACAAAACAAACAAAACAAACAAAACCCAATCGAAAACGCAAACCCTCTAGTCTGGTGAAGCCCTCGTCAGCCCTCAGCGACTCTCGGAGCTGGAGCTAGGCCACGTCTTGTCCTCCTTCTGGAGCTGCTGGGCCTCCAACTCCCAGAAGTTCCCCTTGTCATACTCCTGGGCCTGGAGTGAGCCGGAAGTGAGTGGCCACTGTGGCTGCACTCTATGATTAGTGGTGCTTATTTTTGAGGCAGGGTCTCACTCTAACCCAAGGCAATCCTCCTGCTTCAGTCTCCCAAGTATTGGGATTATAGCCATGAGCTACCACGTATTTATAGGGGTTTTCTATGTATCCCAGACCAGCTACAAATTCATGGTCTGCTTGCTTCCACATCAAGTTAAACTTATAAATTAGTAACATCTCTGAGTTTGAGGCCAGCCTAGTTTACAGAGTGAATTCCAGGACAGCCAGAGCTACACAGTAAAATCTTGTCTTGAAAAACTGGGGAAAAAGGCACTAACTAATGGCAATGTCGATGAGAGAGAAGCTGTTTGGAGATGGTACATGTCAGTAATCCCGGGAGCTTGGAAGTATCACTGGAGCATGAGTTTGAGGTCAGCCCAGGCAATATAGAGGAAGTAAATTGATTTAAAACTATAATTTTCCATTCAATGTTATCAAACTTCAGTGGACTATAGGAAACAAGTTGAAAAAAAATCATTGCTAAGAGAGCACTGTGTGGTGGAGGGCGGAGAGAGGCTTCAGTGATTAGATGTACAGACAGAGTTCTGTTCCCAGCACTCACATCAGGCGATTCACAACAGCCTGTAGCTTCAGCTCCAAGGGCTCCAACACCATCCTCTGGCCTCTGGCCATCTGGGCTCATGTGCACATCCCCCCACGCAGATACAGACACATAAACACATAATAAAAAGAGAGCATGATGGAATTTTATACATGGCATGACATTTGCTAAGAATATCATAGTAAGCCGGGCAGTGGTGGCACACGCCTTAATCCCAGCATTCGGAAGGCAAAGCCAGGCAGATCTCTGTGAGTCTGAGGCCAGCCTGGGCTACAGAATGAGATCCAGGACAGACACCAAAAACTACACAGAGAAACCCTGTCTCAAAAAACCAAAAAAAAGAATATCGTAGTAAGTGACCTAGTTACACAAAAGGGGCTATGTGAGGTGACAGACAGGATTGTATACATATGTCAAAACTCTGTGTGTCTCATCTTAAATACACACACTGTTTATCTGTCACTCATACCTCGGCAAAGCCGAGGAAACATCTTTCCATGATCTTTGGTCTAGAAACTATTCAAAGAGGTAGGGTGGGTTGTCCTTAACACAGTGTCGTGTATGATTTAATAATGTGACCTTAGGAGTCCTTTTAGAAAAATATTCAAAAGTCACATGTGGGCCAAAAGCTCCTCATGTGTAACTAGAGACAGCTAATAATACTTGTTCTGGAAACTTCCTTCTTCCGTTTCCTGTTTTCTCAAGTTGAATGCATGCATTGATAACATTTGGTTTTGCCTTTGTTTCTTTCCGAGAGGAATCCATCCATGCCTGTGGTAGCTTCTAGATGGCCACAAGTCTCACCCTCCTTCCATCTGTGCTGTTTTCATGGGACTCTGCAGGTGTGATAGTCTATGTCACCCCACTTCGGGATGGTAGCTCAGTCACTTGACTTGCTTCAGCTACTGGGCTGCTAATAGATATGACAGAGAAGCTCAAAGTGGCTTGTATATTGTGGCTTCTGGCATCTCTAGGATGTATGTATCAGCTAGCTTGGTGAGGGATGTAGGAGGCAGAGCTGAGTTGAGATCAACTAAGTCAGTCATCTACCAGATGGCCCCCAAATAGGCATGTCCAGATACCTCCAAAAACCTAAGGCCTGTATTTGGTCCACATGAGAAGGAGAAACGGCTTTTCAAATGCCCCCACTGGTAATGTTGATAGAGGAATTGGTGTCTCCTTTCTCTCCAACTATAGCAGGCCCATCAGAATCCTATGTAACAGGAATCTTAAAAGGTCTTATTAATAAAACTCAAACCCGAGGCCAGTTATTGGGGTGAATGCTGGAAGATCAGAGAAGCACAACAAGCCACAGCTATCTCACCTTGCTAGTTCCTCAGGTGATCCTGTTTCCTCAGACTGGAAGCTTCTGAGTCCTCCTCCACATGAATCTCAGCTGAACTGTGTTGATCCAAAGCTTAACTAACTACATGCTTTTTCCTCTTTATTTCCTGGTCCTCACGCCTCATATACCTTTTTCTTTCTGCCCCCACTCCCTGGGATTAAAGGCATGGGTCACCATGCTTAGCTGTTTCTAAAGTGGCCTTGAACTCAGAGATCTGGCTAGCTCTGCCTCCCAAGTGCTGGGATTAAAGGTGTGTACCACCACTGCCCAACTTCTGTTGTGGCTTACTCTTCCCATTGTCTAGCCACCATTTCTGGCTCTGTTCTAGTGGCTGTCTGTTCTCACCCCAGATATGTTTATTTCAGGGAACACACAATATTTCAGGGAACACAATACCCACCACAATCCTAAGTCTACAAATTAAGCCATATTGCAAGTACATATGATTCAATAATATGACCATCCATCAGATCTTAAAAGCCCTTTAGAAAAATCTTCAGAAGTCATATGAGGGCCAAAAGCATCACATGTGTGACTAGGGCTAGCTAATGTTTATTCTGGAAACTTCCTTATTTCCTGACTTACAGAATTTCCCCCTTGCCGACTCATCAAGGTAGCTTTGGTACCAACAGTCACAGCCTAGGTCCCTAACTAGCTCCTGCCCCCACATAAAAGGCATTTCATAGGTACTCACAGCAAAGTCATAATTCTTCAATAGTTAAATATTATGTATGTTGTCTCTCCTGATGAATAGAACCCTTTTTCGTCTTGCCATTAACAAACTTGGATTCTCTCAAGTGACTGGAGAGCACTTTGCAAGCCCGAAGTTCTATAAAAACCCGTTAAGTAATAGCAACAATAAAAGCTTATTAGCCATTTCAGACTCTGAATCAAGACTTTCCATCCTTGGCATCCAATTAGATGGGTTATGTTCTTAAGGAACACGTAGCGTTACACCTCTCTTCCCTTCCAGATTGCTAATAGAAACATGGTCAAGACTCTGTAAGAGACACACAAATGTGCATCTAAATAAAGATGCCTTTGGGATTGCTTTTCGCCACTTCCTTGGTCCCCTGGAGGGGTGTTGGGGGTGATGTTAGTAAGAAAGCCAATGTTTGGAGGAAACTCATATATACCAGTTGTTTCAGGGATATTCCCCCTTTAAAATTATTTATTATTATCATACGTGTGTATGATGTGTGTATGTGTGTGTGTGTGTACACGCCATGGCATGAGTGTAGAGGTCGGAGAACAACTTGTGGAATGGTTTTTCTCCTTCCACATTTAGGGAGTTTTGGGGATGGAACTCGTGTCACCAGGGTTTCGTGGCAAGAGTCTTTACCTGCAAAGCCATTTCACCAGCCCCTAGGGATATTTTCCTGTTAAGGCCTTATGCCTACCTGCAGTATGAGGCTGCTACAGAATTACTCCTAAATTACATGAAAATGGGATCTGTGGGCCGCTGAACAGCTGACTTCGGCTTCAAACTGAAATGCTTAGCTTCAAGACCCCAGCCTCTTATAAGCCCTGTTCCACCACTCTTGCTTAGTGACCTGTCTGCTTGGTCGGTCACATGCGATGGGTCCATGCCAAACCATGCTACTTACACACTGGCCTGCCCGCCAAGACTTGAGAAGACAGAAAGAACAGAAGGTACACAGTCTCCATATTGATTGCCACTTGAAATGATGCTGTTTGGGATATATTGGGTTAAATACAGATCAGCATGCCAATCGGTCTCATCTGCTTCTTTTTACCATTTTTTAAAAACTTTGTGACAAGGCCTCACTAGGTAGCCTAGGCTGGCCAGGAACTTGCATGTAGACCAGGCTGGCTTTGTACTCATAGAAATCTGCCTCTCTTTGCCTCCTGAGCCCTGGGATTAAAGGTGCACGCCACTGTGCCCAGCCTCTCTCTTCTTCTTCTTCTTCTTCTTCTTCTTCTTCTTCTTCTTCTTCTTCTTCTTCTTCTTCTTCTTCTTCATGTGTGTGTGTGTGTGTGTGTGTGTGTGTGTGTGTGTGTGTGTGTGTAAGTGTGTGAGAAAACGATCACTTATGTTCCTGGGGAACAGGAAGGAAGGGAGGAAGATCAATATTAGGGAAGGCAGGATGGCGGATGATCTAGCAGCCTGCCTTCAGGTAGGAAGGAAGAAGTGAGTGGAGACACAGGGCTGGGGAAATGGTTTAGCCAAAGGACAAGCATGAGGACCTGGGCTAGGGTCCTAGCACCCATATAAAAAGCTGGGTGCACAATGACAGAGAAATGGATGAGATCTACATGAACAACCTGGACGACAGTGGGAGTAATGAAGGGCAAGATTTGAGGGAAAGAAAGCTTAGGGGAGCAGGAGATCCCAGCTGGATCAAGAACAGAAAGGGAGAACAAGGAATAACAGACCATGAAAAATGAAGACTGTAGTGGATAGCCATCCCAGCATTGGCCTGGAAGTTCCAACCCCCATTGAGGCTTCGGTAATGGTCACGCCCACAAGGCAGGGCGGAGGAGGAAGCGGAAGACCAAGGATCGGGGAAGACGTCTCGCGCTTAGGGCCCGGACCCTGGACGCTGGAGGTAGACCGAGCAGAGTTCTCCAGAGAACACCGCCGGACTACGCGATACCTTTGCCAGACCCTGCAACCTACCCCTTCATTTGTAAGTTACCCCACAAAATAAACCTCCCTTTTAACTACGTGGAGTGGCCTTAATAATTTCACCAATAGAAGACCACATGAGAACAGGAATAGGCAGAGTGCTGGAGAGGTTCCCTGAAATCCACAATGATACATCCTCTGTAGACTGCTGGCAATGGTCGAGAGAAAGCCTGATCTGACCTAGTCTGGTGATCAGATGACTAAACACCCTAACAGTCATGCTGGAACTCTCATCCAGTAACTGATGGAAGTGGATGCAGAGATCCTCAGCCAGGCCCCAGGTGGAGCTCCAGGAGTCCAATTGTCGAGAAAGAGGAGGAACTGTAAGAGTGTGAATTGTTGAATCCAAGACTTCAAAAAGCACAGGGACAAATAGCCAATCGAATGGAAGCACATGAATTATGAACCAAAGGCTGTGGAGCCCCCAGCTAGATCAGGCCCTCTGGATAAGTGAGACAATTGAATAGCTTGATCTGTTTGGGAGGCACCCAGGCTGTGGGAGCAGGACCTGTCCTTAGTGCATGAGCTGGCTGTTTGGAACCTTGGGCTTACACAGGGACACTTTGCTCAGTCTGGAAGGAGGTCACAGGACCTGCCTGTACTGAATCCACCAGGTTTAAATGAATCCCCAGGGGTGTCTTGGTCCTGGAGGACATGGGAATGGAGGGGAGGGGCTGGGGGGAAGGTGGGGGTGGGAACCCATGGCTGATGTATAAAATTAAAAAAAAAAATAATAATAATAATAATAAAAGCTGGGTGCAGAGGGGCACATCTTAAATATTATTGCTGTTAGTGAGGGGCAGAGGCAGGCAATCTCAGGAGTTTGTGGCCAGCCAGTCTAGCTGGACTTGTTAGCTATAGGCTCAGTGTGAGATACCATCTTAGAAAATAGAGAGTGACTGAAGACACCTGATGACATGGCCCTCTGGCACCCTCACACCCCTTGTCCCCATTAATCAACAAGTTGGCTTGGAAACCCAGTATAGCCATGTAGTGTGTAGTGGGAGTTTTGTGAACAATAGGCTGCATAGACAGTGGTGGTCCTACAAAATTATATGAACTGAAAAATTCCCATTGCCTAGTGACATTATAGCCATCTTAGTCTGTAAAAATGCATGCCATGATGTTGGCCTGGCAACAAAATCAACTAACAACATAGTTCTCAAAACTTGTCCCTGTCATTAAGTGACACCAACCATACAACCATATAGCAGCACTCTAGCTTTTGTTGTTGTTGAGACAGGGTTGTTGTGTAGCTCTGTGTAGTCAGACTTTTAGGTTGGGACCATCAGCTCCCCATTAATGACATGGAGATTTATTAATTACGAAAGCTCAGCCTTAGCTTAGGCTTGTTTCTAGTTAGCTCTTATAACTTAAATTTACCTATATCTTTTAACCTATGTTCTCTTATGTGGCTCAGTTAACTTAACTCTGTACTGCCCATCCTGCTTCTTCTCCATCTTGCTGGCAATCCTGCCTTTCTTCTTCCCAGCATCCTCTGTGCCTGGAAATCCTGACTAGCTATTGGCCATTCAGCTTTTTTATTAAACCAGAGTAACACGTCTTCACAGTGTATAAGAAGATTATTCCACAACAGCTCAGGCTAGCTTGAATTTGCATTCCTTTTTCTGCAGCCTCCTGAGTGGCTGGGAGCTGGGTTCACAGACACAAACTGCTGTGACCACCTCAACAGCCCTCTTTGAACCAACCAGAGAGCTGGAGTCTTTCCAGCACTGTCCCCTAGCCTGCCACAGCAAGCAGCGGCTTCCAGTGTGAATATATCATTGTGGCTAGGTTTGGGGGCTTTTTAAAAAAATTTTTTTGGTGGGGTCTTGTCAAGAGCTGGTAGAATCAAGCTTTTGGATGACCACCTACCACAGTTCAGAAAGGGCATCCTTTACCTTCCTCACAGTCACTGTCACACACTGGGTCCCCCAGGAAGCTGAATCTAAGATGACGTTCCATGTGCAGCTCCACATTTGAGGAAGAGGAGAAGCCAGGAGCAGGCAGAAGGGGAAGTTACACCATGATGCTATCATGAGGGAAGTCCACTAGGGCAAGTCACCAAGACAGCTGATGTTTGAAACTGGTCCTAGGCAGAAATAGTTGGTGCAGTCCTCACACCTCCTTTTCAGTTCATCACTGGATGTAAGATCCCCTAGGAGAAAATGGGTCCTTGGCCAGAATGTCTAAGGCACCTCTAAGGACTTGAGAGCCAGGGTCAGATGTCTGTTGAAGGTCTTCCTTGTAGACAGGAGACCCTTCTAGTCACACAGCTGACTGGGTCCCCTACCCAGCTATGATTCTCTCCTTCTGCCCAGCCAGGGGACCCAATCTGCTGACCAGAGCAGGACCCTTCCACAAGGCAGAGCAGAGTAACTAGGATTTGAACCCAGAACACACTGTGCTGAGGAAACATGCCCATGAGTAGTCAGGGACCAAGGGAGCTACCCAAGGGTACAACCCCAATCTACAGGGTCTGGGAGATAGGGAGCTGTTGTAGAATATTAGTTAAAGATGTGTTATATTGTTTATTCTCTGGAACATTTGTTTAATGATGCAAAGATGTGTTGCATTCTTTTATGTTGCATTTGTTTAACTCTGTAAAGCTGTGTTACTTTGCCTGTATAAAATACCTGATTGGTCTAATAAAGAGCTGAACAGTCAATAGCGAGGCAGAAGAGAAAGGATAGGCGGGGCTGCCAGGCAGAGAGAATAAATAGAAGGAGAAAAAGAGAGAAAAGGGGAGATCTAGGAACGAGAAAACGAAGGAGGAGGACATTAGGGGCAAACACAGCCAGACATAGAATAAGAAGGAAAGAAAGGTATACAGGAATAGAGAAAGATAAAAGCCCAGAGGCAAAAGGTAGTTGGGATAATTTAAGTTAAGAAAAGCTGACTAGAAACAAGCCACGCTAAGGCAGGGCATTTATAAGTAGTAAGTCTCCATGTGTATTTATTTAGGAGCTGGGTGGCAGGTCCTCCAAAAGAACAAAGAGTAAAGAAAACAAACAAACAAACAAGGCAGCAACTACAGGGAGCTATACTATAAGGACCCACAACTGTACCTCAGCCAGCAGCATTATGGGCTCACATCTCCTTAAAGACAAACATGGGCATTGCCTGTACAAGAGGCCAGAGCTCCTGCATTTGTGCACTCAGGAGAACACTGTGGAAGCTCATGGGGCTTGCCTTTTTGCCTTTTGATTCTTAGTGTGGTTTGCCACCAAGAGTGTCCCTCCCTCATCCATTTGCCAAGTTCATGGCCTGCCCTCTTGCATGGCGAACTCTCCAAAGAGGTCAGGAAGGTGGTCAGTTCTGTGGGATGTGTTCTGAGCCAGTGGTGCTGGCCTAAATGCCCAGGACAGCGATGGAAGTGAGGGTTTGCGGGGGTGGTGATAGCCAGTGTCAGCTTGGAAACTGGATGATTGGATGCAGAGAGGCTGTCTCTTCTACTTCTCCCACTGTCTTTCTTAGGCAAGTTCATCTTTTAAAAACCATATATCACCTGTCTCACTTTGCGTCTATTGCTGTGAGAAAACACTGACCCCAAACAGCTTGGGAAGGAAAGGATTTCCTTGGCTTATGTGTCCCAATCACAGTACACCCATGGAAGTCAGGACAGGAGCCGGGAGGCAGGCACTGAGGCGGAGGCCATTCCAGAGAGCTGCTTACTGGCTTGCTTCCCCTGTCCACAGCCCACCTATGTGGAGGTCAGAGGACAAATTGTGAAGGGTTGTTCTCTCCTTGCACCATGTGGGGCCCGGGTATCGAAGGCAGGTGATTCGGTTTGGTGACGGTAAGTGCCATTACCCACTGAGTCATCTCACTGGTCAGAATTGCTCTTTTTTTTTTTTTTTTAAGGTTAATATAGAAATAATTCAGTCTTCTCAGGGCCCCAGCAAAATTAGATGGGACCATATCTCTCTTGGCCATGTGGGCATGGAGGCTGGTTTCTCAGATAAAGTTCTAAACAGAGCCTTGACTGGAGAAACACCCTGAAACAAGATCTGAGAGCAAACAGTCAAATGATTCTGAAACTAAGACTATGGCTTTAGGTCCTGAAACTTCTGAGTCAGAAAATTCTAATAATAACAGTTAATAAGAACATAATCCTTAACTATAAGAAGCAGGGAAAATTGTCGAGATGACGAACTGTGGGCCACAGTTGACTTAACAAACAAAAACATGGATTTATGACGACTGTAGCTGAGAAAGAACGGAACAATAGGAAGAGCACTGAGGCTTGGCAAAGAGGAGAAGGCAGGGACTGGGAACACGGAAAAACAGCTTTGCCTTTGATTAGCTCTTAATGAGTTTTTGTCTGAAGTGACCGACCACGCTTTCTACGCCATCGTGTGGCTAAACAGAAAACTGCAGTCTGCTTGGATGGGTCTTCTCCACGCCGCTTCTGTTTGCCAAGCAGTCCCCAAAGTGGGAACCAGCTGATTGAAGTAGCCCCGTTGTTCACCACTGTGAATGCCAAGTCACAGTTCTTTTACACTAGAGAATGATAGCCTTTTAGAGTTGGCCTTTTCTTCCATCTGTCAAGACATAGACCTCCAAGCATGACCCATTCTGAAAATGGTGTGAGGATGTAGTAGGTGATGTGCATCACATACACACATGTAGGGGTCATGGGACAACAGCAGAGGCTAATACAGGCTTTGTGAAGAAAAGAGGTTATGAAATTTTGAGGTTTTAAAGTAAAAGAATAGAAGACTCCAGGGACGGAATTAAGTATGTTGAAAGAGTGCAATAAATTCTGAACTTAAAAGACTAGACAGATTCTGGAGCTGGTGAGATTGCTCAGTTAATAAAGATACTTGCCACACAAGTCTGGAGACCTGAGTTTGAGCCCCAGAAAACACGTGAAGGCAGTCAGGAGAGTACCACCTCCACATGTATGTTCTGACCCATGCATAACACATATCATACACACAACACAATAGTAATAAGTAAAATATAATATTTTTTAAAAGAATCTCAAAGTCCTCTGGACCTCACACTGGAGCATGACGATTTATCAACTCACTTCCTCATACAGCTCTAAGATACATTCTGTCTCATCATTTTACCTGCAGAATACTTGGTTGATATTGAATCGATAGTTGTCTGAAAAATAAAAAGTTAACTTGAGATGAGGGCACACAGCAACAACCCACATGCCTTCTTAAATTGCCCCTACACTGTATGGAGCCACGCAGTTATGTGATTGAGCTACCCTGGTGGGATAAAAATTGAGTCACTGATAAATACGTTTCTTTGGGGGGGGGGGTTGCCATGTCAGGGGCAATTTTGCCTGGTATTTCTTCTGGAACTGCCAGATTCCATTAGGACAACATCAGATGCTCCAAGACATGGTCTAAAATAAAACACACAGACCTGTTCACTGTTTCACCCTACCAACCAGGAATTCTGACCGATTCTGTGTCTCCTGAATTCATCAGAAAAGAAAAAGACGGACCGATGAGATGGTTCAGCACTTGCCACCAAACCTGATGACCTGAGTTCCATCCCCAAGCTCGAGTGATGGAGGGAGAGAACCAACTTCCTCAAGTTGTCCTCTGACCCCCACACATGTGCCCCCCTAAATAAATATGAGAATCGCTTTTGAAAGAAATATATGGCACATTCATAATTATCTATGCTATGTCACTGAATAGATTTACTTTCTTTATTTTGAGACAGGTAAGGTATCATGTAGCCCAGGCTGGCCTTGAACTTCTGATCCTCTTATCTCTTCCATTTCCCAAGCGCTAGTATTATGGGCACGGGCAATCCCACATAGTTTTTAGCAGTGCAGAGGGTGGGAAACATGCTAGGCAAACCCTCCTAACTAAGTGAGCGAAAGCCCCAATCCCAACTGTGTTTCCAACAGAAGAGAATTCCTATTTAGTATAGGCATGGATGCGGATGGATTCACGTTTGCAAATTTTCATGTCTGGTGAGCAGATGAGTGAAAACTGTGAATTTCGGGCTAGATTCTCCCCTACTACTCATAAATTTCCAGTTCTGGGCACGGTGGGGCAAGTTTACATTGAAAAATACCTCCAAGCTGGTGTCCTCATGTTCTATTACTTAGAGAATTGACCCAAGGGGGCTGTGAGAATCTCCCAAGAGCTGTTCCCAGCTGAGACAGCTAGGGATGTTGTAAAAGGACACACAAAGTATCCCATTAAATCCAAATTAAATACAGTCTCAACTCGGCTTCTCCTTTGTTGAATGTCAAAAATTCCTGTAGAGAAGTCAAACACACACACACACACACACACACACACACACACACACACACGTGGAGGGGGGAGGAAAAACAGCAAAGAGAAAAAGAATAGCTGTGAGAAATAAATATCTGTTCTGTCTTTTTTAAAAATTTAAAATAATTGCTTGAGTGTTTACCTGAATATGTGTGTACCATGTGTGTACAGTGTCCAAAGAGGCCAGAGCGGGGCATCGTATACCCTGGAACTGGAGTTACGGACAGTTGTGAGCTTCTGGGAAGTCCAAGTTGAAGGCATGTTCTGTCTGTGGTTTCAAGATGGTTGCTGTGTCCTCCAGAGAAGAGGCATGTTGTGTTCTTATATGGAAGAAGGCAGCAAGGAGGGGATGTGCCCTGTGCCCCTGTGTGATGGATGAACCAGAGAAAGAACCCATTCTCATAAGCCCTTTTAAGAATGGCATTAATCCCTGGTAAAGACTGAGCTCCTCCACAAGGGTGCCACCTCTCAGTACTTTGACATTGAGCTTGAAGTTTCCAAACACAGATTGTAGTCAGCAATGATTGGCTCTTTATTACTGCTTCTGTGGTTTCTCGTGACCCTGAATGTGTGTGTACACATGTATACCCATGCACGTGGTGTTCAGAGACCACCCTTGGGTGTCACTCCTCGGAAGCTTTCCATTTGTAACTTTCAAGACAGGATTTCTCACTGGCAGGAAATTCACCATGTAGGGTAGACCGGCCATCTGGTAAGCCCTGCCTGTCTCTCCCTCCCAGGACTGGGGTTACAGTGTATGCCACCACAACGGGCTTTGGAACAGCAGCAGCAGCAGCAGCAGCAGCAGCAGCAGCAACAACAACAACAACAGAAACCATGGGCCGTGATGTCCTGAGCTGGGCTGAATCCTGTGACCATGGGGGCAGATGAAGGAGTAGTCAGAAAGGCAGGCAGAGATCTAGGAGGTTAAGGGAGGAAGACTCTTGAAAGCAAAGCACGGGGTCACAGTGGTGCACACTGCAGATACGACTTGGATGGCATGCATGTGTGTACAAGCATGTGTACATGTGTGTGTGCATGTATTGGTGTGAGTGCATATGCGTGCGTGCACACACACGTATATACATATACATACATACACACATACACACACACATATATATGTATATATATACATATATATATATGTATATATATTCACGTGGGTGCACATGCACATGGGGGCCAGAGAACAATTTCAAGTGTTGTTTCTTAGACACAATCCATCTTATTTTTTGAAAAAGAGGTCTCTCACAGATCTGGAACTTACCAATTAGGCTGGCTAGCCAGGGAGCCCTGGAGATGTGCCTGTCTCCACTTTCCCAGTGCTGGGATTACAAGCATGTGCCCTTTCACGTGGATCCCAAAGATTGAACTCAGGTCCTTATGCTTGCCTGACAATCACTTTACTGACATCTCCTTAGGCCCCCCAAACATTTGGATTTAATAAGACAGTCTCCATAATCCTGGTGTCTGCGTTTGGATGGTCCCTAAGGCAGACCTAAAGACTAGGACTTGGGAGTGAATAGATTTTAGTAGATTCTGAGAATCTGAGTTTGGGCATGGGGAATCAAGCCAGGGGAGCTCCAGCTAGTCAGCTTCTCCATAGTCACCTGGCACTTGATCCCATAAGGGCCTCCAAGGGGTGCTGGGAAGCACTTGGCTACAGAAGCAGAGACTGAAATGGAGTCTGGAATGCCAGGTAGTTCACAGGGGCTTCTGTGGGGATCTTTCTCCCATGGGACTCCTCTGATTATGTCAGCAGTTCCCTTGGTCACCCCAGCTTTGCAGGTCCACATGGGCCAATCAGCTCCCCTTCCCCATCCCTGCTTCCTCATGCTCTTGCTGCTCTCTTTTCTGGAAGGCTGGTCCAAGCCACTGGGAAGGAAACAAGTAGAATCATTCACTTTGGCAGCCTCATGTGTTATCCACACTCAGTCCAGTACACACAGCACTAGGTGCTGATGTAAGTGTACGGTGGGACCAGGCACGATGGCATAGCCCTGTAATCCCAGCACTCAGGAAGCTGAAACAGGAGGATGGTGAGTTGGAGCTAGCTTGGACTAGTAAGACCTTATCTCAAGAAACCAAGGGTTTGAGTGTGTGTGGCTGAGTAGTAGAAAGCTTGCCTGCTGGTGCAAGGCCCTGGGTCCGGTCCCTAACACTGCCAACAAATCTAAAGTACAGTGGCACCAAGGGCAAGAACTCTGCAAAGCATACTGGGAAGGCTTGAGGTGGAAGACGGCAGACAGAAGGCTCTGGTTGCTGTGCAGAGCACAGGATAGAGCTCAGATCGGGTGAGAGGCCTTGACTGTGTAGCAGAGGGGAGAGGAGAATGCTTGTGTGATAATGGGTGGGCTGAAAGAAGAGTCCACTTTGCCTGCCAAGTCAATAGCAAGCCAAGAGCTACCGAGGTATGTTGGATGTATTTGTTAGGAAGGACTTGTGACTTCATGTAGCCCAAATCCCGATGAACAGTGTCTTAAACCAGAAGAATCTCTGTTTAGCTGGTGAGAGGTCCAGAGATAGGTCATTCTAGACTTGGTTCTCAGCTTATTGATCCTTCTAAAGACTCAACTCTGTGAGCCATTCTGTGGTGTGATTCCCCAGCTCTTCCTTTTGCTTTCCACGCTTGCCTCCTCACTGTGTCAGCATGGCCGCCGCCGCCTGTTTTAGGAGATGAACTGACGGACAACAGCAGTCTGCTACACTGGATCTAGAGCTTGTACAGAGGGGAAAGGATTTCAAGTAGCTGTGAAAGGGAAAGGAGACAGATGAGATATTATCCAACAGGGGCTGAGGCTGTAGCTCAGTTGGTAGGGCATTTGACTAGCATGCACAAAGCCCTGGGTTCCACCTCCAGTACACCGTGAATAGGTGAGTGGGGGCACTCCTGTAATGCCATCACTTGGGAGATGGAGGCAGGAGGATCGATGGGACATGGGCTCCTCTCTCCAAAAGAACACTGACCAACAGAAAGAGGGTCCAACTGGGGTATATGACCCTCAGAAAGGGGACAGGCCAGCCCTAGAAAAAGTCAATGCTGATCTCTGCCAGGTGCCACCAAAACCACGTCAGGTCCATTGAATCCCAAACAGGGTCCTCTGGCTTAGTCATTATCTATGCTCAACTCTCAGGGGCCAGCTGTAGAAAAAGAAACAACTCCAGGTGTTTTGTTTTATTTTGAGTCTCTCCGAATGGGACTTTGGCCTGTAATTTTTTTTTTTTTTTTTTTTTTTTTTTTTTTGTGGTACATTACATGCATGCAGTACCCGTGGATGTCAGAAGAGGGCGTGAGGCACCATGTGGGGGCTGTGGAACCCGGGTCCTCTGGAACAGCAGCCAGTGCTCTTAAGCCACTGAGCCTTTTCTCCAGCCCTCCCCCACTCCAGGTATTTTAAACAGAAATTTAATTTCCTGTCTAAGTCCATTCAGGCTGCTGTAAGAAATGCCATGAACAAGGTAGCTTTTAAAAAACAGAGGTTTGTTCTTCTCAGTGCCAAAGCCTAGGACATTGAAGACCAGGGTTCTGGAATATTTGGTGGGGGTGGGAGGTGGGCTTCCTAACTCACAGAGGCTGTGGTTCCCTCATTGTCTTTGATTGTTAAAAATGATAAGATGGTCTCCTGGGTGAAGCCCTTCTGTGGTCCTGGGAACTGAGCCCAGGGCTCACGCATGCTAGACAAGTGTTCTACCAGTGAGTTACAATCCCTGTCTTTGGAGTCTCTGTAAGGAACTAATTCCATTGATGAGGCCTCTGCCGTCATGACCATATCACCTTCCAGAAGCCCTGCTTCCTGAGAACATCACCCTAAAGACTAAGGTTTCAACATAGGCATTTTACTTTATCATTTATTGATTTTGTGTCTGAGTATGTGTGTGTGTAGGTGCACATGTGCCATGGTGCACATGTGGAGGTCAGAGAACAACTTTCAGGAGTTGGTTCCCCTATAAGCATGTGGGCCATGGAGATAGGATTGAAGTTACCAGGCTTGGCAGCGGGCACCTTTACCCACTGACTCAGCATATACATTTTGGAGAGGCAGATTTGAATTAGGTACTTCACTCATTAGTGAGACAAACTCCCTGACAAAGGCAATCTATGGAGGAAGGGGTTTCTTTGGCTCCCAGTTTGAGGGACATGGTCTGGCATGGTGGTGGGGAAGGCGTGGTGGGAGCTTGAAGTAGCTGCTGACCCTGTGTCCATACTCAGGAAGCAGAGACCTGTGAATGCCCATACTCATCTTGCCCATTCCTTTTTATTGAGCCCATAGAATGGTGCCACTTCCATTTAGAGCGGATCTCCTTGCCTCAATGAACCCAGTCTAGCAGCTAGGTCCTCACTGTAGTGATATTAAGAGGTGGAGCCCAGTGGGAGGTATTCATCAGAAGGGCATATCATCAGAAGGGATGGGGGTCTTTCTTTCGAGATTCTTGAGTCAGTTCTCATGAACCAGTTCTTAAGTAACTAGCAACCTGCCCTTCCCCTGTCTTTTGACCTCTCGATCCTCTATGCACCCCTACCATTGGAATGCTATCCTCAGTGATCTCCTGACCACAGCTGAGCAGATACTGCCAGCATGCCTTTAAACCTTCAGAACTGTAAGAATCCCCTTTTCTTTATAAAGTTACCCAGGTTCAGGCACTCGTGTGATAGTAATAGCAAACTATAGAAAGCTAGCACCTTGGTGCTAACATTGAACCTGAAGTTTACTATGTCACCAAGCATGTCTCTAAACTCTAGCTTCCACCGCTAATGAAAAGAATATCTTATGTGCTGCTTGCAGGATTAATGTCTAAATCAAATTAGTTAATGTATGGGAAATTATAAAGTGGCTTGTAAATGACAGGCTTATGATTGTCATATTAAAAATAAACCTCAGACCAGGTGGTGGCGCACGCCTTTAATCCCAGCATTTAAGAGGCAGAGGCAGGTGTATCTCTGTGAGTTCAAGGCCAGCCAGAGCTACATAGAAAAATCCTGTCTTGAAAAACACCAAACACACAAAACAAACAAACAAACAAACAAATTAATTAATTAATTAATTAAACCTCGGAGCTGGAGAGATGGGTCAGTGGTTGCTGTTCTTGCAGAGGACCTGAGTTCAATACCAGTACCCAGACCAGATGGCTCACAGCTACCTGATGCCTTCTTCTGGCCTCTAAGGGCACCTGCACTTATGTATACGTACCCACACATGAACACACACACGTATATATAACTAAAAATAAAATAAATCTTTAAAAATAAACCTCCACTTTGACCACAGAAAGTGATTTCTACTCAACTAGCTCGGGATGGGGGACCCATTTTGTTTCAGGTCTGGAGTCAGAGGGATGTGGGCCCGCTTCCAGAATGGGAGCTGGTAAACTTGGGGTACAAATGATGGCAAGGACAGTCCTGCTAGGCACTGCCACATGAGTGCCATTCTACCTCTGAAACAGACTGGATACAGGTTGGCACTGTTTTATTTTTACCTCCTCAAAGTAACGCACATAGCAATTTTTTGCTTTTTGAGACAGCGTTTCTCTGTGTAGCTTTGCACCTTTCCTGGAACCCACTCTGTAGACCAGGCTGGCCTCGAACTCACAGAGATTCGCCTGCCTCTGTCTCTGGAGTGCTGGGATTAAAGGTGTGTGCCACCACCGCCCGGCATGTAGCAATTTTTTAACCTAATGAAAACTGGGATGCTTTTGACCCCTGCAGCTCTCCCTCTGTCAGGGAGAAACTTCCTGTCCCCATGCTCCTGGACTCCTCAGGTCTGTGGTTGCTGTTGTTTGAAAATGGCTTATTTCCCCTGTGTGTGTCTCTGTGTGTGCATGTCTGTGTGCATCTATGTGTATGTGTGTACATGTGTATGTGCACGTGTATATACAGTTTCCATTCTCTGCCTGAGATTTTCCCAAAGGGTGTCAGAAAAGACTGAATAAAAGGCATTTGTAGCGAAGCAATGCCCAGAGCCACCTTTGTACTGGAGAGAGAATTCCTGTCTCCTTGTGCTTTGCAGCACACTCCACAGCCAGAGAAATGTCTCTAGGTATGAATTGCAGAAATAAACGCTAAAAATATAGTGTATGTGTGCGTGCGCACGTGCGTGCGTGTGTTGTCTGAATAAAGTCTTGAATGAACTAAAATGTCTTTTATTGATATTGATCAAATTAGGGAATGCTTGTTTTTTATGTGTATTTGTATACAATGTGTGTGCATGTGTTTGTATGTGTGTATATGCATTCCTGTGTGTGTGTGTGTGTGTGTGTGTGTGTGTGTGTGTGTGTGTGTGTACCGCAGTGTTCATGTGAAGGTCCAAGGACAGCCTTGGGTGTCGGTCCTCACATTCCAACTTGTTTCAGGCTGGACACTTAGGTTGCTTTTCTGCTATGCATCTGGGCTGGCTGGCTCCACAGCTTCTGGGGAGTGTTCTGGTTTTGCCTTCCATCTCCTTGCAGGAGTGCTGGTTTTCCAGATGTTTGAACTACACCTCTAGTGAGTTCTAGAGGTTTAAACTTGGGTCCTCACACTTCCATGGGAAGTGCTTTTACTCACAGAGCTATCCCCAGCCTTACAGCATCATTCTTTGTTTTGGATCTTGGTTTGTTAAGACAAGTCCACACTATAGCACCCGCTGACGTGGAACTTGCTGCATAGACCAGGCTGGCCTCGAACTCATGGCTTCCTTCTGCTTCTGCCTTTTTCTTTTTAAATGTGTTTGAGTGTTTTGCCTATGTGTACGTCTGTGTGTCATGTGCATGCTTGGTGCCCATGGAGGCTAAAAGAGGGTGTTGGATCCCCTGGAAACTGGAGTTACAGCTGACTATGACTATGAGCTGCCATGTAGGTGCTAGGAACCAAACCCAGGTCCTCTGGAAAAGCAGCCATGATTGCTGAGCCATCTCTCCAGCTGCTGCATCTGCCTTCTTAGTGTTGAGTTTATAGAAGGGACTACTAATCCCACTTACAGCATAATTCTTATTTGTTTAGCTTTAAATGGATTTTGATTTCTCCCCTGCCTTTCCCTGCCCTGTTTCTCCTGACATAGTTACACTGTGCTTTCACGATGGCTTACTCTTCAGTGTTTGTCTTAGTTTTAAATACTCCATTTACTTATTTGTTTAAACAGAATCTCACTTTGTAGTCCAGGTTGGCCTTGAATTTGAGATCCTCCCACCTCAGCCTCTCAAGTGATGTGATTACATATGCATGTTACCATGCCTGGCTTGCTTAGCATTTAAAAACATTACTAATGCCGGGCGGTGGTGGCGCACGCCTTTAATCCCCAGCACTCGGGAGGCAGAGCCAGGCGGATCTCTGTGAGTTTGAAGCCAGCCTGGGCTACCAAGTGAGATCCAGGAAAGGCGCAAAAGCTACACAGAGAGACCCTGTCTCGAAAAACAAAAACAAAACAAAACAAAACAAACAACAACAACAAAAAACCAAACCAAAACAACAACAACAAAAACCCAAAAACCAAAACCAAAACAAAACATTATTTACTTATTACTGCTCTGTGTGTGGTTTGTATGTGCATGTGTGTGTGTATGAATGTGGGCATGTGGGTTCCGGAATACATTTGCAGATGTATTCAGCTTCAGCTTCAGGAGTCAATGCCTACCTTGTTGAGGCAGGCCCTCTTATTGCTTCTGTTGCCCATCTGCATGCTTCAGGCAAGATGGCCCCTGAGCTTCCTGCCAACTCTCTTCTCTCCATCTCATATCACCATGGGATTCCAGATGCCTGCCACCACATCAGACTTTTTTTTTTTACATGGCTTCTGGGGATCTGAAATCAGGCCATCAGACGTCTGCTGCAGGTGACTTTACTGTCTTGCTGGGCCTGTTTAATCGTCTGTAACTGTTGTATTCAGCTGACCACTAGAGTTGATCATCAGTCCCCTGTCAAAAATAGCCATTTCCCCAGTTTCCTCGACACTCAGCGAGAACACAACAGTGAACATTACCAGTGTCTAAATGTTCATGCAAGACACTTGGGCACATCAAATGTTCTTTCAGTTTTATCTTGTGGAAACTCTGTTGAATAGCCCAGAGATTTCTATCTAACCCAACCTAGACCAGGCCTAGAATAACACAACTTTTAAAAATGTAGATTGAGCCCCCATTCTGAGCCAGGGGCCATGATTTTTGCCTCTCAGAGCTGGCTACCTTGTAAAGGCCATAGTTGAAAGATGGCTAAAATATGGAAGTATCAAGATTTCAATGTTGTCCTAAATTATAATTTCCACAGGCTGGGCCATTGAGATGGCTTAGTGAGTACAGGAGTTTGCTACCAAGTCTGACAACTTGAGTTCAATCCCCAGACCTACATGAAAGAGGGAATTAAAGTCCCTCAAGTTATTCCATGCAATGAAGAACATGCTTTCTATGTATGAGTATGTATCTGTTATCTATCTATCTATCTATCTCTCTATCTATCTATCTATCTATCTATCTCTCTATCTGCATCAGCAATGGACCCCAGGGCCTCACACATACTAAACCTGTACTCTACCACTGAGCTATGCTCTTAGCCTCAGATCACAGGTTACTTTTTCTATATGTGGATACTCATGTCACCACCACTCAGTCAACATATAGCCTCTTTTTTTGACTCCCAGAATGTTCCTTTCCAGTCAATACCCTCCCATCTTTCACCTCCTAGATGTGTCATTACTGAGACTCATACTACTGTGGTTTCAATTTTGTCTTGTTTTAAACTTCATCTAACTAGAAGTATGCAGTACTCACTCACTTTTTGGGGGCATGTGTATAAGTATATGGGGTGTGTGTGTGTGTGTGTGTGTGTGTGTGTGTGTGTGTGGTGTGCGTAGATCAGAGATCAACCATCAACCTCAGATGTTACTCCTTGGGTGCCACCCACCTTTTTCTTTTTCTTTCTTTCTTTCTTTCTTTCTTTCTTTCTTTCTTTCTTTCTTTCTTTCTTTCTTTCCTTCCTTCCTTCCTTCCTTCCTTCCTTCCTTCCTTCCTTCCTTTCTTTCTTTCTTTCTTTTTTGAGACCATCTCTCACTGTCCCAGAGCTCACCAAGTAGCCTAGGCTGGCTAGCCAGTGGGCCCAGGGATCCTGCTGGCTCAACCTCCCCAGAGGTGGGATTGCGAGCATGTGCCACCATACCCAGCTTTTTTACAGGGTTCTAAGACTTGTACTCAGGCCCCCACACTTTTGCCATAACCACCCCAGTCCCAGTACTTACTCTTTTGTGCTTGGCATTTCCACGTGGTAGACTGGATGTATGTGTGACTCAGCCAGTGAGGTCATGTGCTTTATTCTTTCACACTCCACCATGTGAATGCCCATTCCATGGATGGAGCAGGGCTTGGCTAACCACTCAACTGTATGAGGAGAGCCTGCCTTCCTGCTGTTTGGTTTGAGATTTTTCCCCAGGCCTATGGCCTTGCTAGAGTGCGGTCCATGCCAGAGAACAGGCCAGGGTACCCAGGCCTTCTTGGGGTTCATGATCCTGGCTGACACTGTCAAGTGCAAGCTTCTAGAGAGCCTTGCCCACCTGCAATGAGACCAGGATAGGTCAGAACGATAAGGTGGTCGACTGCCCAGGATTTGGCTGGGAGGCAGTCTCTCCCTTGGCTGTGGCCAGGATTGACCAGCGTTTTTGTTCTGTAGTGAATTGTTTTGAAATCTCTATGAAAATGGAGCTGTCTCACCCATCTGCCTCCCCACAGTCCCTAACCTCTCAGCTCCCATAGATTACAAGGGGCAATTTGGCCTCAAAAGCCATTTGTAAACCTAACAGGTCACAAGGCAATTTGAGGCCAGGCTGTTTCAGGTCAAACCCCAGTAACAGTTTGGCTGTGGGCTAAAGAGTGGGCCAGGCTGGGCGTGGCCTGGCAGTCCATGCACAAAGCCTGGGGTAGTTTTATGGGCTCTTGGTGGCCTTGCACCCTTGTGACAAGGACCATGCCCAACAAAGGAGCCTTCAAAGACCACAAGTTTTATGGTCTTCAACAGCAAGCTGGGACCTGTTCTTGGTCTCAGGCTCCTGGGAGGAGTCAAGAGCAAGTGTGATTTATGGGGGCCAGACGCCTCCCTCCTATGAACTTCTCTGGGCAGCCCACATCTGGTGGTCTTGGTGAGCAGCTGGTGGTGGCACTTTACAACCCTGAAGATGATTGAAAGCCTGGAAAACAGGCCTGATGGGCAAGCTTTAAAAGACCAGGACTGCTGAGCTTGGAGAAGTTAAGATGAACACCTGTGTTAAGTATACAAGGGGCTCAGCCCAGAGCCAGTGTTCTCATTGTACCCTGGTGTCGCAGAACAAAAGGGCACGGGGGGGGGGGGGGGGAGGTGAGGAAGTGGCTTTAAATTCCAGAAAACAAGATTAAAGTTTGAGAGTAACAAGCCAAGTTCACATGGAAGCTGGTGGAACAACTCTGCCGGGGGGTGGGGTGGTGGTGGTGGGGTAGTGGGGTGGTATGTGACCAGCCAGTCTTCTCTGGAGATTCCGAGGCTGGAAGTGCCGGAAGGTCGGGACAGCCCTAGAAGACTTTTCATTTTCGAATTCATGCCTTAGCATAGGAGCTCCCAGAAGCAGACCCCCAGAATGGGTACAAATGCTCACTTGGGAAGGGACCCCCCAGAAGCACGGGAATGGCCTGGGGAAGTGAGATGCCAGTAAAGGGTGGGTTAAGCTGCAGCCTAGTCCTGTGGGTGAAGGGAACCCAGTCCCATTGGGGCCTTCTTTGGGAGACAGTGTGAAGCACAGGGTTCTCCAAGATGAGCAAGGAACCTACAGTACTGGTGTCCTTTGGGAGCCATTGGGGACTGGCCTCACATCACCTACGTATATCAAACTCTGCAAGTGCTGAAATCTCCTACATAAAAGGATGTGGTATTTGCAAAGGACCTCCGCCCACCCTCTGGTGCACTCTGGATCAGCTCTAGCTGATTTGTGGTGTGGAACACACTGCAAACAGCCGTGATGTTGTACTGTGGGGGATACTGACAAGAAAAATGTTTGTACATGTTCAGTGCTACCACTGTGTGTGTGTTATACATGTGTGTGCTTTCATGTGTCTGGCTTTCTAGTTTCATCTCTATTGCTATGATAAAACTCTTTGACCAAAAGCAGATTAGGGGAAGAAAGCATTTATTCGGCTTAAATTTCTAGGTCACAGTCCATCATTGAGGGAAGTCAAGGCAGGAACTCAAGCAGGAATTTGGAGGCAGAAACCATGGTTGCTGGTTCACTTACAGAGCCACGCTTAGTTAGCCTTCGTACACAGCTCAGGACCACCTGTCCATGAAATGGAGCTGCCCACAGTGGGATATAGTTAGCCTTCTGTATCAATTACCCATCAAAACACCCTCCCAAGACATGTTCAAATGCTAGTCTGATCTGGGCAATCCCTCAACTGAGACCCCTTTCTTAGGAAACTGTGGGTTCTATCAAGTTGACAGTTGATGCTAACTAGGACAGTGGGTGTTGCTGCATCTGGCTGTGTGTGTGTGTGTGTGTGTGTGTGTGTGTGTGTGTGTGTCTGTGTGTGTGTCTGTGTCTGTGTTGAGGCAGGGTCTCACTATATAATTCTGGCTATCCTGGAACTTTTTATGTAGACCAGAATGGTCTCAGACCCACAAAGATTCTCCTGCCTCAGCCTCCCCAGTGCTGGAATTAAAGGCATGTGCTACCACACCTGCCTGGCTTTTGTTTTTAATGTAGGTGCTGGGGATCTGAACTCTAGTTCTCATGCTTATAAAGCAAGCCTTTTCCTCCTGAGCTTTTTCTCCAGCCACTAGTGCTAACATTTTCTCAAAGGATATTTTCAGGCCTGGAGATATGGCTCAGTGGTTAAGGGCAGAGGACATGAGTTCAATTCCCAGCATCCATATCAGGCAGCACACAGCTACCTGTGACACTAACTCCAGGGAATCTAATGCCTCTGTCCTCCATGGGCACCCACACTCACATGCATATACCCCCCCACAGACACAGACACATACATGTTATTCAAAAATAAAAATCAATCTTTGAAAAGTGTTTTCAATAGGTCATTTGCTGCATCCACGTGTGTGGAACCCACAGATAAGGAGGGACAGCCACCAGCTGCCACCTCTTACAGGCTGGAACTTGCTCTGTTTCAAAGAAGCCTATGGTTATTGGTTTAGGTAACAGCATTAGAAAGGAAACTCTCCAGATATGTCAAGGTTTATTGGTGTCAATCTTTTTTTTTTTTTGAGCTGAGGATCGAACCCAGGGCCTTGTGCTTGCTAGGCAAGCGCTCTACCACTGAGCTAAATCCCCAGCCCCAATTGGTGTCATTCTTGATATCAAGGTCACAATACTGATCTAGGACTCTCCTGTCAGAGTGGGAATCTCCACAGAAGTCTGGTAATCAAGAGAGTCCTGACTCGGTTCTGACTGACAGTGGTTCCTCTGGGTCCATGAACCTGCCCAAAGTTCTTGTTGGTCCCTGGATGTCTAATTGAAACGGATATACTTCACCATTAGAAGCCCCATTCCTACTGGTTCCTTGGCTTATGGAGTAAGGATGGGGCATGCTGGGAAAGAGCAAGGGGATGCTTCTAAAATACCCCTTCATGGGCTGGAGAGATGGCTCAGAGGTAAAGAGCACTGACTGCTCTTCCAGAGGTCCTGGGTTCAATTCTCAGCAACCACATGGTGGCTCACAAGCACCTGTAATGAGATCTGGTGCCCTCTTCTGGCCTGCAGTCATACATGCTGTATACATAATAAATAAATCTTTAAAATACTCCTTCACATAGCAAGCTGAGATGGGCTGACCTATAGTGGAGCAACCCAAGGGGATGGCAGAGATCAGGGCTACCCTCAATGATGTGAAGAATATGGGATTTGTGTCCCCCGACTCTATTTGATTGACTAATATTGTTCCCACAAGCTCTGAGTGGATCTTGGTGAATGAGAATGCCCCCCTTAATCAAGGAGCCCCTCCATTATAGCTGCTTTTCATGGTGTGCCGTCTGTGCTGTCCAGCACATGGCTACGGCAGTGTCTATTAGTCACTTGTTTTGTTGCTGTGATCTGAAGAAAGCAACTTAAAGAAGGAAGACTTGGCTGGGGGTAGTGGCAAATGTTGGTGAACTCAGACATATTTTCGGCATTGTCTGTGCCTTGGGCTGCATTATCAAGCTCCACATACCACTTAAATGGTTCTATTTTATAGAATATGCCAGGAGATGATGAGGTGACACCAATAGGAACAAGCATGACAGTTAAGACTCAAGATGGCTGCAATCAGGTCAAACTGAATCCCTACATCTGGTCTAAGATGTGTGCTGCCATCAACACAGCATACCCACGGACAGTTCTGAATACAGTCCAACACAAAATTATAAACTTACTTAGAACATTGTGAAAAAATGTTCTAGGTTATTTATTTCTCGTCATTATTATTGTCAATCATGGGAGCAAAGGTAGAGGATTAAGAAGAGACAGTGCCAGTGGTCACAGGCTGTCTTAGGGTTTCTAGTGTTGCAATGAAACACCATGGTCAAAAGCAACTTGAGGAGAAAGGGGTTTGTTTGTTTATTTATTTATTTATTTATTTATTCATTCATTCATTTATTTATTTATTTATTGGTTTTTTTTTTTTTTTTTTTTTTTTTGGGAAACAGGGTTTCTCTGTATAGCTTTGCACCCGAACTCAGAGATCCACCTAGCTCTGCCTCCTGAGTGCTGGGATTAAAGGTGTCTGTCACCACCACCTGGCAGGGGGTTATTTTTATCACACTTCCAGGTAACAGGAACCTGGAGGCAGGAGCTGATGCAGCGGCCATGGAGGAGTGCTGCTTACTGGCTTGCTTCCCACAGCTTGCTCAGCCTTTCTTTTCTTCTTCCTTCTTTCTTTCTTTCTTTCTTTCTTTCTTTCTTTCTTTCTTTCTTTCTTTCTTTCTGTATGTATGTATGTATGTATGTATGTATGTATGTATGTATGTATTTATTATGTACATGGAAGAGGGCGCCAGATCTTATTACAGATGGTTGTGAGCCACCATGTGGTTGCTGGGAATTGAACTCAGGACCTCTGGAAGAGCAGCCAGTGCTCTTCACCTCTGAGCCATCTCTCCAGCCCAGCCTTTCTTATAGAACCCAGGACCACCAGCCCATAGGTGGCATTTGCCACAGAGAACTGGACCCTCCTCCATCAATGACGAATTCAGAAAATGCCCTACAGGCTTGCCTACAGCCTCGTCTCATGAAGGCATTTTCTCCATTGAGGGTCTCTCTTTTCACATGACTCTAGCTAGGCCTACTAGTTTTGTCTGGAAATTTTGGTGACAAACTTTGCAGGCAGGGCCACCTCCATAACTGGTGAGACACAGTACAAGACGACAATTTGTGTGTGGGGGCATTGGTCATGAAGCAAGGAAAAGTACTACTGAAGAGACTAAAACATAAAGCCTTAAGCAAAACAAAACTATTTTGTACCAAACATAGTGGAAGTGATGGTGCCACATAAATTACAGCACAGCCTGACAAATCGCACAACAATGGTATTTTGGTATCATGATTTTATGTAATGTGATAAATAATACTTCATGAATTCGATATCATGATTGATTGTAACATTGGTCTGGCTCACTTTTCTGCAAATTCATTTATTAGGATATCAAACTTTTTCCTTTGAGCAACTTCATTTTCCATCGATATAGACTGAAAACGACATCAGTCACTTTGGGCAAACGTGAGATTGCAGAAAACCAGTCATTTTTAATTTTGAAAGGGTTTTCTGCTGACGCAACTGTAACCAGAGCTGTTAACAGTATTTTTGTAGGCTGTGACGCCAGGATAAGCTTCTGATAAATGATTTCAAAATATAGATTCCAATACATCTAGAGCTGATGATTCTCATGGAAAGATTAACTCTTTTTACAATCAGTTTTGGGTAAGTCTAAACTTAATTTTAAATGTAAATTTGTACAATGGCATTTTAATATTTTCTTTGGCATTTCTTGTAACTTGGCAGTCCCAAGATCGAAAGTGGCTGTGTGATTTATATGTAACTTAAAACGTCTATTACTGTGTGTTCAATTATAAAGAAAGTTATTTTTGAAATTATCTTCTTTGTTAATAATTGGTTCCTCTGGTGCTTAGTAAGAAAATCATGTTCTTTCCTTTCAAAGTTGGTGACCATTAAATTTAATTCCTGCTTCTAAGCCTGTGTATATTTGTCAGGCTTATTGCAGTGGTTTTCAAAACCCAAGATTCCAAACTCTCGGAGGTGTGTGTGTGTGTGTGTGTGTGTGTGTGTGTGTGTGTGTGTGTGTGTGTCTATGAGCATGTGTATGTGTACTGGAAACCACAGGGCAACTTTGGGTGTTGTTCCTCAGCTGCCAATCTACTTTGTGTTTTGAGACAGTCTCACGGACCTGGAACTCACTGATCAGGCTAAACTGTGTAGCAAGTGAGCCCCATCGGGGGTGAGGGTGGGAGAGGGGTGTCTGCTGCCTCTGCCTTCCCAGAGCTGGGATTGCAAGTGCACACCACCAGGCCCATGCCTGTCTTTTGAAATGTGAGTTCTGGGGATTGAAATCAGGGCCTCATGCTTTCAAGGCAAGCACTTACTGTCTGGATTATCCCCTAGTCGTGAACTATTTGGAAACTCTCTCACCCCAGTCTGATGTGCTTTATTGGAGCAGTGATTTGTCAGTAGCCTATGGACAGTGTTCCTGGGGCAGCACTGGCTGGCCCTGTCCTGGTACTAACTCTGCTACTAGAAGGTTAGTATTTGGGCAGCTGCTTCAGGGATGAGTTCTGGGATTGATCATCAAGCCAGTTTCTCATTGTGGGGCCCGGCACTTACCCCTGCCAAGTCTGCCACTTCTCCTGCTGCTAACTGGAGTATGGCCGCTGCCATCCCCACCAACATTCTAAGCCTGGGACTTCCCTCACATCCTGGACTGGCGAGGTGATGCCTGTGTTTCATAGTTGTGAGCTGCTCACCTCATGGGAAGTGGATTAGAGACAGAAGATGGTCCTGGGGTCTCATTGTTACGTTCTAGAGCACACTCCACAATGACCCAATCTCCTCCAGGTTGGCCCTGCTTACTGAAGTTTCCACTAACTCCCCGCTAGCAACACTGGCTGGCGAGCAAGCCTTTAACACAGGGGCTTTGTGGGAAACAGATCCCAGCATGCCTCTTCCCAGTGCTGGAGTCGTCTAGGGCTGCACTCTGCCCTGCACTTGTTCCTACTTGGCACTTCTATACAGCTCACACACGTGCTCCATGGTTCGTTCCATCAGCTGGAACTTAGGCAATCTAATGTCCTAGGTTCCTTTCTGGTGCTGTGATAAAATACCCCGACAGAAAGTAGCTTAGGAGAGAAAGGGGGTTACTTCCGCTACAATTCCAGGTTACAGTCCATTGCTGTAGGGATGTCAAGGTAGGAACTTCAAACTTTATACCCACAGTCAGGAACAGAAAGAAATTCACACATGCTCACTTGTGCTCAGATCAATTTCTCCACTCTTACATATTTCAGAATCTCCTGCCTAGGGAATGGTGTAGCCCACAGTGGACTGGGTCTTTCCACATCAGTTGACTTGAGACCCACCCCATAGAAAGCCAACCTGGTCTAGGCAATTCAAGTGAGGCTCCCTTCCAAGGTGATTCCAGGTTCTGTCAAGTTGACACTTAAAGCTAGCCATCACACTTAGACTTAAAGAAAACATAATCAACAATTTCCAGATGGCTACCACAGAGCATGAAGCCAAGTATGGGATTCTACTGGGAGCAGGTGCTATGCTCCTTACAGCACACTGTGTATGCTCAGGAAGTCCACCCTATGTGCAGGCTCTTCCCAACAAGGACACTGGTCAGCTGGTGCAGAGAGGCCTGTGTTCAGTACAGGCCCTATGACAAGGCTTCCCATTCAGTAGATACTAGGGAGGTGATCCTAGGAAACTCGGAGAAGAAGTGGGGAAGTGACCCAGAGATGCGGCCAAGTCAATACAGGTTTGTAAGTGACAGCATTATCCCTGAAAAAACAAGCAAACTCCCCCCAAATCAGGGTGTGAATCTGACAGACACTTGAAAAACACACACCGAATCAGAATCGTAGCTGTACTTAGAGGCCTGGCAGCCAAGGTCATTGTCGTAGGAGGACCCATGCTCCTCAGGAAGCCACCTGTGAATGACACCTGGTACAGTGCTTGCTGAGCTGGTTGAGTCTCCATTGGCTCCAGGATCCAGGATGGTCCTCCGGCCTCACGCCTCTTCTCTCCCTTCACCCACCCACTCACGCTGTGTGAGTCTTTTCATTCATCCTGAGCTCTGTAATTACCACTTAATTTCCTCCTTCCATTAGTATTGCAAATGCCTCCAACAACGTTATTTTCTTGCTTTATTTATACGGCCGAAAAAAGACGCTTAGAAGCAAATTATGCTTGCCTCCATACATCTCTACCTGTTTATCTCAGAGTTTATGGAGTGCCTGTCATGGTGGTATCTGGGCACTTAGACAGTCCCATTAGATCAAATTCATGACAGAAGAGAAGACCACCACCATCTCCTCCTCTGCCGCCTCCTGTCCCCTCCTCCTCCTCCTCTGAAGAAGCCTCTTGGGTAGCACATAGAGGGCCAGGACAAGCGAGAACTGCCAGCCTGAGGCCTCTTGTTCTCCAGCCCAGAGAGAGGAAGGATTTTGGCAAAGAAGCACATTCCCTCCTGGAGGGAGGCATGGAGAGTTTGCAACTAATTTGGAAGATCCATCAGAGGGTGGGTTTCAATATGTTGGGCATTTAACATTTGAAATGGGTTCAGTTTCATTGCTCTCCAAATAGCAAATTGAGCCCATTTTTCACAAATGTGGTTTTGCACACTGAACAGCTTCTACCAGAAGATGCTGGATGATCACTCCCTCTTTCTTGTTCCAGAGTTCCCAAGGACTCGCAGTTCAAATACTGCTGAACATTTCTTAGTGGTCATGCCTACAAGGCTCCCGGGTGGCCGGAGTACAGTGGGCTGGAGCTCCAGTCTCTTCTTGTTGCCCCTGGCCTTTCCTCCCTGCCCTGTGTCTATTGAATCCAGGACTTACTAGGCAGGTGGTCTACCTCTGCGCTGTGTCCTACCCTCTTTTTAGTTTTTATTTTGAGACAGGGTCTCAATAAACAACCTAGGCAGGCATTGAACTTGAGCCTCCTAAGCATCTGGGATTACTGGCCTGTACCACTACACCTGGCCACCCCTGTGAGGTTTCAACTGGCCCCATACTATGTCTTACATTTTCTGGACTCCCTCTTATGTTTGTGACCTGGCCTTGCCTCTCAGACACTTGAGATTGCAAAGCATCCTTTCCCCCTTAACTGAAGTTGGGAGTCTGACTTATACATGTCACACTCTGACTCTCAGGGTCCCCCAACTGGGGGTGTTTCTTCTGAGGGAGTTCCCACAGGTTCAGAGAGAATCCAGGGACTGTGTCAGGTGAGGAAATACAAGGAAGGAGCCCCCTACCTTGGAAAATTGCAAAGACATTTCACTTAACTGTATTATTTATTGATGTATGTGTGTGTGTGTGTGTGTGTGTGTGTGTGTGTGTGTGTGTACTGAACCTAGTGTTTGTGTTTAAGTGTTCCACTACCAAACTACATCTGTACCCCTATTTTTTAAGTGACAGGAAAATCCCTGCTGGGGGGGTCTAGCTCCATTGGCAGACTGCTTGCCTAGCAAGCCCTGATTTCAATCCCCAGAGTATCATAAACTGGGTGTGGTGGTGGATGCCTGTATTTCCAATGCTCATGAGGTAGAAGCAGGAGGATCAGGAGTTCGAGATCACCGTAATGGTCTGTGCCAGTTGTCAACTTGACTAACCCTAAAATCACCTGGGAGATGGGACTCTGGACATGTCTGTGTCAGAATCTTGATTATGTCAACTGACGTGGGCAGGGAGCTCCTGGATGTATGAGGGTGGAGAAAGGGGTCAGAGCAAAAGTATCTGTGGATTCATTGCTCTCTTTGGGTGTTGGTTGTAATATGATCCGCTACTTCAAGCTCCCCAAGTCTTGATTTACCTGCCTTAACGGACCTCAGAGCTAAAAAAAATCCCTTCCCCCTTAAGTTGTTTTTGCATCTCATCACAGCAACAAGAAAAGAAACCAAGTTCTTTGCTACATAACAAGTTCAAGGACAGTTGTGCTACGTGGTTTGTTTTTCAACTTGACACAGGCTAGAGCCATCTGAGAAGAAGGCTCATCTATTGAGGAATTGCCTCCATCAAATTGGCCCATGTGCAAGTCAATTCATGATTGATGTGGGAAGGCACAGCCAAGCATGGGTGGTGTCACACCTGGGCAAGTAGTCTGGGTGGTGTAAGAAAGCAGGCTGGGCAAGCCAAGAGGAGCAAGCCAGTAAGCAGCACCCCTC
Organism: Onychomys torridus; assembly: GCF_903995425.1. Lineage (NCBI taxonomy): Eukaryota > Metazoa > Chordata > Mammalia > Rodentia > Cricetidae > Onychomys > Onychomys torridus. The sequence goes on along the minus strand of NC_050466.1, from coordinate 6,049,919 downwards.
CATGGCCTCTGCGTCAGCTCCTGCCTCCGAGTTCCTGCCTTGTTTGAGTTCCCTCAATGATGGATTGTGATGGGGACATGCAAGCTAAATAAACCCTTTCTTGTCCAAGTTGCTTTTGATCATGGAGTTTATCATGGCAATAGGAAGCCAAATAGGACAACTGTCTAGGCTGCAAGAGACCTTGTCTAACCAAACCAAACCAAACCAAACCAAACCAAACCAAACCACCACCAGACACAAACCAAGAAAACTCCAACAAACACCAGGGCTTTGAGAGTGTGAGGCCAGAATTGAGGGTGAGCCTCCAAAGGTCCCCTTTAGTCAGATAGGAAGTTTCCCCAGGCCTGCTCCTTCCTGGGGCCTCTTGAACCCCTTCCTGTCTCTACCTCTGCTCCTTTGAGTTCCTTCTATCATTGCTGCAGGTCCCAGAGGCAATGCCACTTCCTCCACACGGCCCTTGCTGATTCTAGACAGATGGGGTCTGCCTGTAGCTTTGGGACCCCTACTGTGGAGAGGTTGTTGCTGTTTGCTGTTGCCTTATTCCTGCTTCTGGGCTGAGCTCTCTTCCTTTTTTCTTAAAAGAAAAAGATTATAGTTATTGTACTTACTCGTGTACACACACACACACACACATACACACACACACACACACACACACACACACACACACACACGATACAGCTCTCATGTGGAAATCAGAGAGCAACTTGCAGAAGTTCTCTTATCTATCCTATGAGTCTAGGGGATCGAACTCAGATTGTCAGGTGTGGTGGCAAGTGACTGAACCTGCTGAACCAACTCAAAGGTCCTGAGAGCTATCTCCCTGAAGGTGAGAGTTGAGTTTCATTTATCAGACAAGCACTCCTGTGTGGTTTCTGAATCCCAGCTCTTCAAGGGGCCAGATCTGAGACTTGGCTGAGGGGAGGTGAGTGTCTGACCAGAAAAGGAGGGAGGAAAGAAAAGGAATAGTTCTGTGGTGCTTCTAGAACCTTCTATGTCCTCCACCACCACAGACTGGACCTGCTCCAGCTGAGGCAGGGTTTCTAGTGCTCTAGGGCTCCCAGACTTTGGCTTCTATTCCAAGTGACTCTAGGACAAGGAGGAGGGTTTTTGACATGGGAAGTGGAGCACCCATCAAGGCATGGCAGGTAAGAACTGTGAAAATAGCTACTATTACTACTACTGCTGCTGCTATGGTAACGTGTGCTATCAACTTGTGCTTACTGCCTTCACACCAAGAAGAGCATGGAGAGTCTTCAGTTTCCAGGGCCCATGGACTGTGACAGCAAGAACTACCTTGATTCTATTACGGGTCCATTGTCAAGAATCTCCCTCTAACTATTATTGGCTGCTGTTTTAGGATTCTCTAGAGGAACAGAATTGATAGAATGAATATCATACTAAAAGAGGATGTATTAGGTTGGCTTTCACGATACAGTCTGGGTCCTGCAACAGTGGCTATCTTTACACTGGAGAGGCTGAGACCCTGGTAGCACCTCAGTCCATAAGACTATGTATCTCAGCAGTCCTGATTAAGTACTGAAGGCCTGGGGAATTCCTGGAGCGTCCCCAGTCTTCAGTGCACATTGGAAAGTCAAAGAAGCTGGATCTTGATGTCAGTGAGGAATGGCGGCGGCCAGCAGCACAGTAGATGAACTTGCTAGTAAGATGTAAAGTCCGAGAAGGCCTAAAGCAAAAGCTTTTCCTCAGACCTCCTTACGATCTGGAGACCTCTTTATATCTGGGGACCTCCTGTATCTGGGCCACCTCCAGAAACTGTCCTCCACATTTAGGGTGGGTCTTCTCACTTCAATTAACCTAATCAAGAAAATCCTTCACCGGTGTACCCAAAGGCTTGTAAACCCTAGCTGCTGCCAGTCAAGTTGAAAGTAAGACTAAACATTACAACTGTCCATGTTGCTGAGAGCTCTTGAAGAACCCTCAGTGTTTTCTTTACCATGCAGCTAGGGTTGGGGGTTTGAGAATACAGCTCAGTGCTAGAGGGTTTGCTTAGCACAAATCTGTGTGGCCCTGGGTTTTATCCCTAATGACACAAAAAGATATTAAAAAAGAAGAAAGGAAGGGAGGGAGGGAGAGAGAGAGAGAGAGAGAGAGAGAGAGAGAGAGAGAGAGTAAGAAAAAAAGAAAGAAAGAAAGAAGGAAAGAAAAAAGAAAAGACATTGTGAGCTAGAGATGGCTCAGTGGTTAAGAGTATTGCTGCTCTTCCAGAGGACCATAGCTCAGCTCCCAGTACCCACAACTGTAAGTCCAACTCTGGCTTCTGCATATACTCACAACTACACATAATTAAAATTAATCTTAAAAAATCTTTTAAAAAAGCATTGTAGTGGCAGGTGTAGCCTTTAACTCCAGCACATGGGTGGCAGAGGCAGGCAGATCTCTGTGAATTCAAGGCCAACTTGGTCTACATAGTGTGTTCTGGGCCAGCCATGGCCACATAGTAAAACATTATCTTAAAAAAAAAAAGTGCATCCAAAGACTTAGTTGCATCATGTTTGACCTTCTATTCCAACAGGTGGAGCACAGAGACCAGCTTATAGCAAATATTCAGCCAGTGATGGCTGTGCCAACTCACCCGGCGGCGCTATCTCCTTCCATCCACATATGAACACCATAGCAACCATTACTACCCTCATTTAACAAAGTGAGGAGCTGGGGCCTAGGGAGGCCAGGGCCTTGCCCGACGTCCTCAGCCAGTGAGGAGCTGAATGTTCAGAACCCGAGCTTCCTGCTGCTACTATAACAAATTGACTGCAGGCAAAGTTATCCTCTTCCAGGTCTGGAGGTCAAACATCTGTGGCTGCAATCAGGATGGTAGCAGAGCTGGCCCCTTCAGGATACTCCGGGGGCATCCAGTCATTTCTTCCAACTCCTGCAGGCTTCTGGTATTTCTTGCTTCATGATGCATCATCCCAACTTCTGCTTCTGCGGTTATCTGACTCCTCCAACCCTGCCTCCCTGCACCCTGCCCCACTGCCTCCCTGTCCTCCTGCCTCCCTGTCCTCCTGTCCTCCCTGTCCTCCTGTCCTCCTGTCCTCCCTGTCCTCCTGTCCTCCTGTCCTCCTGCCTCCCTGTCCTCCTGTCCTCCTGTCCTCCTGTCCTCCTGTCCTCCCTGTCCTCCTGTCCTCCTGCCTCCCTGTCCTCCTGTCCTCCTGTCCTCCTGCCTCCCTGTCCTCCTGTCCTCCTGTCCTCCTGCCTCCCTGTCCTCCTGTCCTCCCTGTCCCCCTGTCCTCCTGCCTCCCTGTCCTCCTGTCCTCCTGTCCTCCTGTCCTCCTGTCCTCCTGCCTCCCTGTCCTCCTGTCCTCCTGCCTCCCTGTCCTCCTGTCCTCCTGCCTCCCTGTCCTCCTGTCTTCCTGTCCTCCTGTCTCCCTGTCCTCCTGCCTCCCTGTCCTCCTGTCCTCCTATCCTCCTGTCCTCCTGCCTCCCTGTCCTCCTGTCCTCCTGCCTCCCTGTCCTCCTGTCCTCCTGTCCTCCTGCCTCTCTGTCCTCCTGCCTCCCTCTTATAGGACCTTTGAAATGACATGGGGCCCATGCTACTAAACTAGGATCTTGTCATCTCAAGAACTCCAGCTTCATCACAACTCAAATTTCTGTTTGCTATTTAAGTTAACATTCATGGTTGCTGAGAGTTAGGACTTGGAGTTGGATATGGTAACATGTACCTATAATATCAGCACATGGGGAGCAGAGCCAGATGGATCACAAGTATGAGCCCAACCTGGGCTGCATTGTGATAGCCTTAGGCTTGGCTATCTTTTGAAGGTTTATTTCTTAATTTTAAGGATTATGGGTATCTTAAAGGCCCATTATTTGGGCTACTATGGTGTGCAGGTATGCCTTTAGACTATGTCCTCTCAAAACTAGATAAGGACATGGGTGCAGATGTTGCCAGGAAACCCTAATAGAGTATTAGGGATACGAGACAGGCAGGGGAGAAAGGCCCATCAAGGAGAGTTGTTCACCTGAGGGATGCTGTGTTCACATCCAAGGCTGCTGGAGTGATGGGTCACCATTGGGTACCTGGCAGTTCCAGGGGCTAGAAGCCTGAAATTCAGGTGTTATCAGTTTTTTTTTAATTACATTTATTGGGAGGACACACTCATACTGTAGCTCTCATACGGAGGTCAGAACACAAATCAGCTCTCTCTTTCCACCATGCAGGTCCCTGGGATCGAACTTTGGTCCTCTGGCTTAGCAGTAAGCACCTTTGCCCACTGAGCCATTGTTTCCAGCCCATTGTCAGAGTTTTGAGGGAGCATCTGTTCCAGGCACCTCTCCCAGCTCTGGTTACCGGCAGAGGCGCATGGAGTTTCTTGTCTCCTGGATGCATCACTCCCATCTCTGCATCTGTTTTGGTATCACCATCTCTGTGCGTCTTTCCCCATCCCTTTGTTTCTGAGATACAGTCTCACTACGTGGTCCAGGCTGAACTCAAACCCACAGTCTTCTAGCCTCAACATCCTGAGTGCTGGGATTAGAGTGTGTGCCACCAAGGCCTAGTCGTCTACTCCTCTATAAGCATATTGGTTTTTAGATTTGGCTCCTGTTTGAGTAATTCAGGGAGATTCCCTGTTGAGGACCTGCTTCATGTCTGTAAAGTGTGTGTGCATGCATGTGTTCCGTGTGAATGCAGGTGTAACTCTGTGTGTATGTGTGTGTGTGTGTGTGTGTGTGTGTGTGTGTGTGTGTGTGTGTGTAGCAGCCAGAGGTCAACCCTGAATGCTATTCACCAGGAGCCTCCCACCTTGTTCTCTGAGATGAGTTCTCTTATGGGGACCTAGCACTCACCATTTAGGCTGTGGGGTCTGACCAGTGAGCCCCCAGGGATTCACCTGTCTCTGCCTCTCCATTGCTAGCATTAAAGGTGCTTGCTTCCACGCTGATATTGTTTTAATGTGGGGGCTGGGAATCACAATCATGCTTGCACATTAAGTACTTAACCGTCGGAGCCATTATCCCACCCCCTGCCAAGACCCCTTTTCTCAATAAGGCTGCCTTCACAAGCTCTGAGTGGACCTTTAAAAGTCTACAGATGCAAAACTAAAATGTCCATCTTCAAAAGCGTCAGACTTCAGCTCAGAAACCATCTACCGACGCCACAAACAAATGCAGGGCTGAGGCACAGGTGCATGCCATCCTACTGGGCTGCTTAGACTTTGTCTCAGAGAGCTGGCTGACAGGGAGCCTTCTGCATACCGTTTCCATCCCGCCAAGGGCCCTGGCCTTGCCTCAGTCCCCGAACAGATGACTCAGCAGGAGAACGTCTTGTCATTGCAGGAAGCTGGAGAAATATGGAGGTGCTTGTGTTTCACTGCTCCTCCTCCACCAGCCCATCAGGAGTTCGGCTTCAAAGGGGCCTGGCAATGAGGCTGTCCATCTTTTTGAGCAGGCCAGGTGGAAGGAGGGGTGGGAGTATGGCTGGGGGTGTAAGGAGAAGTAATTAGTTTGATGAATCTTCTTTTTAAGTTGTTCTCTACATGGGTTTTTCGTGGTGTTATAGACTCAGCCATGCATTCCCTGAATTTTATGAATCCTTAAACATGGACCATTTGTCAAAATAGAGAGGTGAATGCAATCAACTGTAGACACAAGCCCTAGGTGTCCCCAGTATGACAAGGACACCCAATGATGCCCCTAGGTCATAGAGGAGTCTGGAGAGTCACATGGGGCTCAAGTCTTCTTGCTGCCTGCTTCACTGAGATGGCACGCTGGGACACTGTGTCATATTCAATACATGCTGTCCAAAAGTCTTTTAATGCACCTTCTGGATCCTTGGGGCAACAAACACCAGTCTGTCCTGCACCCACCTAAGGCTGTAGCTCGAAGCTTCCCTTCCCTCTGGGAAGACTGTGCCAGCAGCTCCTCCTTGCTGGGCAGGGTGACCATGCTCAAGAGATGGCTCCATGGATAAGCGCTTGCTGTACGAGCTTGAGGACCAAGTTTGGATCCCCAGCACCCACACATCACATCTTTTGATGGGTGTGCACTTGCACACCCAATTCCAGTGCTAGGAAGGTAGAGGAGTGAGGAGGATTCTCAGGATCTGATGGCCAGCTAGCCTAGTCAATGAGTCTCAAGTTCAGTGAGAGACCCTGCTGCAAAACAGAAGGTGGAGAGCAGCCATCAATTTCTGGCCTCTGTGTGCAAGGCACACACATGACCTTTATATGCATATGCATATGTACCCCCATATGAACACATATACAGCCAGCCAGCCACACACACACACACACACACACACACACACACACACACACACACACAGAGTGTATACATCTGTATTTGTCTGCTGGCTGCTCTTGGAACCTTGAGGGAGCCAAGCTGGGACCTATTAGCGCTATCACTATAGCCAAAACCAACAGAAGAGCCTTCGGGATGACTGGAGGTTGGGGGCTGGGTATGGGCAGTGGGATGGCTTGGACATAGTTTGTCCCTCACAGGCTAATGTGCTGGAAGTTTAGGCTTTGGCAGTGCTGAGGTGATAGCACCTCTGAGAGGTGGAATCTCTTAAAAATACAGGTCACGAGGCACTGCTCTGAGGCAGGATAATGCTGGTCTCTTGGTGTGAGTTCTCATGAGAGTGGTTTGCAATGAAGGAAAACCCCTGGGTTTCAGGCTGGGGCAGTTCCTCCCATTGACCCAAATGTGCCAGTAAAACAAAGTCCACTTTCTCTTCTCATTGTGGTTTTGTTTGTTTTGATGGGACTCATGAAAGGGACTCAAAATTCTCTGATCTTTTTGTTTGTAATTTGAGGTCAGTCTCCAGAGTGCCATTTGTTTTGATGGATGGGAAGCCTGTATGGGGGCTGAGTTGAATGCAACATGTAGAACAGACCCTCTGCCTTGGGGGTTGGACCAGTGCCCAGGCTGAGCTGATGAGTCTGATCCCTCAGGTGTCCTGACTTGGCACATTCTAGATTCTCTCTCCTCACAGCCACCTGGAAAACACAGGGGTTCCCCAGTGCAGTAATCCAATAGACGTACTGCTCTGACAGTTGGGTCAAGCAAATGCAGCCTCTTCCATTCCATCCTCATGTAACATGAAACACCAGCATTCATGATCCTAAAAGCAGTGTTCTTTGTGTCTCTGTCTCCGTCTATCTCATGTATGTACACATATGTGTGTGGGTGCATTCATGTGGAGACCACATGAAGGTGTTGGGTACCCTCTTCTATGGCTCTCTACCTTGAGACAAGGCCTCTCACTGAAGACGGTTTCTCAGCTAGGCTAGCCACTCACATACCCTGGAAATCCTCCTGTCACTTTGCCCTCCTTTCCCCGTCCCCGGAGTGTGCAGTCACTTCTGGTTCTTTCTTTTAATTTGGCATTTTTACTAATTATTGGGGTGTGTGTGTGTGTGTGTGTGTGTGTGTGTGTGTGTGTGTGAGCTCGTGCATGGAGGTCAGAAGACAAGGGACAGCTAGCAGTGGTGAACCTCCACTTCCATCGTGGACTCCAGGATGGAAGTCAGTCAGGCCTTCACAGCCAGCTCTTTTACCCAGAGTCACCTCCCAGGCCCCTCCCAGCCTTTTCTGAGTGCTCTGGATCCGCACCCAAGTCCTCATGTTTGGTTTTAGCAGTTGTCTCACCATGGCTTTTGACACCCTCTGACTCAGTGACATCTGTCTTCTCTGTCTGACAGAATTCCTAGGCCCTAGAAAACCCATTTCTTGGCTAATGCCAAATCAGAAACAAGGGTAAGCAGGTCTTTACGGAGCAAAGCCGAGTCACCCATTGGATGAAGAGAGGCATGTGCCCAATGGCATTTTTCCATACTAAGGCCACAGCTAGGGCCCAGGCACAGGGAAGAGCAGTGCCTTTGACCATGTCTGGTGAGCAGACGTACTTGCTTCCTGGTGCCCACCTGAAGCACTGAGTCCAGTTTGATGAGCCAAGGGATATAATTGGAGTTCCTCATGGGAACACACCAGGAAGTCTCCCCTGGCAATTGTTTACCATCCTTAGGGAGGGGTGGAGCCATGTAAATCTCCTTAGCCCTCTCCGCTTTCCATGAGGGAATGTTAGTGGGCCTGACCTTGTAATTGTCTCCTGAGGAAAGTCACAGGTGCTCTGGTTTTAAGATGGCTATGATCATGTCATGCACAGAGGACAAAGTTCCACAGCACCACTCACTGTAGGTTGAAAATATCCTAACTGAAAAATGCAGTCAACCCTCCCAGCCTACCACACAGACCAATATAAGGACATGGGACACTGTAGGGTACCAGTTGTTCCCCCCCACTTTGGTGACTGTGGGTGTCCACTTAATTGAGGCAGTCACTGCCTCTGCCTAGACCCAGGAGAGATCAGCCCACACACAGCAATCCCAGGAAAAGATCCAAATTCAAAGTTCAAAGTATGCTTCCCACCTCATGGGCATCATTTTGCACCATCACAAAAAATGAAAAATTCTAAATCAAACTATGTGAAGTTGGAGAGTATGTATATAACATGCAGGTGTGTGTGTGTGTGTGCGTGCGTGCATGCGTGCATGCGTGTGTGTGTGTGTGTGTGTGTGTGTGTGTGTGTGTGTGTAGGTGTGAGTGTAGGAGTATTTTGGATCCTAGTCCAAAGCCTAGGAACTAGATGTAAATTTGGAGTGTGCACTCTGCAGTTATTGAGGTTCTCAAGTTTTATCTTCAGTTGCTTTGCCTTGCCACTGACAAGGAAGGGAGACTGTCTTGGTTACAGTTTCTATTGGGATAAAACACTCTGTCCAAAAGGGACATCACCCAGGGGAGTCAGGACAGGAACTCAAGGCAGGAACTGATGCAGAGGCCATGGAAGAGTGCTACACTTGCCCCCCATGGTTTTCTCAGCCTCCTTTCTTATAGAACCCAGGGCCACCAGCCCAGGGGTGGCACAGCCCATAGAGGGCTGGGTCCTGCCCCATCTGTCATCAATTTGGATGGATGCATTTTCTCAATTGAATTCCTCTTCGTCAATAATTTAGCTTGTGTCAAGTTGACAGAAATCTAGCCAGCCTAGACATCAACATCTCCCTGACTGTTAATCAAACATCCAGGCTGTGGTGATGAAATGGTCAGGGAGGGGTAAGCCACACTTGCCTGAGGAGTGGGGAGGAGTCAGAATCTGCCTTACAGCTTCCCCTGACTCTGGAGTCTGCAGACTTCCCTAGGAAACCAATGGAGTGCTGTCCTCCAGGGGCAGTCCTCAGTCAAGAGCCCAAGGGAGTTCCTCAACTAATGACCCAGATGCTGCAGCCCTTGAGTGGGAGGACCCTTCTTAGGGTGAGGTCCTCTCCAGCTCTCAGAGTCAGCCGGGAGACAGCCTCACCTGGTAGTCCTCAGTCATATTTTGTATTTTGTCCCTTGTATTTTGAGACAGTCTCACTGGCCTGAAGGTCGCCAAGTAGACCAAGCTGGCTGGCCAGTGAACCCCACAGAGACACTAGTCTCTGTCTTTGCCCCCACTGGGATTACAAGTACAAGCCAGCACTCCTGGTTTTTACAAGTGTGGGTTCTAGGAGGTCAGTTTCTCATGCCTGTGGGGCAAGCACTTGACCACCTGGGCTCTCACCCCTGCCAGTAACCTTTCTTTATTGACTGATTCTCCATGCCCGGTTCCTGCCCACATGGCCCACTTCATTCCCTAGGACTCCCTTGCACTTTTCTTTTCTTTCTTTCTATTTTTTTGTTTTTGTTTTTGTTTTTCGAGACAGAGGTTCTCTGTAGCTTTGGAGCCTGTCCTGGAACTCACTCTGTAGCCCAGGCTGGCCTCGAACTCACAGAGATCCGCCTGCCTCTGCCTCCCGAGTGCCGGGATTAAAGGCATGCGCCACCACCACCCGGCATTGAACTCAGGACCTCTGGAAGAGCAGCCAGTGCTCTTCACCTCTGAGCCATCTCTCCAGCCGCACTTTTCACTCTCTTATTGCTGGGGCTACTTTGGGGGGTGCATGCTGGGAGCAGGGGTAGCTCAGGCACTCAGAACACCTCTTATATAACAGAGGGATCAGGACAAAAGAACTCAGGTCCAGGGGACTGCCTCAGTCCCCATGTGTGCTCCCGCCACCCCCAGGACTCTCCTTGGGGAAGCAGCTGGCTCAGTAAAAAGCATATTTCAGTTCCAAAAGAACTTCCATCCTGCCTGGGGCTGAATGGCTGAGATCAATACTGGATGAGTGTCAGCAAGACACTCATAGTGACAGATCCCAAGCCACATCCACCAATATAGCCTTTAGTGTAATAAAGGACATTTTGAGTTCCAACTTTCAGACGTTTATGTCAATTCCTCAATTGCTTGGGGAGGGGATGAAGGGAGTGTTATTTACTGACCCTCCCAACCCCGTGATGTTTATCACCATATGCCCAGAACCTAAAAGTGCCAGGGACATAATAGGTGCTCGTTCATATTTGTTAAATGGAGGGAAAAGTGACAGTGAAATTCAAGGCCATGTCTGTCCTCCTCCCATGCCACAGACTTTCTCTAAGCCTGTTTCTAAGGGAGGAGACTGAAGGGGCCAGGGCTTTTCCAGGAGATGCAGTGAGGTCCTTGGATGCCTGCTTTTGCTGCCCTTCTGCAAAGAGAATGCTGTGTGTGTCTGCAAAGCCCAGGGACAAGGTGAAGGCCAGAGAGTTCTGCCCTGGGGAAGATGGGGCATGGCTAGGGCTGGACAGCTCTGCCTGTGCCCTACTGCCTGTGTTGTCGAATCACAACACTGTGTGTTTTGACTGAGCAGCTCTACCTGCCTCCCGGGAGTGATGGGAAGATTCATACCTGGTTAGCAAAGTATAGCTTCCCCAGCACCTCCGGCTCCTGGGAGAGAGGGAGCTGGGAAAATACAAACAAACTCACACTCTGTGTCAAGGCTTGGTCACAGTGTGGACAGCTGGGTTCAACACCATGAAACGCAGAAGCTCAGCAAGCAAGGAGAGATCTGTGGCCCACCAAAGAGAAGGTCAGGGAATGCCAAGGCCACTCTCAGGCAAACACTCAGAGGAAAAGTGGGATGGGACAGGAATGTTCTGTAAAGATAGCAAGGAGTAGTTTGTAGGGGCCTGGGCATGTCCCCTAAAAGCTTGAGGTAGGAAAGAGAGGTGTACTGTCCTCCATAAAAGCCTGGTCCTCTTCTGGGTTGTTTCTGTTGTCCTCAGAGGCAACCTCACGGCCCCTACTCAGCCAGGTATGTGCTCAGCCGCTGGTGTGCAGATAAACAGCTGGAAGGGGGGGTGTGAATGGCAGCTCTGAGGGAAAGAAAGTGCAGGCGATACTCACATTGCCTTGCACACATGCCTTGCACACACACCTTCCTTCCATGCTCCTTGATCTTGTGTGTACTGGCAGAGTCAGCTACTGTCATTTGGGGACCTCCACCTCAAGGCTTTCTTTCTGTCACCTGAGGCAGACAGGACCTAGAAGACAGCTCTGCTGTCCCAATACCCTGAAGTACAAGGCTCTGAGGTTCCCCCAGGCTCTCAGAGGTTCCCAATGGGGCTGAGCCCTAGTAGCCCCCAGTGGGGTGACCTTGTTACAGTCCTGTTTTGGCCTTCCATTCTGTCTCCTCTCCTTCACCCTACTTCAGTTCCCTCAAATACATTTAACTAGTCTCAGGGGCTACTTCTGAGGCAGCTTAAACTAGGTCAGAAATGGAAGGAGAGGCTTGGGGTGTCAAGGAAAGGGAGAGTGTGGAAAATGCCTTGGAGCAAGGCTTGGAACCAGCCCCCTGGCTAAGCTGGCTTCCACAGAAGAGGAAGGCAGGAGGCAGGCAGAGGGAGGAAGAAAGGGAAGAAAAGGAGGGGGAAGAAAGGAGGAGGAATTCTCTCTGTGTGTCTACCAAACCTCCATCATCTTTTTTCCAAACTTCCACTCTGGCTCCACCCTCTCTCCCTGATGACCCCTGTGTGTTTTTCCAGAGCAGCCACAATGTGCTAACAGAACCTGTCCGCTGTGAGAGAAAGATTTCCTGATGACAAGCTTCTGGGAATGTCCAGCCAGCTTGTGACAGCCCAGCCTCTGGCTTCCTGGCACTGGTAACAGCCCAGGTTGGACTGGAGATGGGGTGGGTACCCTTGGGCTGGCGACTCGGCCTTCCCTACAGCCTAGGCCCTCTCTTGCTACACACACACACACACACACACACACACACACACACACACACACACCACTGCCCCATAGATGAAATTTGAGATCTGGAATCCTTAAGATTCTCCATGCAAGAGAACTTCTTCATGCAAGAGAACTTCTCCATGCAAGGATGTGTGGTCCTGGGCAATCTTGAGGACATGTTTCAAAGGAATAGCTGACAGAGTGGCCTATGGGTGGTTCAGGGGACTTTATTTCCTGACCTAGTCTCTGACAGTTCTGTGTCCTGGCTGGCTCCCTGGGGAAGGAATGGAAAATTCTGAATCTCACTTGCTGAAGACTGTGGTAAAAAGAGACCCATATTTCATGGTTTATTTTCTCTTGCTTTTCCCTCTCCCTCTCTCAAGTTTTTATTAGCGGATATTAATTACACATAATCATGGTTGTAGACAAATTTCTAAGTGGTCTTATTAAATAAAAAACATGGAACCAAATATAGGGTGAAAGCCTTAGAAATCAGAGAACTAGTGAGAGCCCCCAGCTAACCTTACCTCACCACACTGCAGCTTCCAAAAGGGAGCTACTTCCTGTCCACCCGTACCTTTATTGCCTTGCTGTTCTGCCCTCTCATTGGCTCTTAGCCCAGCTACATCACTTCCTTGTCACTGCCTGTCTATAGAGAACTCCGGGTCTCTATAGTACTGGGATTAAAGTCACCATGCTTGGCTCTGTTCCCCGAGTGTGGCCTTGAACACACAGAGATCCTGCCTGCCAAGCGATCGCATTAAGGGCATGTGCTACCACTGCCTGACTTTTGTGTTTACTTAAAATGGCTTACTATTTCCTCTGATCTCCAGGCAAACTTTATTTATTAACATACAAATAAAATATCACCACACATGGGTTATGACATTTTCATACATGTATTTAATCTATTTAGATCATGTTAATCCCCCCATTACTCTCTCTTGTCCTTCTTCCATTCCACTGGTTCCTTTTCTCATCCTGACTGTCCCTATTTTACCTTCATGTCCTTTTTCTTTCTTTCTTTCTTTTTTTTTTTTGAATGACCCAGTGAGTTTCACTAGGGTTGTTGACCAAAGAATGGATAAGGGCTTGTTGATAGGACCATGGATGAGGGGTTGTTTACAGGAGCATGGGCACACCTCACCAGTGCTTACACCACTGAAGAAAGTCTCTCTCCACCCCCACCCCAGCAACTGTTAACTTCCTATAGATCCTCAGGGAGGGGTGCAGCCTCTTAGGCCCCTCCCTAATCCATGACAGGCTGTTGACAGGCCCAATCTTGTGCAGGTAATCACATCTGCTTAGAGTGCAAAAGCCCAACAACCATCTCATCCACAATCATCTCATCCACAATCATCTCATCCACAGCCATCTCATCCACAGCCATCTCATCCACAACCATCTCATCCACAGCCATCTCATCCACAACCATCTCATCCACAGCCATCTCATCCACAGCCATCTCATCCACAACCATCTCATCCACAACCATCTCATCCACAACCATCTCATCCACAGCCATCTCATCCACAACCATCTCATCCACAGCCATCTCATCCACAACCATCTCATCCACAGCCATCTCATCCACAGCCATCTCATCCACAGCCATCTCATCCACAACCATCTCATCCACAACCATCTCATCCACAACCATCTCATACACAGCCATCTCATCCACAACCATCTCATCCACAACCATCTCATCCACAGCCATCTCATCCACAATCATCTCATCCACAGCCATCTCATCCACAATCATCTCATCCACAACCATCTCATCTACAGCCATCTCATCTACAGCCATCTCCATCTACAGCCATCTCATCTACAGCCATCTCATCCACAATCATCTCATCCACAACCATCTCATCCACAGCCATCTCATCCACAATCATCTCATCCACAACCTTCTCATCCACAATCATCTCATCCACAGCCATCTCATCCACAACCATCTCATCCACAACCATCTCATGCCTGGGAAACAGTGTTCCACAGCATTCCACCCCTTCTTCTAGTGCTGAAATTCTTCCACCTTCCTTCCTTAGGACTCTTGATTCAGTGGCATTCTGGGAGAACCAGACAGTGATAAAGGGAGCAAAGAGAAGTCCATGCAGCTGAAGGGAAGTTGGTTGGGATCCTAGGCTTCATTCACAGTATTCTAGAGAGTTCTCCCTTGGTCTTTGGACCAAAGCCCAGGACGTGAGAAATAGAGAGAGGAATGGAACCCAAGAGGGAACATGTTGGCTGGAGTCCTTTGTAGTGAGACAGGCAGAGGCCAAGAGAGAGAGTAAGGATGGGGGTGCTGGTGGCTGCTGAGTGTTTGCAAGTCCTCTCAGGAACTCATATTACATGAGTAAAACGAATCATTTCTGCAGTCAGGAGATAAGGAAGCTGGGTCACCCTCCAGGCCTTGTGGCTTCTGAGCCATTCCAGGCTTTTGCCGTAACAGCTCCACCCAGCCCTACTAGGGGTTGAAAGGGCCAGGCAACAGGCTTTGTGCCTATGGGCTGCAAGTCACCTTGCATCAGTGTGCTCACCTGAAAAGGAAGACGGGTGGGGGGGGGGGGGGGGGGGGGGGGGTGTTCCTCTAGGCCTTCCTCTGCCAACTCAGCCTGTGCAGAGAGCTCTGTGGCCTAGCAGAGTGATGGGCCAGGGCAGGCCAAAGGTGCTGGTCCTACAAGTGGGCATGGTATGACTTCCAGGGACTTGAGGGATCTGCTTGTTCTCCTCTGGCCTCCAGCCCCTTTGATTCTCCCATCTCCAGTTTCCAGAAATCTCTCTATCTGCAGTGTATGAGCCTGATCCTACAGAGCCAAGTCAAGGTGCCGAGGATTTGCTACTTCCTTGTTTCAGGGAATTGAAGTGCCCAAGTCCCAAAGAGCTGAAAACAATTGTTTCAGTGTCTCAAGGTCTCAGGGGTCAGGAACTCAAGCAGTGTTTGACCACATAGCTCTTCTCAGTAAGGCACGAAGCAAGGTGTCTCTGGGGTATTGGCTGATGGAGGAGGGTCTGGAGGCTTTGCTCATATATCTAGACACCAGGTTTGTCTGCTTTCATCTTCAAGAATGGTCTTTCCAGCATTCAGGCTTACAGGAGTGGGACTTTGAGAGCAAGCACCCCCTGGCACCAGGAGGAAGCTGCCCGGCCTTGTGTGAACTAGCTTTAGAGGGAACAAGGAGGACTGTGGTCATCCTTATACAGCGGAAGCGGTCACAAGCCTGCTTTCCTAACTGAAGGGGAAAGGACCCAGACCCCACAAGTCACTGGGAGGAATGTCCAAACATTGAGGCCAGGGCTTGAATTGGTAAAGTGCCTGCCATGCAAGTATGAGGACCTGAGTCTGATCCCCAGCACCGACATAAAAAGTGGGTGCTGCAGGGTTTATAATCCCAGTACTGGGGAGTTGGAGAAGGGCAGGTTCCTCAGGACTTACTGGCTAGCCAGCCTAGCCTAACAGTGAGCTCTAGCCTAGGAGAGACCCTGCCTCAAAAAGAAGGTGGATGATTCCTGATGAATGATGATACCTGAGGTTGACTTCTGACCTCCACACATACATTTCTAAGCACCCTCACATGCATATGAGCACTCACATACATGTACACACAGGCATGCACACACAAAGACACACACAATAAAAAATGAGGCCATGTTTTCAAAGCATCATAACTGGGTGGGGGGAGGAGGATGTAACTTTGTGGCAGAGCACATGCTTCACACATACAAAGTCCTAGGTTCGATCCCCAAAACAAAATCAGTAAATAAAAAAATAAAAAAAATAAAAAAAACTTGTAGCAATGTCCCAGCTGTCCAGGTTTGCTCTCGCCTCTTCCTTCCTTCCATCCTCCTCCTGTGTGGGCATCAAGGCCAGAGAGCCAATGCTCACTTCCTGTCTTGAGTCATATCCAAAACACTCATAAAAACTGTCATGTCTTCACATGTTTCTCCTTTGGGGCATTTTTGCTTGAAAATGGTGGCCTCAGAATGGTGGCATTCATAAACAAAAGAATGCATTACTAATGGTAGAATTCAGGCATTTACCACTGGCTAGCCAAGAGTATATTTTTCCCACCAAAGGACTGTCTTGTTGTAGACAGCTGGTTGTTCAGCTTACTCTGAACCCATAAACACTGAACTGTGGTTGCTGGGGCCTAAAAACATCTTAGATGACAGGCTATGCACACTGACCCCCCTCAACTGGTCAAGCTGGTGGCCCGCTAAGAGAGCTAGATGGATTTACTGCTGGGCCAGCTAAAGGAGAGATGAAAGAGAGTGGTATGCACAGAGCTTAGGTTTGTTTGAAATTTAAAATATTAATGTAGTAGTGGCTCCCTTGAAGCATTCTGGGTTCTCTTCCTTGTTATTTTATTTCTCGGCACTCATAAAAACCAGGCTGTTAGAATCAAAGAACAGGGGAGGATGGGAAGTCAGAATGGTCTAGAGTGATGCTCATTTCTAGCGAGAGCAAAGAACCCCATCAGCCCATCTCACAGTCAGCACTTGATTGTCTTGCAAGCTGGGTTGCAGGATGGAGTGGAGAGAGGGTAGGGAGCCTATATGGGAAGATCTGTTTTTGTTTTTGTTTTTGTTTTTGTTTTTGTTTTTGCACATGAGTGTTTTGCCAGCAGGTATGTATATACACTACCCATGTGCCTGGTACCCAGAAGATAATGTCCAATTCCCTGGAACTGGAATTATGAATGGTTGTGAGTCACCATGAGGATGATGGGAAGCACACCTGGTCCTCTGCAAGAAGAGTAAGTGCTCCTAACTGCTGAGCATCTCTTCAGACCCACGCAGTGTGGGACTGAGTTTTGTGGATAAACGCTAGAAGTGTTCACATGCCCCTTTTCATGTGCCTTCCATCTCTGACTGTGACTTTGTCTTCTCTTGCCTTTGCTTCCCTTCACCCCCACCTCCTTGTTTTGATAGGATTTCATCAAGGCACCAGGCTGTCCTGGAACCTTCTTCCTCTTCCTTCCTTCCTTCCTTCCTTCCTTCCTTCCTTCCTTCCTTCCTTCCTTCCTTTCTTTCTTTCTTTCTTTTTTTTTTTTTTGGTTTTTAGAGACAGAGTTTCTCTGAAGCTTTGGAGGCTGTCCTGGAACTCACTTGGTAGCCCAGGCTGGCCTCAAACTCACAGAGATCCACCTGCCTCTGCCTCCCGAGTGCTGGGATTACAGGCGTGCGCCATCACTGCCCGGCCTCTTTTCTTTTTGAGATCATAGTATAATAACACCATTTTCCTCCACTGTCCTTCCTCCAACCCTCCCATATGCCCTGTCCTCGCTCTCTTTCAAATCCTTGGCCTGGAACTCTTCATCCTCCACCTCTCAAGTACTAGGATTACTGATATGGGCCACCATGTCCATTCATGACTCCAACAGTTTTAAAACGAGGTTTGTATTTTCAGAGGGCGATGTGGAGAGGTTCTGAAGGGAGACACTCGAGGTGCTGTGACTTTAAGAAACATGCCCATGTCCCTGTACCATTCTGTGTCTGCCATGCATTGGCTCCATTTGAGTGGCACAGTCACCTGGAAAGTGGGTACCAGACATATTCCTTTCTGACAAATGAGCAATCTGAAGCGTGGAGAGATTAGGCAAACAGCAGGATCCAGGTCCAGTGCCTGTCAGTCTGCTAATGCCTTTTTGTGAGCTGCCTATGCCTTTGGTCCATAATTCTAGGATAAATCCAGATCAAATTCAGACCCAGGCCACTGTCATACAGGAAAGGGACCTTGCTGTAATTTGGATCTGAGTTGTCTCCCCCAGGCTGGTGTTTTGAATGTTTGCTCTCCAGCTGGTGGCCATGTTTTGGGAGAATGTGGAACCTTCAGGAGATGGGGCCTGGCTGCCAGAGGTAGGTCACTCACTGAGAATGAGCCATCAGGGCTTGCTAGGCCCACCTCAGTTTTTGGATTCTATCTCTGCTTCCTAGGCCACTGTCTTGTGAACATTGCCCAGCATAAGTTCCCACTGCCAGGGACTGAGCACACCACTATGCCTTCCCTCCCACAACAGACTGAGAGCCCTGAAATCATGAGCCAAATCAAACCTTCCTCCCTTCTGTCGTTTCTGCCAAAGTCACTGAAACAGCCTGGAACTGCTGTTTGGTTGAGTGCTTGCTACCGTACACAAGGCCCCGAGCTTGGTCCCCAGCACTGTGTCAAGCCAGGTATACCTGTAATTCTAGAACTGCAGTAAGGACAAGCAGGAGAAAGTTAAGGTTGGCTACATGTCAAGTTCAAGGTCAGTGTGGCCTACTTCAGACTTGTCTTAAAAACAAAATAAAACAATAAAAATAAACACCCCCACCCCTGCACACAAAGTAATCCAGCTGTCCGGTAAGCTGATGAGGAAGGAAGAAATAAGGAAGGATGCTTGGGAAGTCTGACCTAGTGTGGCTCCTTGGGAAGCAAAAACAAAAGCCCCTTTGAAAAGTTGGCCCCAGCCGGGCAGTGGTGGCACATGCCTTTAATCCCAGCACTAGGGAGGCAGAGGCAGACAGATCTCTGTGAGTTTGAGACCAGCCTGGTCTACAGAGCAAGATCCAGGACAGGCACCGAAACCCTGTCAATAAACAAACAAACAAAGAAATAGTTGGCCTCCAGAGAACACGACAGTGAGCCCTTTCCCGTCTCTAGAACCTCCAGCGTCTGTTTTCCTACAAGCTGTCTCCAGCCTCCCACAAGCTGCTGGTTCCCTCCACTTGCTTTCACAGGGTACACAGTGCTGACATTCAGCTGAGAAAGATGTCCTGCCATTGGCGCATACACAACCTGAAGAGTGGGAAAAGCTGAGGACCTGCCTGGGTTCCGCTGCAATGAGCCATAGCATCTCAGGCCTCTCTCTCTCTCTCCTTTTTATTTAGGAGCTAAATATTTAGATCATTGCATAAAGGTTCTATGATACTTGAGTCAGCAAAGGCCCTGAACCCCAGAAGCAGAAGTTGCGAGCCTGAGAAAGCAGAGGGAAGTGGTGAGGCTAGCCAAACCGCTCGACAATGCATGGCCTTTGCAGCCTGCCAGAAGCAATGTGCCTCCCACCATACTGCTGGACTATGAGTTGAGATTCTTTCAGTGGGGACACATCTCTCCTTGCACAGGAATTTCTACCCAGAGAGATTTGGATGCAACTTCCTACAAGATAGAATCATTTCATTGACTTAAATTCATGTAAACATGTAAAGAACTGACATGAGATTGGTCTCAGATAGTAGTCTCCGGGGGAGAAGGGCCTGAGCAAGAAGCATGAAGACAGGGGAAAGAAAGACTCTCAGAATGCTCTTGGGCAGAGGCCTATGGAAAAAGTCTGATACGTGTTTGCAGTTCCTGGAATGGATCCATAGGGGTGAGGTTTCTGGTTTTGAGAGCCAGAGAGGCCTGTCAAGCTGGGGGATTGGGAGAAACACCCAAGCATTGAATCTCCTAAGTCTACCTTGTACCCAGATAAGCAGCCAGAAAGCCAAGGCTGTTTCCTCAAGGCTTTGGAGGAAGACACATGCTCACCCGGCCTGGGACGGAGGCAAAAGGACTTGTAGAGGGCAGCCATGGCCACTGAGCTGGCAGGCCCTGTGTCTTCACACAGTCCTGGAGGCCCCTGGTGCCTCCAGTGTCCTCCCCTTGATGGGATATAGAAGCTTGTATTCTAGCCCACTGTCCCTGCATGTGACCCTTCACATGACTTACTAAAGAAGGCTGGGGGTGTTTGTTTCTCATTGTAGTTATTACAGAGTCACTGTGATGGATGGAAGTGTTACCCTGGCCCTGACCGCCATTATGTGGGGCTCTGAGCCACATGGACCAGTGCTGGGGGCTGGAGGGGGTAACCCAGCTAAGGGTGGAGAAGAAATGGATTGCTAGTACTGGCCTCTCAGTCCAGACAGGGTCTGGGAACCTGTACCACAAGGGTGGAGAGCACAGGGCTTCCAGTGGGTGTCTGGGGAATCTGAGGCCGTGTCCAGTTAGCATATGCCCCAAAACGAGTGGCTGTTCCACTTGAATATCAACCTGCAAGTCTTCACCTAGGCAGTCTCCTAAACTGCCTTTTCTGCTTCCTAACTAGGAAGGTAGAAATCTTCCTGATGCTGTGAGCCGGCATCATATGAGCACATGATGTGAGCACAGAGAACTGCGTGCTTGCAGCAGGGGCCCTCTCCTCTCCAGGCTTGCTGGCTGAGCATCATCACCACTCCAGCTGTCCCCCCAGGCCTTGCCTGTCTGCTTTGCTCCTTCTGTCTCTCTCCTCCTCTTGCTTATCCTTCTGCAATGCTGGCTTGGCCCAGGGTCATAGTGCTCACCGGGCCCTGGGCAGTGGAGACTCGTTTCCAGGCAACCCAGCCTTAGGAGGAGCGCTTTACCTACTGGGCAAGGATCTGAAGAGTCTGAGGTTGGTGATGGATTTGAGCCTTCAGCCAGCTTCTACCAGAGCTGGGCTGGGGAATACCTAGGCGGCAAGTGAGCTCCCAAGTCCCAAGCCCCCAGTGAGAACAGGCGACTGAGGCCTATTGCTTCCTGGCCAGTGTGAGGAACATGCCCCTGGTGACAAGGAGGGAAGAGCAGGTGCCCTGGCTCAGCCTTGGTGGAGGCTAGGGCTCTGAAGGCCTAAATCCAGTGGCCTTTCCTGTCCCTTTAGAATTGGCTAGGGGATGAAGCCACCAGCACAAATGCAGGGGCACCTTCCAAAACCTGCGTCCAAGATGGAGGCTTTGTCCTGAAGACTATGAGAGGGCAGTCCCTGTGACCTGGGCTCAAGGTAGAAGGGACCAGAGCTGGCCTGACCTAACAGTGGCTTTGTAGTGTGCATCTGCCAGCTCCTTCTAGGAGATGTCATGTGTGCAAGAGTCCTCAGGTGGGCCGACAGAAGGGAAAAGTGACATTTTGTAGTCAGGAGGCAGAACACCACAAAGGTACTATAAATGTCAGTGAGCACAGAGCAAGAGAAAACCCAGTTTGGGGCAGTGAAGCAGGTAAGGGCCATTGAGGCAAGAAGTTGATACCACCCCTAGGCTGAAGGCATGCACAAAGGAGCTGGCTTCTGCCATTAAGAGGACGTACAGGGCAGGAAGGGCCACTCAGAGAAAAAGCAGCCTTCAGAAGCAGGACACAGGTGATACAGGGTGGTGGGTTCACAGGAAGTCGGGGGTGGGGGGTTAACCCTCTGCCCCCAGATCCCTTGAGGTGAAAAGTTAAGAAGTGCATCCAGGAAGCCTCCTGCCATAGCTCCAGTGATGCCAAATGTTAGAATTCTGCCCTTACTCCAGCTACACATGCGCAGTTCAGGGTCTTGTGTATTACCTTGTCAGTGCGCACTGGCAACGACGTGCGTGCGGTGTGGTCACACAAACTGCGCCTTAAAAAAGCCGAACACAGACCCCCGCCTCTGCTCTGCTCTGCTCTCCCCCGACTCCACCATGTTTCCCTCTACTCTCCTTCCCAGGCCTGGTTCTCTTATACCCCACCCCCTCTTCCTCCTAATAAAGCTCTCTATAACTAGGTAGTCGTGGCCGTGGCCCGTGACCTTTCCATGTGGTTAGAAGTGCTGCAACCAGCGCCACTTAGCATTCATTTCACCAAATGGGGCACAAGGGTGGGACGCAGATCCAGAGGGACCAAGAACTGCTGGCTGAGGCAGAGCATCCTGGCCTGTGCTGGGGGACAGAGGACTGATGGGGGAGCATGGGCTAGAGGGGCTAGCCACGGCCTCTTTGCCTGCATGTGGCACCACATGGCTCATGATTCTGCTCTGAATAAGCCATATTGCCTCTCCTCCCTGAATAGAACGGCTGCTGGCTGAGTTTCTTTCCTGGATCCTGCTCTTAGTGTTCTAGATAGTTCCAACTTATCCCTCAGACCCCTTCTGGGATCTGACTACATTCCCTCCTCCGCAGCTGGAGTTAAATGCTCTCTTGTTTTTGTTTCCAAAGTGGCCCAGCCCCATGCTTGTTCATATCATTATTGTGTTGATGACATCATATGAGACCATCAGGAGCTCCTTGAGGGCCCAACTGAGCCAGAGCTAAACCATGGATGGGCTTTGCAGACACAGTGGATCCTTAATACGGATGCATGGAAGAAGCGTTTGGGGTTTGTCATGTGTTTTGATGCTCAATACAGGTGTTATAACCCTCTGGATTTAGAACGGCACACACGAAGCAGGGAGCACCTGAGTTTCCATGGAGCACAATCTCCTAGCCTGGCCTAAGTGCTTCTGCCCACTGAAGGAATGAGCAATTCCTCCCTGGAACTATAATTTCAATGGCACAGTGAGTGGTAAGAGCAGCAAGAGGCGACCTCCAGCCTCCTATTTATGAAAACAATAGCTCAAGTTTATAGTATTAGCAATAAGCATAGCCTTCACTTCCTCTCCCGCCACCCCCTCATCACATGTGCGCGCGCGTACACACACACACACACACACACACACACACACACACACACCACTCCATACACACCCCATCCACATAAACTTATGGAAATGCATACAGGAAAGCACATGTTGAAACAGACATGTGAGCTCTGAGACATCTGTGTACATACAAGTTCATGGACACACACCTCCATTTCCATGACTACACTGGGCCTGGTTTGAGCAAAGGATGGAGACTAAAGACAAGCTGCCCTCTGGGAACCGATCTCATTGGTACTAGAATGAAGCCATTCAATCATATTCCAGCACTTTCCAGCCCTTTATTGGACTTCACAGGGTAATGAGTGTGGCAGAGGCCCTGCCTGGCTCTATGCTCCTGGGCTGACAAGGTGGCAGGGCTCTTTGGCAGAAGTGAGCTGGGATGCTGGCCACAGAATAATTTAAAGTAAAAAATAAACGCTTGGTGCCAAGGCAGCAATAATGAAGGCTTCCTGTAAACCTGGAGAGCTGTGCCTGCCTGTGAGACTCAGTTCCCAGCTGCAGCCTTGGCCCTGGGGCTCACAAGTGGTGTCCTGGTTGCCTTACCTTCCTATTTCCCTATGAAAAGGAGTTGTGCTACTTGGGGTTCTATACAAGGGACAGAGTTCATCCCCTGATAGTTCAAGTAGGAAGGGATCAAAACCTTGGAAGCTCATGCTTTCTGAGCTGTGAGAAGGCATACTAGTCTCCCAAGGCTTTGGGGACCATGCGCTGGGTAACTTAAAGCAATGTAAACCAATTTTTTCGTAGTACTACAGGTAGAAGCCACCTGCAGGCCAGGCTTCCTCTGGAGGCTCTAAGAGGGAGTCGCTCTGTCCTAGCTCCATTTCTGTGGCTGGGTTAAAATACCCTGACAAACAGTAACTCAGGAGAGGAAGGGTTGCTTTGCACTCAAGTCCAGGTTGCAGTCTGTCAGAGCAGGGAAGTCAAGGCAGGAACTTAGAGCACCTAGTCATGTCCACAGTCAAGAGCAGAAGCTTACTGCTCAGCTCACTATCTGTGCTCTTAGGAAGTCTAGGACCCAAACCCAGGGAATGGCAGTGGGCAGGGTCTTCCCACATTGGTTAACATAATCATGAAGACCACCTGTCCGAGTGCCCAAACCTCGCCGAGACAGTCCTTCATTGAGACCTTCTGTGCAGGTGATTCTAGATGATGTCAAGTTGACGATTAAAACTAACCACCACACCTTCCTCACCTCTTTCAGCTTCTGGGGGCTGTCACCTTCCCTGTGGCCACATGACCCCAGAGCCTGCATATCTTCTCTCAGTGTTACCTCTTCAGTTGCATGGACTTGGGAGGGTGCAGGAGTCAGGCTTTTGTATTGCTGCCACCAAACACCTGAGTCACCATCCCAGAGGAGGAACAAGGTTTCAGGGGGCTAAGTCCATCATGGCGGTGGTGCAATGAGGCAGAGCAGCGTAGGACATATCCGGACAGCCAGGAAGCAGAGACAAGGGATGCCAGCACTGGGCTGGTTTTGTGGAATGCTATCGTCTGGGCATGACACGACCACTGTCCTCTTGAATTCTAAGCAGCTGTGATTACCAGCATGAGCCCTGCATAAGACTGAGCACCAACATTCATTGTGTCATGGAACTAATGCATGAGGCTCTGCTCCTCTCTGAGAATATATAACCAGTTAATAGATGCTGGGAAGGAAGACTTCTTCCATGTCTCTCCGGAATAAGCTATGCATCACCTGGCTCTTTTTCCCTCTTTTCCTCTGTCCTGACCTTCAGCCTAAGGCGTGATGCCACCCACACTCAAGGGTGATGCCACCCACACTCAGGACAGATCTTCCCCCTCAGCTAATCCTCTCTGGAAACACTCTCATAGAAACAGACCTATGGCTTCTCCTGGGAAGACAGGAACAAATGTCTATTTATCCTAGATAGGAAACCAATGGCAGACTAAATGAATGACCCCAACCAAGTTGAACTAGCAGAGTTTAGCTGGGTTACTCACAGGAGCATGGGGCAGGGGTTAGGGGATTGTGTGCAGGGCCATGGATACCTTACTGGTGGCTATAGCATGGAAGAGAAGTCTCACCCTCACCCCAGCAACTATTAACTAGTGTAGAGGGGCAGACCCAGGGCTGTACTTTACTAATCTCCCAGGGGTTTCTCTATCCAAGCAAGCTGATAACCAAAACCAGCCATCTCAAGGATGGAGAGACGGTTCAGTAGTTAAGAGTGCTTCATGCTCTTCTAGAGGATCAGTTATCAAAATCTGTCTTAGGTGAGCTGCCCAGAACTCTAGCTCCACCGAAATCTAATGCCCTCTTCTGGCATCCTCAGGCACTGCATTCACATACATAAGCACACTTAGACACAGACAGACAGACAGACACAGACACACACACACACACACACACACGGCACAACTGAACAATCTGAGGTGTTCTTCACTTAATATCTTGAACTTAATTACATTGACTTAAAAGAAGTTCTTGCCAACTGCTTGAGACAGGGATCCCTAGTTCTGAGGAGTTGTTGCAAAAGCTATTGTGAGCTCATGGTGGAGACAGCCATCTTTAACAAGTGACCTTCTGACATGGCTTACCGGAGACACTGCGGTTTTGAGAAATTCCTTGCACAATTTCCTTACATATTACATAGACACACTTGAGTGAAGACACTTCCTTTGTGGCCACCTTGGTTTGCTTTGTTAGAGCTTAGCATAAATGATTCCATTTTGATATGACTGTCTTTCATCTCATCTTCACATTTTGTTTATCTATTCATTTACCAATGGACATCTGGGTGGCTTCTGTCCTTTGGCTACTCTGAATGCCATTGCTATGGGCATGTGTGTGTAAATATGCCTTTGAGACCCTGCTTTCAATATTTTTTTAGGTAAACAGTCAGAGCAGGATTGCTAGATCATCACTCATCATCATCATTATTAATTATGTGTTCATGAGTACATGGTGTGTGTGTGTGTGTGTGTGTGTGTGTGTGTGTGTGTGTGTGTGTGAATGTATACACTTGTGTCATGGTGTGCATAAAGTCTTTACTTGGTGTGGTGTTTGAGTAAGAATGGCTCCCATATTTGAATGCTTAGTCATTGGGGAATGGCACTATTTGACAGCATTAGAAAGATTAAGAAGTGCGGCCTTGTTGGAGAAAGTGTATCACTGGGGTTAGGCTTTGAGGTTTCAAAAGCCCATGCCAGGGTCTAGTCTCTCTCTCTCTGCCTACAGATCAGAACGTAGCTCTCATCTACTTCTCCAGTGCCTGCCTGCCTGTAAACATGCTCCCTGCCATGATGATAATGGACTAAGTCCCTGAAACTGTAAGCCAGCTTTCCTTTATAAGAGTTGCCATGGTCATGGTGTCTCTTCAGAGCAACTGAACAGTGACTGAGACAAGAGTTGGTGTCAGGAGTAGGATATGGCTGTGACAGGCCTGACCATGCTTTTTGTTGTAGGACTATGGAAAACTTTGGGACTTTGGACTAGAAAAGTGGTTGAATGCTTTAATTAGGGCTTACTGGGCCATCCTAATAGTAGCCTGGATCAAGAGATTCAGAGGGGAAGAATATTATCAACTGGCCTACAGACCATTTTTGTCTTATTTTGGTAAAGAATGTGGCTGGGTTTTTTTGTTTGTTTTTGTTTTTGTTTTTTGTTTTTGTTTTTTTTTTTTTTTTTTTTACTTTGTCTAAAAATCTGCCTGAGGCTAACTTATAGAGTTTTGGATTGATGGTATTGGCAGAGGAAATTTCAAGACAGCCTAGTATTGACTGTGTCAAGTGGTTATTAGTGGTAACTCTTATGCAGATCTATAATGAAAAGGAGCAAGCTGAGAAAGGAAAAATACAAAATGTATAGTTTGAGGAGAAGGTTCACCATGTAATGGAGCTAAGTCCAGTGCCTAAGGATATAAAAAGATTAAAGAGAATCCTGATCCTAAATGGAATAAAAGGAGTGGTGACCATAGGGCAAGACCCCACCCAGCTAAGCCTCCAACTTATAAAAGGGATCTAAAAAAAGCTTAAGCAGTAAAGGAAACCATTAACAACAGAAAGCTGATGCAAATGTAATTGGCCTAGAGGTCAGTTCCAGCCCTGGCAAGCACCAGAACTTGGGAGCTTCAGTCACATGGTTTTGACTTTAGAGTCAAGGATACAGGAAAAGGGTTATGGAATCTTCCTCCTTGGCTAAGGAAAGCCACTGAGGCCAGGCATGCGTCTGGGTTGTTCCTGCATGGAAGTCCAGAGAAGCCATTGCTGGTAAAGCTGTGAAAATGAAGTCTGGATTGCCTTGGAGACCCCAAGATGTTGGAGATGCCAGAGCCATGGGTATCATACCTGCAAAGGAAAGCTACAGACTGAGTGTAGGTCTAGTTCTAGAAAGAGAAGTGTGCTGCAGTTAACAAAGCTGAAAGGAGTTGAAAATCTGAAAAGTGTTTTGACATCAGACATGGAGATGTAGAACTTGGAGTTTGCCCTGCTGGGTGTTTTTTTGTTTTGGTTTGGTTTTGGTTTGGTTTGGGTTTTTGTTTTCTGAGACAGGGTTCCTCAGTGTAGCCCTGGCTGTCCTGGAACTCAATCTGTAAGCCAGGCTGGCCTCAAACTCAGAGATCTGTCTGCCTCTGCCTCCTGAGTGCTGGGATTAGAGGCCTGTGCCACCATGCCCAACAGGTTTCAATTTTGCTTTGGTCCAGTATTTCCTCATTATGTTCTATTTCCTTTCTTTTGGAGTGACAATATATATTTTGTGGCACTGTATGTTGGAAGTATGTGATCTACTTTTTCATTTTGATTTTACAGGGGTTTACAGTTAAGAGATTGCCTTAAGTCTCAGAAGAGACTTTGAACTTTGGGCTTTTAAACAGTGTTGAGATTGTGATAGACTATAGGGACTTTGGAAGTTGGAATAAATGTATTTTGCATTATGATATAGCTAAAAGACTGTGAGGGCCAGGGAGTGGAGTGTAGTAGCTTGAATAAGAAGGGCTCCATAGGCTCATATATTTGACTGCCTACTCATCAGGGAATGGAACTAGTTGAGAATGATTAGGAGATGTGGCCTTGATGGAGTGGGTGTGGCCTTGTTGGAGTGGGTGTGGCCTTGTTGGAGGAAGTGTGTCACTGGTGATGGTCTTTGAGGTTTCAAGAACCTATGCTAGGCCTAGTCTCTTTCTGTCTCTACCTACGGATCAGGATATAGAACTCTCAGCTACTTCTTCAGTACCATGTCTGCCTGCATGCTGCCACACTTCCCACCATGATGATAATGGACTAAACCTCAGAAACTGTATGAAAGCCCCAATTAAATGCTTTCTTTTATAAGAGTTACCTTGGTCATGGTGTCTCTTCACAGGAATAGAACAGTAACTAACACACTTGGGTGCTGTGCAAAGAACTTGAGGTTGTTTGATGGGCCTGGCCTGGTGTGGGGTGCACACTCATCTTGATGGGCCCCTCTTCCCCAGACACAGTGACCACATTCCTCCATGGAACAGCATACCTTTTGCAGCAAAGTCAGGTTTTGAGTAACCGGTTTGTTGAGGTCGCTGAGAGGAGCATCTCTCTTCCCCAGGTCTCTCTCCTTCCTGAGCCCTCCTATCTTGAAGATGTGGTCTAAGCCTGTATGAATATGATGGGATGAGGGACAGGGAGAGTCTGGTGTCTGAGTCTCACCAACATAGAAACAGAAAGTCAACAAAAGACTTGCTCCTTAGAAAGGCTCGGCAGTCTCTCCTTCCGGAAGTGTTTAGTTAGGATGTGGGTCTTTTACCCCTGACTTCCATCCTTCATGACAAAGGGAAGAAAACAAGTCATAAAAAGAATGCAACAGATGGGAGGGAAGACAGGGGAAGCAGAATTCCCTCTCTACTCCCTGCCAATTAAGTTGACTTTCTGGGTGCATGCCATTTTTGCTGCTCCAAGCCCTTGTTGTCTCTTGTCTCGCTGCTATTTCAAGTCCCTAGAACAAGATCTGCAGCACTTTTCTCTGCACCTTGAGGTGAGATCAAGGGCACAGAAATTGGAAAGGAGAGCCAAGAAGTATCTTGATGCTTTTCAATTTTGTTTTCTGAGCAGGCTCCTTGCTGATCAGGTAAACAACGTAAGTGCTTGTGAGTGGGCAGAGAGACCAAGTAACAGAAAACATTCTCTGTGCCTTCCATGGATCCGCTCCCAGCCTCCTCGTCATCTCCTCCCACCCTGAACATTAATTTCTTTTCTCTAGTCAGCCCTAAGGAAGAGCCTGAAGATCTCACCAGTGTGTACTCTCAAAACAAGTTGTTTTTCATCTGAAAATTGAGGACTTTTGCTTGATAAACAACTCTCAGGGGGCACAGAACTGGCAGGAAAGTGGGTGCACGTGGAATGACGTGTGAGGGGTTCCTTCTGGAGGCCAGCAACCCTGAGACAAGGCTCTGCAGCTATGGTGGCTGGGTCCAAGCACACAGGAGAGCCCTCCTCAAAAGAATAGGGACCTTTGGTGATAATCTCCATATCAATGGCCCTCTTCAGCTATGCCAGCTTGACTAGCCTTCCAAGGCCAGCTTTTTAGACTGCTCTGGTCACCTCCAAATAGAGCCCTTCCAACCCTGCTATTCTGATCAGAGCTGTTCGCTTGAGCTTTTTAATTTTTTAAAATTATTTTTATTTATTTGTTTATTTTTGAGACAGGATCTTGTTATGTCGCCCAGGCAGGTTTTGAACTCTCAGTCCTTCTACCTTCTGTCTCCCAAATGTCAGAATTACAGATGTGAGCCACTGTTCCCTGCTTTGTCCCTACCCTTAGCTTTAACTGCCAACTGGATGTAGCTTGGAGTCACCTAACAAGGGAGTTTCAATTGGGATTGCCCAGATCAGATTGGAGCATGTGAGCCTGTCTTGGTGGCAGGGACTGCTCACTGTGGGCAGCACGGCTCCGATGTTCTAGGTTGAATCAAAAGGCTAGTTAAGCATGAACCTGAAGCCAGGCAATGGTGGTGCACGCCTTTATCCCAGCACTTGGGAGGCAGAGGCAGGCAGATCTCTGAGTGTGAGGCCAGCCTGGTCTACAGAGTGAGTTCTAGGGCCCCAGAACTGTCAGACAGGAGCCCTGTCTCAAAAAACACAACAACAAAGGAAGCATAAGCCTGAGAGGGAACCAAAAAGCAGTGTTCCTCCATGTCTTTTGCTTCAAGCTCCTGCCCCGACTTCCCTCAATGATGAACTGGAACCTGTGTGATGAAATAAACTCTTTTCTCTCCATATTGCTTTTGGTCAGAGTGATTTTTGTCACAGCACACAAAGTAACCTTACTGGTTAGGTTAATCAGGGTATGCCCTGATAATGGAATGATTAACGGGCCCTTGAGATGAGCTGTCAGGAAAGACCAGCAAACCAGGCTACTGGCTGAAAAAATGAGATGAAGAGAGAGCACCTGTGTGACTCTACTGTCCCTGTCCCTGTTGGGATTTCCCAGAAGCAGACCTTGAGACAAGATCAAATCCAAGTCATCATTTGGAAGATGACTCAGAAGTTCATGGAGGTGTGAGGAAAGGAGTCAGGGCAGGGAGGGAAGCCAATGCTGGCTATATAAATAAGTACTTCTCTACTGTGGGCCACGGAGGCTCAATGTCTTGGGAATGCTCAGAGCAGCTGCCATGCCCTTAAGGTGGCAAGCTGGATTATTTGTCTACCACCTTCTGCCTCTCAATGGCTGATGGTCATTCATTTCTAGGCATTTCCGGCCAGCCTCAAGGTCAAGTGAACAACAGCCTACAAAGGGAGTTACAAGAAAAGATCTCGAATGAAATGTCTGCAGGTACCTCTAGAGCTGGGTGAGGACAGGAATGGAACGTCTATCCTCAGCTACTGTGATCCTATTAGTGTATCTAAGAATTCTTTAAGAAATATGGGACTGGAGAGTTGGCTCAGTGGGTACAGAGCCCCCCATACATGTCTGTAACCCCAGCACT
The DNA here is from genome assembly GCF_903995425.1 of Onychomys torridus. Lineage (NCBI taxonomy): Eukaryota > Metazoa > Chordata > Mammalia > Rodentia > Cricetidae > Onychomys > Onychomys torridus. The sequence continues at coordinate 6,019,491 of NC_050466.1, read as the reverse complement.
GAGGTGTGGGGAGACAGAGACAGGTAGATACCAGGGACTTGGTGGCCAGACAGCTGTGCCAAAACAGTGAGCTTCAGGTCCAATGAGAGATCCTGCCTCAAAAACTACAGTAAATGGCTGGGGAGGTGGCTAAGAGGGTGTAATAGTCAGGGTTTTTAGAGGAACAGAATGATAGAATGACTCTATCTATCTATCTATCTATCTATCTATCTATCTATCTATCTATCATAAACACACAAACACATATAATACATATACACATATATATACACATATGTACATTATCTACTACAGTGTCCTGCCTACAGAATATGCTAGTGCAATGGTGGCATAAAACTTAAGGGAGTAACCAACCAATACTTGATTTAATTTAAGGTCCACTTCCTGGGATGGAACCCATACCTGACACTGCTTGGGTAACCAAGAACCTGAGACTATATAGCCCAAGGACCTAGGATGTAACCTGATACTACTGTTCTACTAAGAGAGCATAGTAATAAAATGCCTCCTAATGACGTTCTGCTGTACTCCTAGACCAATGCCTTATTTAGCCATCATCAGAGAAGCTTCCTCCTGCAACAGAGGGGAACAAACATAGAGATCCACAGCCAGACATTATTCTTGAGAGACCTTGGAACACTCAGCTCTAAATAGGATGCCTCCATCAAATCCCTCCCCTCAGGACTTAGGAAACCCTGTAGAAGAGGAAGCAGAAAGAGTGTAGAGCCAGCGGGGATGGAAGACATCAAGGAATCAAGGCCTTCTAGACACAACATTGCAGTTGGACAATATGAACTCATAGAGACTGAGACAGCATGCACAGGGCATGCACAGGTCTGCACCAGATGGGGTCCTAGAGCTGAAAGAAGTGGACACCTGCCCCATCCCTAACCCAGAAGCTGTCTCCAGTTGATAATCACTTACAAATGAAAATTTACTTTTCTTCAAGGGACTACCACTGGGGAAACACGGGGTGTCTTCTTAAATTGCCCTCCACCTTATTGTGAGGACAAGGTCTCTCACTGAATCTGCAGCTCATCAATTTGTCTAGATTGGCTGACCAGTGAGTCTGAGGTATGCTCCACCCCACCCCACCCCAGTACTAGGTTACAGGCTTACTCTGCTGTGCCTGGCCTTTTCCATGACTTCTGGGATTGGAACTCAGGTCCTTGTGCTTAGTGACAACCACCTTACCCACTTAGCCATATCCTCAAGTCAATTTTAATTTGTCTTTTTTGTGTCTGTGTACCTTACTGCCTGCCCCTCAGGAGAGGTAGTGCCACCCACAGTTCACTCCCCGGTGCTCAGCTGCTGAACATCCTTTCCTATGCTTTCTGACGTCTTTGCCTTGCACTCATTTGCTCTCCCTCCCTTCTCTTGCTTTTTTTCTTAAAGTCCTTGCTATTCTTCTTTAAAGGCCAGTGGTCCAAACCCAGGGAGAGAGGTCTCCCTGGAGACCAGCAAAGCTGACTACATCCCCCTTGCCTGTGCCCTCTTATCATCTGGAAGGGCCATGAATGTTGCCAGCAGAACACAGATGGGCTCCAGCAAGGAGTCTGCAGGTGCGGAAGGAATGCAGTGTCTGTGCAGTGGCCTTGCCCAGTGCGCCTGCCTTGCAGAACTCCTTTCTATTACATAAGACTGCATAAAATGCAGACTAACAAAAGCATCGAGAGTAAGTAATGGGGGAAATCCATCACGCCCTTGTCACTGGAAGACGCCTGTATCTGATGAGTGCCGGCAGACTCATCCAGGTAGAAAAGGCAAGATCTGCAGGCTATAAACAGCTTCCTGGCCCCCAGCCTGGCCACAGACTCAATAATTGGCCTATCAATTAAGCCACGGGGTGGGGTGTGAGTAAGAAGGAGGGAGAGAGACACGCAATGGAGCACTAACTGCTTGTCTTGTCACTAGCTCTCCTCCATTAACCTTCTCCTAGGCTCATTTCAAAAACACTTAGTGTGTCCATCCATGAAATGGGCCTAACTGAAGCGAATGGCACTCATTTCATACTCTGCAGAAATGATGAAGATAAATTTCCTCAAAAGCCACAATGCTTAATGCTGACGCAGAAAGAAGGGTGCAAAACCCAGCAGCCTCAGGCAGAGTTAGCAGTGATCTGAGTCAAGCATGAAGGAACCTGGGATTTTGGAGGGGGATGGGAGGGCAGGCAAGATCTCCATCTTCCAGCCTACTAAAGGAACCCAAGTCCAGTTCACATCAGCCTCAAGAGAGGGGGCTCCATGCCGGAGTCAGAGACAAATATTTCCCATTCTAGCCCAACTGTATTAGCTACTTTTCCCATTGCTCTGACCAAATACCCCCATAAGAAGCAGCTTAAGGGAGGAAGGGTTTGAAGGGATACAGTCCATCCTGGTAGGGAAGGTATGACAGAGGAAGATGAGGGTGCTGGTTAGGGTGAATCCACAATCAGGAAGCAAAAAATGAACAGGATGTGGGGCTTGACTATAAAGATTCAGGGTCCATCCCTGGTGACCCACTTCCAACAGTGCTCCACTTCCTAAAGATTCCAGAACCTTCCAAAACAATGCTACCAGCTGGGGACCAATTGTTCAAACACAGGAGCTTAACAGAGGCATTTCAGGAATCCTCCTGAAATCGATTCAAGGAAGGAGGCAGCATCATGTGATCTAGTGTTGGCCAATGAGCTAAGTCCTAGGGAGGGGCCTCATGACTCGTGGGACAGCAATTCTGGAAACACTCATGATATTCAGCATAAGCTGAGCCTGTGGGAGCTCCCAAGTAGAAAAGGAGGCTTGTGGCTTCAGAGGCCCTGGCTGTGCTTCAGGGATGGTTGTGTGCAATGGAGAAGCTGCTCACTTTACTGCAGCCAGAAAGCAAAGAGAGAAAGAGGAAGGGGTCAGAGTTCTAATATCCTAGAGCATGACTCAATGATCTAACTTCTTTCTACTATAGGTCCCACTATTTCCCAGTGCTTGGTGACCAACCATTAGCATAGGCCTTTGGGGAATTGTAGTGGGTAGCCATTCCAGCCTTGGCCTGGAAGTTCCAACCCCCATTGAGGCTTCGGTAATGGTCACGCCTACAAGGCGGGGCCAGAGAGAGGATGCTGAAGACCCAGGGTCTGGGAAAGGTATGGCGCAGTCCAGTGGTGTTCTCTGGAGAACTCTGCTCGGTCTACCTCCAGCATCCAGGGTCCTGGAACCAAGAGAGCCAGCATATCCTGATCTCGGGTCTTCAGGGTCCTCTCTCAGCCCTGCCTTGTAGGTGTGACCATTACCGAAGCCTCAATGGGGGTTGGAATGGCTACCCACTACAGGGAATATTTAAAATTCAAAACATAAAAGGCACACATGATCCTCCTTAGGTGGAGGCTTTTCTTATTGGTCGGCTTTCTGATGTACGTGCTGATGAAGGTTTTGAGTATTACCTGGGGTTGGAAGGGACTGTTCTTTGAGATCAGAGGTTTGGGTCTGCATATGATGTCTGGAATTGCAGCAGTCTTTTGAGTACCAGGTAGAGGCTGAAACCAAAGCAGGACGGTAGTACCAAGAGGATCCAGGGGAGGAGCCTGGGAGTATCCAGCCCAGGATCCTTCCTGCACCAGGATTTCTAGTTATGTAATAAGAAAAAATCCCTTGGCATTTAAGCAGAGGGGTTTTTTGTTACTTGTAGCCAAAAGTGTCATAAAGATGTTACCACCCACGAGTCTGGAACAGGTTTGTTTTCTCTGCCTGTAGTGAGTCTTTCTTCTTAGACTTTCTCTTAGGGACTGCCAGCTCCCAAATAATGATGTGGAGACTTACTATTAATTATGAAAGCTTGGCCTTCAGCTTAGCCTTGTTCCCAACTAGCTCTTATAATGTAATTAACCTGCTTCTATTAATCTATGTTCTAGCATATGGCTTTTGACCTCTCTTCCATCTGGATGTCTGACTCCCTCGGTATCTCGCTGGTGTCTCTCTGCCACCCGGCTTCTTCCCCAAGTTCCTCTCTCCCTGGAAGTCCCGCCTATTCTCTCTTGCCTAGCTCATGTCTGTTCAACTTTTTATTAACCCAATCACAGTGACACATCTTCACACAGTGTAAACAACTATTCTGAAACATCTGCCAGTTATAGAATTAAAGGACCAGAAAGGTCTCATGCCAAACAAATAGCAGCAGGGGAAGTCTCCAACACAGCAGATAGAACCAGTTGGTGAAGAAACACACACACACAGAGCAAGTCACACGGAGAAAGGCCCTCTATGCAGGGAGCAGGAACTCGAGAGTCTGGAGTCCAGAGATGAGGGCTTTAAAGGCATTCAAAAGATCTTTTTTGATTAATTTACAGCTGGTCAGTTTGAACAGATGGAGGGGCTAACAGGCCTAGAACTTTGCAGTAAACATGTCCCAATTCAGCCTTGAATTTGTTGGATGGTCCAGGAGAAGAGGGGCCTCACTGGTGGAAAAAAGAGCCTGCCAAGTCTTTGTTTTAAGCTGTTGGGTTTTTGTCTCCACTCAGGAAGGTCAGGAAGAACTGAAAGTTTGCCTTCTTGGAAGTTTACCATTTTCATTATCTAGCTGTGGCCTTTCTTCCTATCTGTCTGCCTATCGGGGATCTGTCTGACTCTTAAACCCTCAAGGAGGCCGTCTATAGAGCCGTGTAGCACCAGAATAGTTGAAGAGCCCTAGTCAAAGGCCAAATGGACCACTAAGGCCAGCCTACCTCAATGTATGACAGCCTATCAGAGAGCCTGTGGACTGGTAAGTGGAGCCAAGCTGCACTGACTCCTAGCCCGAGAAATCTTAGAGTATAGGGGTGAAGCTAAGAGTCTGTGAAGAAGAGACCACTGAGTTGGGCTGGATAATACAGGCCTGTGGTCCCACTGATGAGGATGCAGAGGCACCCTACAGGCCTGTGGTCCCACTGCTGAGGATGCGGAGGCACCCTACAGGCCTGTGGTCCCACTGCTGAGGATGCGGAGGCACCCTTCAGGCCTGTGGTCCCACTGCTGAGGATGCGGAGGCAACCTTCAGGCCTGTGGTCCCACTGCTGAGGATGCGGAGGCACCCTACAGGCCTGTGGTCCCACTGCTGAGGATGCGGAGGCACCCTACAGGCCTGTGGTCCCACTGCTGAGGATGCGGAGGCACCCTACAGGCCTGTGGTCCCACTGCTGAGGATGCGGAGGCACCCTACAGGCCTGTGGTCCCACTGCTGAGGATGCGGAGGCACCCTTCAGGCCTGTGGTCCCACTGCTGAGGATGCGGAGGCAACCTTCAGGCCTGTGGTCCCACTGCTGAGGATGCGGAGGCACCCTACAGGCCTGTGGTCCCACTGCTGAGGATGCGGAGGCACCCTACAGGCCTGTGGTCCCACTGCTGAGGATGCGGAGGCACCCTATAGGCCTGTGGTCCCACTGCTGAGGATGCGGAGGCACCCTACAGGCCTGTGGTCCCACTGCTGAGGATGCTGGGGCACCCTACAGGCCTGTGGTCCCACTGCTGAGGATGCTGGGGCACCCTACAGGCCTGTGGTCCCACTGCTGAGGATGCGGAGGCACCCTACAGGCCTGTGGTCCCACTGCTGAGGATGCGGAGGCACCCTACAGGCCTGTGGTCCCACTGCTGAGGATGCTGAGGCACCCTACAGGCCTGTGGTCCCACTGCTGAGGATGTGGAGGCACCCTTCAGGCCTGTGGTCCCACTGCTGAGGATGCGGAGGCACCCTACAGGCCTGTGGTCCCACTGCTGAGGATGCTGGGGCACCCTTCAGGCCTGTGGTCCCACTGCTGAGGATGCTGGGGCACCCTACAGGCCTGTGGTCCCACTGCTGAGGATGTGGAGGCACCCTACAGGCCTGTGGTCCCACATGCAGGGAGGCAGCTGGCCTCCTCTAGGTCACACTGGTAGGGAGTATCAGAGAAAGGGCTCTTGTTTGGAGTACTCAGTGCTCTTTGTGCTGCCCACAAATCTTGGGAGCCAATGTGGACAAGAAACTTTGGTTAGGGGCTGCTTGGCAAAATGGCGCTGGTACGGAGTGCAGAGACTTGCAGCTTTGATCTGGTGTGGTGGTCAAGGAACTTTTGCATTTCTTAAGCCTTGGAAGACATCAGAGGGGATCTCTGAGACTCATCTCGTTTCTGAAGGGGCTTCCTTGCCCTCATTCCCAGGGTGGCAAACTTCACCCAGCTCCAGTCACATGACCAGCAGCTTCTCCCATCATCTCATCCCTCCTTTCATCATCCCTTGAGAGCAGCCCCACCCTGATGATGTCTATCTCCTAGCCCCTCTGACACCCTCCCCATTAGAATGGCAAACACTTGTCCCCATAACTTAAAGAGACGTGAAAACCGGTCCTCCCAGATAAACTTCATACAGCAGAAGTCAAAAGGGAAGCGAGGGACAATGTTTGTGTCATGCTGTCCCTGCTGCAACAGCACCTCTCACCATTCCCCACAGTCAGGAGAGACGTAGTAGAGGGGATATGAGCATCTGCTCACCTTCCCAGGGGGTAGGTCCCCTCCTCCTCCAAATCTGGGTGGGACCTGGGACCTCTTTGACCAATAGGATAGGGCAGAAGTAACATGTTAGAGCTCCCACTTCCTGTGTCCTAGGAACATTCACTTTGAGAGGTGCCGCATAGGAAGTCCATTGGCTAGTGTTGTGGGGAGGCCCTGAGACAACAGGAGGTGGCAGAGCCGGCCTGCCAAGTCTTGGACCCTCCAGACCAGCCAGCCCACCATGCAAGCCTTTGAGACCTGAACTCTGACTCAATCTGATAAAAAACCATAAAAGCCAAGAGGTGGGGAGATGACTTAGTCAGCAAAGTGTTTGGTAGTTTGATCCCCAACCCATGTTTAAAAAAAAAAAAAAGCCAAGTGTAGAGTCCATTGCTTGTAATCCCAGTGCTGGGGAGGCAGACAGCCAGAGCCCTGGGACTCATCGGCCAGTCAGTTTTGCCTAAGTAGTGAGTACCAGGCCAGTGAGAGACCCTTTCTCAAAGGAGAAGCATTTGAAGAATGATAGCTGAGGTTGAACACACACACACACACACACACACACACACACACACACACACACAAGTCTGAAACTTGAATGCCCACATCATACTACAAATCTGATAGTATGGGTATACACATTTTGTCTCATGCACAACATTAGTTAAACTAGTATATAAAGTGACCTTCAGGCTATGTGCATAGGATACACAAAGCATAAATAAATTTTAAGATTAGACCTGGGTCCTGTCCCCAAGATCCCTCACTAGGCATAAGTAAATATCCCCCAATGTGAAATCTGAAGCCCTTCTGAACCCCCATCTACAATAAGGGGGCTTCCACCTATAACAAAATAGCTGAGGCCACTGCCCTTGAAGGTGCTTTACTGTGTAGCAACAAGTATTAGAGTGATAGACATTAAAAACTGCATGAGAAAGAGAAGAAAGAAGGAAGGGAAGCCAGGAAGAGGCAACAAGAGAGGAAGAGGAAGGGAGGTCAGCTACATGTCAACAATAGAGGTGGCTTTGGAGTCTAGGACAGCCATAGACAAGACCAGGTGACAGGCCTGGCCATGGTTGCTGCCATTTCCAGGACCAAAGTGGAGTGTCGCTCTCACCAGACCTCGGGGGCTTCGGCAGTCAACACCTGCACTAACCTCATTGTGTCTCTGTGCCTTAGAGCTCCAGAGAGCCCAATAAGCTGCCAAGTGAAGCGAGCAGCAGTCAGAAGGCCTGTGTTTCAGGAGTGTATGAGTCTGGAGGGTGTGTGGCTGAGCAATTCACTAAGTTGTCTAGGCTCACACCTGCAGATGAACTACAATGCTAAGGAAGAGGTATTTCACCACAGGTTCCCTCAGAGTGGTGATATCAACTCCTACGGTGGTTTGGAGGGCACACCTGGAAGGGTTCGAGGTTCTTGTGTCCCTGAACAAAGAATTGAGCAGAGATGTACAGGTGCAGCAGAACAGGGCAGTTTATGGAAGAAAGGTGCATTGCAGAGGTGGTTAGAGGCTGGAGCAGCTCTAATAGCCCTGCTGCACCGAGGCAGGCTTCCATAGCTCATTGCATTGGCATAGTGCATGCTTCCCTCAACACGGTCCATCTGTGGTATGCAGTTCTACATACAACTTCATGCATGTCTCACTAGCATCTTATGTCTCTTCCCGGATGTGCATGTTTCTGGTATTGTAGAGACACACCTTCAGAATCTCTGGAGTGCCTCTGCTCCTGTGCCAGTAGCGGAGTTTTTGATTTTTTTTCTTAGTAGGATTGCCTGGCTTCGAGGTGGGGGGCATTCCAGCCTTTCTCTTTGCCAGCTTGTTTCTTTCACACACTAATTTTGTACGGCTTTGCTCCAGGCTTTCTGGAATTACTGCAGTACCTCCGAACAGCTAAGAGCTGGCAGTCTTTGTTAATGGAAAGGTAAGTGGTAAGACGGATTTTAAAACATTTGTTCCAAGGAGAAAAGGCACTCTCCTCTATGTGCTTGGGGAAAGGGGGACAGGGGCTCAGCTCCTGCTCAAAGTTCTTTTCAGTTGTTGTGATAAAATACTCTAGCCAAAAGCAACATAGGGAAGGAATGCCCCCCCACCCCCCCCCCCACCCCTACCCCGCTTATGCTTCTGGGTCACAGGTCACAGTCCACCATTGTAGGAAGTCAGGGCAGGAATTCGAGCAGGAACTTGAAGCAGAGGCCATGGAAGTTGATTGCTGATTGCTGGCTTCCTTCCAGGTTCGTGCTTAGCTTTTTTATACTTCCCAGGGCCACCTGCCCAGGGAATGGTACCATCCACAGTGGGTCCTATATCAATTAACAACCAAGAAAAACCAGCTCCCAGACAAGCCCAGAAGTTAATCTGATCTGGGCAATTTCTCAACTGAGATTCCCTTCTTGGATGCCTCCAGGCTGTGCCAAGTTGTTCTTAGGATTCTGCAGCTCCTCCAGCTGCATGACTGCACATGCGCAGTTCAGTAGCTAAGCAAGGGGTCTTATGTCTTATGTCATCAGTGTACTGTGTGATCACACAAATGTGTGTGCATCGTGGTCACACAATCAGTGCATGTGTGGAGTAGCTCCATAAGCCCACCTGTGCATGTGCACAGGAATCCTTAAAAAGCTGGGCAGACTCCTCCTCCTTGCTCTGTTCTCTCTTCCCCCACTATCTTTCTCTCTCTCTTCCTGCACCCAGACCTGGTTACTCTCTTCCATACTGCCCTCCTCCTAATAAAGCTCTGATACTGGGTTTTGTCATGCTTCTGCCCTTTCCTCCCATGGTAACCAGCGCCGCTTATTATTTTGAAACAACAGTTGTTAGTTTATGCTATCTAGAACAGACCCCCCAATCATTGACACCCCTCTGCTAAAGACCCCAGGTTCCTCAAGACTTCATCAATTTGGGGGACAATGAAGAATACCCTGCATGGAATTGGGACCTCTGAATTCTCTCTTCCGCTGCTTCGCTCATGACCCAACCTCGTCAGCTCTTAACTTTCTCAACGGTTCAGTGTAGACTACACAATTAGGATGCTCTCAGCAGGTTATTCAGTGGCAACAAAAAATGTAACCAGTAAGGCTCTAGTACTGTCTCATACAAGAAGTCCAAGGCAATGGGGCTTTAGGTAGAGCAGCCACAGACATCACCAAGGACTGAGGCTTTTCTGCCTTTCTGTTCTGCCATTCCCTCCATTACTGTTGGCAACAAATATTCTCAGTGAGAAACTCAAAACCAAAGTGAAAGTAACTTGCCAAGGTGATTTATTTTTTATAAAAGGGGTGTGCCACAACGCAAAGCGGGCTAGCAAGTTTTAGCCTAACAAAGGTGCTGTGCTTTTTCCCATTGGCTGGGGTCGACCCCACAGTCTTTCGTGATTGGCTAGTTTGAAAAGACTTGGTGCAGAGGAGGTGAAGGAAAGGGAGAAGGGTTCCGTTGCTCTAGGCTGTGAAGTTCTAGGAGTGCAGCTGGGTCTTTGTGTAAACAAAAGTTTTACAAAGTAGGGGGGATTTCTGGACTGTTGGCCCTTAGTGGACTGGACATCTTTAACATAAGCATGAAATAGTTGCTGCTAGTCTAACACCTCATATTCTTACGACAGCATTCAAAGGCAGGCAAAGGGTAAACAGGCCATAGTGGGAGTAGTGTCCTTAAGCATTTCTCTTACCACAGTGAGAAAAGTGTGTTTATAGTCCCCCACCAGAATCTCTGTTAGGTTATGTTGTTCAGGACAGGGACATCTCTAAACGAAGTCATTAGTCTGCCATAATGTACTTGGTATCTCACACAGGTGGAACATTATAGCTCCTTTGAGTCCCAAAGAAATGGAGGACACGTCTCACTGAGTACCTGTGGCTTCTCCCAGCACTTGTCACCCTGCACCTTCCCCTAAACCTCTCCAGCCCAGGGGCGGGCTTCAGCTCCCCTTCCCACAGCGTCTTTCCTACATAACTCAGCCATTTGGCTGCGCTTTCCTGGTGCTCTTGGCTCCTGGCTGGTTCTGCTCCTGATCTTTCTTTGTCTGCTTGCCCTCTCTCGTCTCCCACCTCAACCTCCATGGTCCAATTCAGCCTGCTGGCCATGTTCAGTCTGGACCCTCCCAGATGCCTCTGGCTGTACTCTCCCTCATATCTACAATAAAACCCTCTCCTCAACAGTTCCTGGGAGCCGTCATGTCTTCATTTTCAATCGCTAAGACCCATCCATTTCATCATTCATGTTGACTTTATCCTCTGAAGCCTGGCTGTAGGGAAAGATTTAATCCAAGTTGGTTTAGGATTGTGTGCACAGGCTTTGTCCAGTATCCAAAGAAAAAAGAAATAGAAGGACAAGGAAGCTACAATTTCCTGAGTAGCTCAGGAAACTCGTGGCAAAGGCTGTTTGTACAAGTGGCTATAGAGGGAGGAATTCCTGGGAGTTATAAATACATTAGCTCATTAAGGGGTAATTATTCCTCCCCTCTCCTCAGCATGTCTTCTTTAGGTGAATCAGCTTTCATGAGGGGTTGGGTGGGGGGTGGAGGGAGTGGGGTGCTCCTGGCCAGGTGATTGACAAATGAATCTAGATTAACTCTTAAGGGAGGAAACCATACTGTGTACTATTCTAATCTTTGGGACAGATTGGACTGTGGTGTCTATAGCCAGGGCCAAAGGTACTCCTCTATTCTTTTGACAAGGAGTGCTGAGAAGTGGTAAAGGTGATGTTTTTCTTTCTAGTGTAACCAGGGAAATGGGAAATGGGGTCCAAAGCTGTGAAGGAGGGGTTCATCCTCAAAGGCCTTCAAGGCTACTGTCCTTATGTACCTAACTAACATTCCTTCCTTGAGAGATGAGCTACTAAAATCATTTAGGAGCTGGGCTGAAATCGGAGAAAAGCTATAACCCATTTCCATCAGGAAAATTCAAGAGACCCAGCTCCAACGCGGTTGACCAGGAGGGAGTGGCCTGGAGTTTCAGCCACTCACTCACACAGAGCTTCCAGGCAGGGTGCTTGCTCATTTAGGAGAGGAAACAGACCAAACCAGAGCTTTCCTTTGGCTAGGACAAAATCAAGGACATTTTTGCTCTGGCCAGTGACAAATATGGAAGAGCTGCCTCTAGGGTCCCTGCCCTAAGTGGCATCACTGCTCTCTAGCTCCTGTTCTTGTCCTTAAAGGTACACCATACAGACGAGAAATGTGGCGTTGATATGGGGAGATGGTGATTTACAGCTGATTATGGTTTTACAGAAGACCCCAGGTCAGGCTCAATTTGGTGGTGCAAAACAATATATTAGGTTCTTTTTGGTAAATCTCTGTGGCCTCCATAATTATAATAAGTCCCCTATCTGCCCTGGGCCACCAGGTTGGGGTAACAGGAAGTCTTCAGGCCAGCTCTGAGCAAAGCAGTCAAAGAACTTGCTCTGTCACTTCGGTGACATTCCCTGCTCTGTCCTTTTAAGAGCTCCAGCTGCCACAGTTTACAGGGAAGTTTGCCTGAGGCAAATGCAGCAGGATTCCTGCAGCGGTTCTTCTAACCTTCTAGTTTGACTGGAGGGATGAAGGCCTCTCAAATAAGCAGCTGCTTGAGTGGGACTCAGGTGTCACTCCTGTGGGTACAGCCATGGGTTGCCTGAATTGCCCGGTCATATGATCTACGAGGCACAGTGGGATTGGAATTTTAGCCCAGCCACCCTCCTCTAATCTCTAAGAGTCCGCCTCTATGAGCTCATGGCCAAGGTCCCTCTGACAAGCACACAACCTGAGGTGCACACTAAACCACAGGTCTGGTGACTCTAGACTGTGGGCTACTCCTGAAAGGCCAACCACTCACTCCTAACCCATGTTCCCAGTGGGGCCTGTCACCCTCTTTAGAAGTTAACAGCCCTGCCCCAGAACCCACAAGGCATTTAAATCATAGATCACATAACAACTGCATCCTGCCCCTGCTGATGGTTATAAAGCAGTCTAATTACCTGTGGCCTGTTAGCCCAGCTGCAAGGGAGAGGCTGGCCAACCGGTTGGCGTAGGGAACGTGCTTGGGTTCAGCCTGCTCTTTACAGATGGCGAGCCAAGGCAATCTGTGATGGAAGACTGTACTGCCTTAGCAGCTTCCAGAAGCTCTGTGTAGACCCACCAGGAAGAAGGCTGGGAGGAGGAGCAAGGGGTGGGGCAAAGTGAGAGGAGCCACTGAAAGGACCAGCACCCGCTCAGGACCCCAAGACCAAGTTCTCAGCACAAAGGAGATTTATCTGCCCCAAGGGGGACAGAGGGCAGGGGATAAGAGACAAAAGACAGGAGGTAGAGGACGAGGGAGAAGGGAAGGGAACAGGGAGAGGGGGCAGGGGTGTGTGTCCTGGAGGACAAAGAACTGCCTCTGGGTAGAGAGCAGACAGATGTGGACCATGGGAAAATGGTGGTTTATAAAGGGAAAGAGGGGAACTTTGTGTTAAGATGAGGTGTTTAATTTTAATTGGGCATGTTAATTAGATGAGCCAAAGGGGGATTTGATTGCTGGACTTTGCTACTCAGTCTTAGGAGGAGGAAGTGGCCAAATAAGGGAATAGCCCTTGGTGAGTAGCTTTAGGAATGTAATCTAATGGTTTTTAGCAAGGCAGAGGGAGTGGGGAGAAGGGCAAGGCCTGCCAGAGCCATGCTCTCCAGGCTCTAGCTGGCCAGGGTCCCTTCAACCACAGCAGGAAAGGGTGCGAGAAAGAAAAGGCTGTGAGATGGAGAAAGGCAAGAGCTGCAGCTAGCCTTGAGGCCGGGTCGGCTTGTGTGGGGCATCCTGCCTATGTGGTGATAGGCACAAAATACTGTGCACCCTAATAAACTCATCTGGGGTCAGAGAACAGAACAGCTACTAGGTATAGAGGCCAGAAAATGGTGGCACACACATCTTTAATCCTAGCATTCCAAAGGCAGAGATCCGTCTGGATCGCTGTGAGTTCAAAGCCACACTGGAAACAGCCAGGCATGGTGACTCACACCTTTAATCCCAGGAAGTGATGGCAGGAAGCAGAAAGGTGTATAAGGTGTGAGGACCAGGAACTAAAAGCCTTTTTAAGCTTTTAGCTTTTAGCAGCAGTTCAGCTGAGATCCATTCAGATGAGAACACAGAGGCTTCCAGTTTGGGGAAACGAAATCAGCTGAGGAATTGGCGAGGTGGCTGGTTCTGTTTTTCTGATCTTTCAGCACCCACTCCAATACCTGGCTCCGGATTTGTTTTTATTAATAAGACCTTCTAACAATTTGTGCTACATGCCTGTGCATGGAGCCTCCTGCCTGTGCGTGGAGCATCCTGTCTGTGCATGGAGCATCCCGCCTGTGCATGGATCATTCTGCCTGTGCATGGGGCATCCTGTCTGTGAGAGAAAGGCCACCTTGAGAGAGGAAGGCCTCATAATGTTTCAAGGCAGCCCAGAGTTCCTGGGTTGACATTCTCCAGGAGGCCTTGCTGTACTCGCCCTTCCAGAAGGAAGGCAGGGCAGGGAGGCTGGGGAAACTGCTTACCTGGGGTTACGCCAGCCTCTGGGCGCTGACCCAGATGAGGCTGCAGCCATTCACTCCTCTCCTAGGCCTTTGGAGTTTCACCCTGTGGCCGGCTAGCGCCAGCAGAGGCACAGTAGACTTTCCATGGGATTTTCTTCCCTGGTCCCCCTCTAGCTGTCCTCTCCTCCCTCCCCATCCCCCATGACTTATTCGAAGAGAACCCACTAAAACGCGGCCAGTGCCTCTTCTCTGTCTCAGCCTCTGCCTCCTTGGGACATTGGGAGACTACCCTGCTGCTGCCACTGGGATGCCTTCAGTCACCCACTAGACATTGCTAGGCTAAATGGACTGAGCAAATCTAGCTGCAGTTGAGCCCTGAACCCCTCAGGGGCCAGAGAAGGACAGCACCAGAGCTAATGACCAGCACAGTACAGATCTTTTCCCACTCCATTGCTGGCTGCCTTCTTCTCTTCCTGCCCCAGTAGATGGAAGCTATTCATCAGACCTACATTATTGATTGTGTGTATTCTCGAACCTTCCATTTAACCCTCCACAGCTTCCCACATCCTGTAGACCTGCTTACAACCAGAAGCAGTCAAGAAAACCCTAGAGAAGAATGGAACAGGGAGCAGGGAGGAAGAGGGCATCCCTGCCTCTCAGAGAATGGCCCCTCTCATATGGAAAAAAAAAGTGACAGTCGACCCTCCAGACAGCTCCCTCCCCCTAAGAAAGTGTTAATCCATCTCATTGGGAGAGTCAGGCCTCCCCACAGGCCGTTTCCCTGGGCCTCCCCGGCTGGGGATCAGGCCTATTGTTAATAAGTACTGACAGCCTGGCTCCTCCACGGGGTCCCCTGGGCTTTTGTGTCAGAACCATCTTCCCTCACTGCCGCTTGAGCTGACAGGCTCCAGTTCAGGCAGGCTGCTGTGAACACAGGCCAGCCTCCACCAGGATGTCCCACGTCATGGCCCCCGGCCCCAGGGCAGCCATCAGTCCCGAGGGAATCGGTAGCCTCTATCGGCAAGTATGGGGGTCTTGCCCTCGTGCGTGGGTGGAACCACCAAGGTCCAAGACCGCGGTGGGGCTCTGGCTGTCCTACCTGGCTCACTATCTGCTTTGTGAGAGTCTGCTCACAAGGGTTGTTGCTGCTGATTGGGTAGCTTTGTTTATTAGCAGAAAACATTTTCCTTAGTCTGACTTGGGTAACAGCAACACATTTAGAAAGGGGTCACAAACAAAAGCATTCTGGGGGGGGGGGGGCAGGGGAGAAAACGTTCATTCTGCGTTGCCTTTGCTAGGTCTTGTTTTAAAACACAGTGGTGTAGTGCCTGGTGGTGGGGAGATCAGGAGCTTGGCAATCCTGTAAAGGAGGTGATTAGAGGCATGGCTCTGTTCCAGATTGGCTAGCATTTGCAAGGTGAGTTATTTACAATGTGTAAGAAGCGAGAGCTAACCAGGCCAGGGGGTTAGTGAGACTCCAGTGTCCAAAGCATCATGGACCTAGAAAACAAGAGCCACCGCTAGCCCAGGTCTTCCTTCAGCCTTTCTTCACCACGAGGGGTTGCTGCTGACCGTGCGCTCTTTGCAGCATTATTAGTAAAATACATCAGAAACTGCTCAAGTAGCCATCATCCCCTTCACATAATAGTTAGACAGGGGCTGAGGGGGACCTCAGCAGTAGATTATTTGCCTAGCATCTCAAGACCCTTGATTCTGGCCCAGAACTGCCAAGGGAAAAGAGTTGAATAACCAAAGGGCCGGTGTGTTGTGCTGGGGAATGCTATGCAGCAAATAAGAAGATGTCCCATATGCACTGATATTTACCATTCACAATGATGTGTAGAATCTTTAAAGTCGCAGAACAATTCACTCTATGGGGTCTCATTTACGGAAAACAAGAAGAGTGATCACAGATACTTGGGTGGTATATGAAAGCATGTAGATATAAATGAACAAGGGAAATGTTTTCAGAAGTATGCCCAAGAACTTCAGACTTCTGTGGAGGGTTCCAAGGTGAAGCTCTCCTGGAATCAGGGGAAAGGTGGAGCTGGGAATGCCAAGACATGATTGGAAGTAGCAACCATGCAAGGAGAAGGGTTGGGAGACATCAGGCAGCATGCAGATCTGCAAAGTCACTGACGACCCCAAGGGGCAGAAGAAGAGGGGCACAAACGAGCAGCACCAGGGACTGCTGTCTCTTTCAGCCATTGCCTAGGAGCTCCCTGGGAAGGCTGGCCACACTGGGAGTGGTCCCAAAAGATGCTTTTTGATAAGGAAGACACGGGAGCTCAGCCCCATGTCTGCCAGTGGGTACTTAGGTCTCGGGTAGTTGATAAGAGGGTGCCAGGGGAGCATTCTAATTCCTTCAGGAGTGTGTGTCACCTCTACGATCCCTTCCCTTCCCTACCCACAGGCCTCCTGCACTCTCAGCTGCCATTGTGCAGTAACTAGAGATGGCACTTCCTCTCGCTTTCCTCTCCTGACCATCCTCACAGGTTCCGTTCCCTTTGGAGAAGGAGTTTGGGTCCTTCGCAGACTCAATGGGACTCTAATGCTGGGGACAGAAGGCTTTCTAGAAGAGATGGAAGGGTCACATGGGCAGCATCTCGCTCTTCAGGAAGGAGGGGTTCAAGGTAGGGGCATGGGTGTCCCAGAGGAGGCGAGCACACCTCTCAAGTGTCAAGGCAAGCTTCTTAGATGGATGCCACCTGATCTCAGCCTTGAAGGATAGGGAAAGATAGTGTTGTGGTAAAAGAGAGACATGTGTAAGGACGGGGCAAAGGAATGTTCAATGTATCTGTGGGTTCCCACCTAATTCAAGAGCCTACAGGTCAGGCTGCCTTCAAAACAAGTCTCAATCAATGTTTCCAGTAATGTCCTACAGCAGTGGTTTCTCTATCTGGTCATGTGACCTCCCACAGGTGTTGTATTTATCTCCTAAACAAATAATGACTCCCCTGTTACTCCCTGCTGCTTCCAAAATGGCTGCCTGGCTCCAGCTCTTACACTCTTACACCTTACCAACCAAGTAGAAGAACAAGCCCTTCGGACAGCTACCAAGGAGGACACAGAACCAGTCCCGGCCCGACCCCAGCCCCACTCCACCCCTAGGCCCAGGAAATATCTTCTGACTTCTTGTTGGCTCTAGCTGGTTTCGGTGCCTGTCTCTAGACCAATCACTGAAGCTGGTAGGACTTCTAGGTCCTGGAAGGGAGATGGCTTCGGTTTACAGTTGATGTCAACTGCAGTACAAAAATTAAGCTTGAGACCCTACCAGCTACTCCTCAGTAGAGAAGAGCAGCTGAGAAACAAAGCCTTCAGAAGTCTCCGTAAAGGAAAAGGCAGGACAACACAGAGATCCACATCCCCCCCTCACCCCCCCCCACACACTTTAATTACCCATCGCTGGCATGCACTGCATAAATTAAGAGCTCGTTAATGCTGTAATGCGTAAAACAATTTCATGCATCTTAAATATTGCTCTTGTACTTTAATTCCACATTAAGTGGTCCCCTGAAATTTTTAAATTTACAAAGTCACTGCTGCGCTACATGAAAAAGGTGCTAATTAAGTGTTAATCAGTAGCCAGATAACCTTCCAGGAACCCTACCCAAGGTCTCCAAAATGACCCATAGCCAGAGAAGGCAATGTGATGGCCACAGAATAGAGCGCAGCCCAGACACCACATCCCAGCCAATTAAGGCAGATTTAGCTATTGTACAGTTCTAATTAAGTGACACCCACTATTGCGGACACGAGGCTAATAATAACACTAGGCTTTAATCCCGGCAGTGCCTCGGCTCTTCAAAACACTGGCTGATTAACGAGTGCCTCCCTTTCTTGACAGAGGGCTTTAGGGTGGCTTTACAAAACATGTACATGAGGATGGAAGGACCAGTGACAAAAAGAGACACAGTTCCTCCCTGTGAGGGAGTCACCACTGTTTTCTAGAACCAGTGCTTCTGTGGCCCACTTCTGCTCCATTATGAGCTAGGCACAGAAATGAAAGTAACGCTGGAGAACCCCTGAGAGCAACTTGACAGTGGAGACATCCAGGCCCTTGTTGAAGAGGGACCAGATCACGTTTGCAGTTCTATGGTGAGTCACCAGCGCCATGAGCAGTCTGTGATGGGGACGTGCCCGTCTGTCCTCACAGGTGGCTCCAGAGGAAGGGGAAGTGCTTTAGGGAAAGGCAGCTTAGCACCTGTTAACAGTTCTAGATTTTTCTTCCTGCTGGTTCTGTGCTTGGAACGATGGCCTGCATTAACCGCTAGCCCTGTCACCTCAGTTCCTGGAAATCCTCTGTCCTTCTTGAAGGCTTCTGCCCCTAGGTCACCAGAAACCCAGCCAGGCCTTTCCCCCTGTGAGGTGCTGCTACAGCTCTGCAGCTAGGTAAGGGGACCTCACTGGGCACCACAGAGCTTTGCCAGAAGGGCTGATGCTCCGTGGCTCTGGCTGTCCGTCTAGTGCAGAGCTCAGAGTGGATGGCGATTAAACATTTACTAAATTTCCTTTACAACAGTTTTTGGAGGCTGGAGAGACAGCTCAGCAATTCTGAACACTTGCTGCTCTTGCAGAGGCTCCTCAGTTCAGTTCTCAGTACCCACGTGGGGGCAACTCACTGCCTGTAACTCCAACACTCTCTTCTGGCCTCCAAGGGTACCTGCACACACTTCTTGCACACATCCACAGACGCAAATATACGTAAATAAAAATGAAATAGTTGGGTGTCATGCCCCAAGCCTTTAATCTCAGGAGAGACAGGTAGAACTCTGAGTTATAAGCTAGCCTGGTCTACATGGAGAGTCCCATGAGAGCCAGAGCTACACAGTGAGACCCTGTAGAAACAAACAAAAAGGAGGAGAGGAAAGATAGAAAAGAAAAAGGAATGAAAAGAAAGAAATCTTTTTTAAAAGTAATATGTAAGCCCTAACATAAAATTGATCATTTTAGCCATAGTGACATTAAAGATACTTATATTCTTATGAAACACCCAGCACCTTTCATCTCCAGAGTACTTTCACAATTTTGCAGTTTTATTTATAATCTCTCTCTCTCTCTCTCTCTCTCTCTCTCTCTCTCTCTCTCTCTCTCTCTTTCTCTCTCTCTCTGTGTGTGTGTGTGTGCCCTCTTCTGGCCTCTGAGGGCACCTGTACATACGTGGTGCACATATAGGCAAGCAGGCATGTACATAAAATAAAAACAATGAAATGAATGAATGTTAGAAAAACAAACAAAACATGCTTTGTTGTGTGAGTCAGAATTCCCTTCCTTTTTAAGTGTACTGAATCCACCAGGTTTAAATGAATCCCCAGGGGAGTCTTGGCCCTGGAGGAGAGGGGAATGGAGGGGAGGGGATGAGGGAGAAGGTAGGGGTGGGAGCAGAAGGGGGGAGGACAGGGGAACCCATGGCTGATGTGTAAAATTAAAACACAAATATAATAATAATAAAAAGTAAACAAACAAACAAACAAACAGACTTCTAAGGAATATTAAAAAAAATAAAATATACTAAGATATTAAGTGGATTCTGTTCTTTAAAAGAAATCCAAGATCATTGCACGGGTCTTTGAGAAGAGACCTTCTCAATAGTTCTTTGGAGGCCTAGGAGAAGAGGGTGTGCATGATACAGAAGGAGGCAGCAGACAATGAAAGGTGGGAGTTGTGCTCGGTGGAGATCTTCCCTCTTCCTGCTCCTGCTTGCTCAGGGGCTTGCTCTGCAGTTTAGTCTCTTGAACTTGTGACTTTCAAATGGGAGGCCAGTGAGAGGGCAGCAGAGTGCAAGCGACAGTTAGAAATGGCCTCAAATCCTAGCAGTGCTTTCATCAACACTTGGTGGCTGACCTTGAGCCAGCTACCTAACCTCTCTGGGCTTGGTCCACAAGATTGGCATGAGTTAAATCATAACAGCACACACCTGCAGTCACAGCTACTTAGGAAGCTGATGCAGGAGGATTGCTTGAGCCCAGGAATCCAAGGCTGGTCTGGGCAACATAGCAGGATCACATAGGGACCGGGGAGATGCTGGAGTGGTACAGACCCAGAATCTCAGCTAGCAAAGAGGCCGAGGCAGGAGGATCGAAAGTTCAAGGCCTGCCTGGGCAACTTAGTAAGGTCCTGTCTCAAAGAGGAAGAAGAGTCCTGGGGCCAACCCCAAATACCATGGGAAAAGGTCAAACTAAATGAGAGGCCAGTGCTACAGTGAGCCTCAAGAGACTGTTGAAGACTCTGATGAGGCAGTGCAATGAACAAGCTGGTAAATGCCCCAGCCTGCTCTCAGATGGAAAAAGAAAGAACAGCCTGTTACTCCCACTTCTTGTCAAAAGTAGCTACAGAACCAGCCCCCCTGTGTCTTTGGGGCATTTCTTTAATTTTTTTTTCTCTTCAACCCTCCAACCTAAGGAAATGTTCATGGCTCAGCCAGTGTCATGGCATGCCACCACACTGCTAAAGGAACAAACATTCTAAGTATCACTTGAAGTATGAGCTGTGCTCTGGGGCTGGGCAGCAGAGGTAAAAGTCAAAGGACCAAGTGGCTTTCCCCAGAGGAGCCCATGAGGTATAGTATTATGGAATAATCCTTTTGTACACTGTGAAGATGTATCTTTGCCAAGTTGCTTTCTGATTGGTTTAATAAAAGACTGACTGGCCAATAGCTAAACTAGAAGAGGTTGGACAGGAGAGCCAAACTGAGAGGATGCTGGAAAGAAGAAGGGTAGAGTCACAAGGAGTCACCAGCAAGATAAAGAGGAAGCTGGAGATAAATATGCCTTGCTGAAAAAAAGGTACTACTATGTGGTAGAGCACAGATAAGAAATATGGGTTAATTTAAGTTGTAAGAACTAGTTACTAACAAGCCTAAGCTATCAGCTGAGCATTTGTAATTAATAATAAGTCTCTGTGTGGTTATTTGGGAGCAGGCTGGAGGGACAGAGCTGAATGGCAGGACACAGAAAAGTCCACCTAGAGTAGTGCCACCTCCTCACTCTCCTCCTTTCCCTGAGCTCCAGGAAGCTAACCTTTGGCACTCATCTCAAAGGACTCCTAGCCAATGGTTCCCATTGACCAATACCAACTGCATTAAGAGATGTCTGCCTAGGCAACTGGTTCTTGAACAGAGGGCCCTTGTTCTTCATAAGGCTCCCTCTTTTACTTGACTCTGTCCCTTTCTAAGTTTATATAGTATGCTGTTTAGTTTTAAATGTCAACTTGCCACAACCTAGAGTTGCCTGGGAAGACAGCCTCATTTGAGGAATCCCCTTGATCAAGTTGACCTGTGACCATGTCTGTGGAGGATTGTCTTGACTGTTCATTGAAGTGTGAAGACCCAACCAGCTGTAGGTGGCACCATTCCCTGTGTAGGTGGTTGCGGGCTGTGTAAATGAGGAAAGCTGGTTCAGCATAAGCAATCTAGCAAAGAGATAGCACGACAGTTTCATTCTTTCTGCTCTGACTGGATATGATGTGACTAGCTGCTTGAGTTTCTGCACTGACTTCACTGAAAAGATGGACTTGAGTAACCTGGAACTGTAAGTCAAATAAACTCTTTTCTCCTTTATGTTGCTTGAGAAAAGTATTTTTTTTTTCTGTGTATGTGTGGGCCTCTGCTATATGTATATGTACTACATTTGTACAGGCACCCAAGGAGGCCAGCAGAGGGCATCAGATCCCCTGGAAGTGGAGTTACATACAGTTATGAACCACTGGATGTGGATCCTCTGCAAGAGCAGCCAGTGCTCTCAACAGCTGAGCCTTCTCTCTACCCCAATGTTGATTTTTGTCAGGAGATTTTTATCACAGCAACAGAAATGAATCCAAGAAGCACATGGTATGTGAGGGTCACTGCAAGCGAGATAAGCGTCCAGCCCCTGCCTCACAACCCCTGTCTATCCCATCCCTCTGTCGTCTTCTCCTTGAAGCCTTACTTGAAGGAAACACATGAGTCAGGCTACATCCAAGAAGATGAGATCTGAGGCTAGGGAAATGTTGTGTGACTGGCCCCAATAGACTCTTCCCACAGATCCCTGCACAGGCCTGGCTGGGGAGAGAGGCATGGAGGATTCATTTGGAAATGCTGCCTATGTGTGGGTGCATACTACTTCACCTCTCCTGGCCTCCAGGTGAGCCCTTTGCTGGTCACAATTAAAGCAGACCTTGAACTCCCCTATCTCTGTGTCCCAGCAAAACCACTAGATATCTGTCAAGTCAGACTATGACAAACTGCTTTAAAGAAGAGGGCTTGGAGTACCCGGGCCTACAGGAAATGCACCTATCACTCCTCCAAGACTCCTAGTCTTTGAGAGGATTTGGGCAAAAGATTGTAAGAACCAGAGATGGTGGCTAACATCAAGGAAACAGAGTCTTCCAGACACAACAGGGGAGTAGCACATGTGAACACCCAGTGATTGTGACAGCATGCACAGGACAATCACAAGATCAAGCCAGACCAAGTCCAAGAATGGGACTGGATGGAGGGAAAACAAGAAATCCCACCACTGAGGAGCCCTTGGCATTTGATGGCCGCTGGCGGGGAGAAGGTGTTGTCCTTAATAATGTGACCCCAGTAGATGAACCACTCTCCAGGGCAGGGCTCAATATCAAAGCTGGACAACACAAACTGGGCTAGGGGTTCTGGGGACACTTAAAGTTGACCACCCAGGGAGAGGAAAGTGGGGAGGGTTGTGTGACTATGATAAAAATTCACTGTATGTGTGCTGGAGAGATGGCACATCAATTAAGAGCACTAGCTGTTCTTTCAGAGGACCTGAGTTCAATTCCCAGCACCCACAGCTGCCTGTAACTCCACTTCCAGGGGAACCCCACACTTCTGACTTCTACAGGCATTAACACTCATTTTCCCATACCCTGCCTGCCATGTACTCAGATTTAAAAAATTCATTGTATGAAATTCTTAGACAACGCAAGCATTATTTGTAAAAGTACTTGACAGAAGAAGTTAAGGAAGGTGGGTTTCTTTTGGTTCACAATTTGAGGGGCTATGGAGCATCACGGCATGAAGGCATGGCTATAGACCACATTGATTCCACAGTCAGGAAGCAGAAGCGGGCGGCGACAGATGCTACTCAACTTGCTTCCTCCCTTCCCCTTTTTTCTTCAGTCAGAACCCGAGCATGTGGGATGGTGCCCCTACATTTGAAGTGGGTCTGCTTTTCCTCAGTTAAACCTCTCTAGGAACCCATACAGATGCCCAGAATTTCATCTCCACGGTGACCTGAAATCCAGTCAAGTTGACCCAGACTCTCTTCTTCAAATAACCTGCTTGGATCCCCACTTCTCGAAGGTCCAAGAGCCTCTCCATGGCAACAGCTGATTGGATAAGAGGTGGGCACCTGACCACAGCGGACCAATCAGATCCTCCATGAGGAATTGCAATTCGGGATTTATTTGGTCTTTCGTTGCTTCTGTGGACAGCAGGCTGTGATGGAGCAAGAAGGTCCTACTTGGATTCTGTCACTTAGAGGCCCAACACCGGTGGAGTGTCATTGCCTTTAGCTGGAAGTTGGACATCTTCATAGCAACCATTGAAACTATGCCCCCTCCCTGCACTGTTAAAGTGACCTCGGTCTTCACCACGTACATTGCAAGGATCCAGAATGGAGGAAGTATGTTTCTGGGATGCTTCGTTCTGCGTAGTTTATTAGCTAGCTGAACCAAGAGAAGACCTTGTGCCGTGTACAGTTCTGGACACAGGGGAGGCAGATGTGATCAGAATAGGGAAGGCCCTGAAGGCAGATATTTCCCACTGTCTACACAGAGTGGCGGAAAAGACAGACGTGAGTTGGTAGGACAGCAGGATGAGGTACCTTAGCATAATACCAAGCCCCTCTTGGCTCCCTGGAGGTTGTATCTGTAGGGAAAAGGGGCTGGCTAGAGAAACCCACCCTGACCCTGGAGCCCAGAATTAGGGAAGGCTGGCTCAGATAAGGCCAGTGAGAGAAACACAGTTTAGCTCAGATCAGAGCCATCTCTGCCCCTTGCTCACAAAACTGGCCAATCCCTGGGCAGAAAATAAACTAACCAATCACAATTGGCTCTGCCCCCTAGACATCCTATATAAACCGCCCTGCCCAGTTAGTTGTGAGCTGTTCTCTCCACCCTGGTAGAGGCATGGACCCCTGCCTTGAAGGTGTCCCGGACACCTGGAGCTGTTTAGCACAGCTGTGATGGCTGAACTGGAGAGACTGTTCAGCCCTAGAGGGCGAGGTATCCTGGACACCTCAAGCTACTCAGAACAAGAGCTCTGCCCTGAAGGAGTCCCGGACACCTAAAGCTATTTAGCACAGCTGTGATGGCTGGGACCGCAAAGAAACAGCCCAACCTTGGAAAGGAAGGTTTCCTGACTTCTCTGGAGAGGCAGGCCTGAATTGCTTCAGCAAGGAAGGGTATCCTGACTCTTCAGGAAAGTCAAGATATACCTGGTGTGATGGGGGATGGTCTCCCCGCAGGACACAGCAATCCTGCTCCTCTCCTGGAGAGGCACAATCTCTGGCTCAGTGGACATCCCAGCAAGGTTCTTCTGTTCAGCTCCCCCTTGCTCAGTCCACTATGGGACATCCCAGCAAGGTTCTTCTGTTCAGCAACCCCTTGCTCAGTCCACTATGGGACATCCCAGCAAGGTTCTTCTGCTCACCAGTCAATGAAAGTCTTCACCCAATACTCTTGAGAAAGAGGTTTATTTGGGAAGGAGGAGTCCAGGAGAGTAGCTGTCTCTACCAGGGTGGAGAGAACAGCTCACAACTGACCAGACAGGGCGGTTTATATAGGATGTCTAGGGGGCGGAGTCAACTGTGATTGGTTAGTTTATTTTCTGCCCAGGAATTGGCCAGTTTTGTGAGCAAGGGGCAGAAATGGCTCTGATCTGAGCTAAACTGCATTTCTCTCACTGGCCTTAGCTTTTTGATACTACCTCTAAGGCCAGGGCACATTTCATTCACTGACTCTGATTCTAGGGGCCAAGAGTGTTTCTTTGGTACTGGTTTTAGAGTCAGGGCATGTTTCCTTGGTTCATTTCTCTGGCCCAGGTCCCAAACACAGGCTGTGTTTCTTTCCCTGGTCCTGGGCCCTAGGGCCAGGATTCTGCTGTCCTGCTCTGTGATTGGTTGATTTCACAAGTCAGTTGGACAGGGGCAGATATGGCTCTGATCTGAGCTAAACTGTGTTTCTCTCACTGGCCTTATCTGAGCCAGCCTTCCCTAATTCTGGGCTCCAGGGTCAGGGTGGGTTTCTCTAGCCAGCCCCCTTTCCCTACAATATCTGCTCCCAGAAGGCCTGTGCACTGTCCTGTCCTTGGGTCTCTGGGACAGCCTCACGATTTTCCCATAGATCCCCCTTCTTGCTTAAGCTATGCAACTGTGTCCCTGTATGGTGCTCCTGGGTCGTGCCTGCACAAGACACCCCACGTGGTACAGTTGGCTCACAATCCCAGAAGGGCACTTTAGCCATTTTTGCAGATACTCTGTCATAAAGTTTCAGTCTCCACCTGGCTTCTTTTTGCCAACTCAGGACTGTCCTTCTGGGTTCATGTGTTCTCGAGCCACCAATAAGACAGTGTCACAGGTCTGATGGCCTTTCTATGCCACTTCTTCCTCTAGACTTTGTTCCAAGTGGCTTACTGGTTCTTCCTCACAGGCTGCCATGTAGTTCTGGGGACTGCCCTTCTCGCCTGCTTCTCTTCCCACTTTCCTTTGCTTTTTACCTTCTTGTCAACCTTTCCTGGCTCCGTAAGTGTCCAGTTTTCCTCCGGAAACCTCTCAGCATCCTTGTTCCTCCAGCCAGCCCCAGACACACCCTTCCATCACCGCTCTCCAGAAACAACTCCAGCCTGGCTTTGAGTCTTGCAGGTCCCTCGTTCTGAGGCCCCTACTAGAAGCCTCTATCTCCATATTTCTCCTCCCGAGTCTGACCCCTCTTTATGTTACCTTTTTGTGTTACTGGAGCAGGAAGTTTCTGTGACCTTCATCCATGATGCTGGAACTGGAGAATTTTGACAGGGAATTTTGGCTGTGTTCCTCATCCCTCCCTCTGCCAGGAAATACCCATGTGGTCCTCACTCAAATCAGAGTTCCATCTTCTTTGACTTTCTCCTTGCTGCTCACATCAGGAGTTACCTGAGAATGGCGGCACTGAGGAGCTCTTTGCTAGTCTTGGTGACACACACTGACCCAGTCTTTGGACTTGGGGGAAGCTCCTTGAGGTCTGTGGCCCATCCATGGGGAGGCTGAACTTGTCATCTCCTCCCAGAGGTTGTTCATGTGCCCTTTGCTCTCCCAGAGAGATTCTGTTCCTTTGTGGCCATCAGAATCCTTTCAGTCAGCAGTCAAAGAGCTCTAGGGAATGAGCGCCTGTCACGGCGTGCCCTGTGAAAACAGGCTGTGATGGAGCGGGAAGGCCCCTGGATTTCTTCATTTAGAAGCTCAGTACCTGTAGGTGTCACTGCCTTTAGCTGTGACACATTAGATAATATGCCATGAGACCATGCTCCTTCCCTAGACTGTCAAAGTGGCCCCAATTTTCACCTTGCACAGAACAAGAATCCATTCTGGAGGAAGTGTGTTTTCTAAGGGTGTGGCAGTTAGGGACACACTGGCCATTGTAACAAGGCCCAGTGACTTCCTGTAACAGATTATTTATTGTCGACATAAAGCCCAAAGTTGGTGTTCCTGAAGGAGAGGGTTTCTCCTCTCTGTGCGGAGAAGGCGTGCAGGGACCTAGGTTCCTTGCAACTTGTAGCTCTGGTAGACTCATCCTTATCAAGATATTGAAGCAGATGCCGGGCGGTGGTGGCGCACGCCTGTAATCCCAGCACTGGGGAGGCAGAGGCAGGCGGATCTCTGTGAGTTTGAGGCTAACGTGGTCTCCAAAGGGAGTTCCAGGAAAGGCGCAAAGCTACACAGAGAAACCCTGTCTCAAAAAAACAAACAAACAAACAAACAAAACACAGAGATTTTTGAAGCAGATGTAATGTCCATCTTTTCTCCTCCCACACCAATGGCCAAACAACATCATATAAACACACTTAATTGCAAATAGGACTGGGAAATATAGTCCTGCAAAGGGGCTAGCTGTTGAGTAGCAATTTCCTCCCAGTTGAAACGTTCCAAGTACATCCATGAGAGAGTATCCTGATTGGTTTCATTGAGGTGGGAGGACCCACCCAAATTGGGTGCCACCATTCATCCCCTGAGCCAGGGTCCTAGACTGAATACAAAGGAGAAACCTAGCTGTGCAGTAGCGTTCATCATTCTTTGTGTCCTAAACATGGATGTAATGTGACCAGCTGCTTCTTTAAGTTTCTTCCGTTCTGACCCCATTGCCGTGATGTAATGGTCTCTAAAACTATGAGGCAAAATAGCACCTTTATTCCTTAAGTTGCTTTTGCCGTGTTTTTATATCCCAGAAATAAGGTAAGTAAGTATCTTGGACACTCAGACATACCACTCTTGGGTATTCAAAGGAATCTAATTCAGCAGACCACAGAAAGTGGTCTACACCCATATTTGTCCTGCACCATCTCCAGTAACCAGGAGAGGGAGCCAGCCCAGATGCCCATCCACGGTGAAAGGATAAGGAAATGGAGTAGATCCTTGCCTTAGTTGCTTTTCTTCTGCTGTGAAGAGACACCATGACTAACTTATAAAAGAAAGCATTTAATTTGGGGACTCATAGTTCCAAAGGGTTAGAGTCCATGAGCATCATGGTGGTGAGCATGGCTGCAGACCAGCATGGTGCTGGAGAAATAGCTGAGAGCTTACTTGTTGAGAAAACAACCATGAAGCAGAGAAAGAGAGACAGAGAGAGAGAGACAGAGAGACAGAGAGACAGAAAGAGAGACTGGCATGGGCTTTTGAAACCTCAAAGCCCACCCTCAGTGACCTGCCTCTTCCAACAAGACCACACCTAATTCTTCCAACTGGCGACTGACTATGCAAACATATGAGCCTATGGGGACATTTCATTCAATCACCACAATACTTATTCAGCCATAATAGAGAATGAAACATGCCACTGGCTTGCAGGAAAGTAGACGAAACAGGAGAATGTTGTTGTAGTAAATGAAATAAGTCAGACACAAAACGACAAACACCACATGTTTTCACTCATACATGAAAGGAAGCTAGCTTCTTTTTTAAGGCTGGGAGTGGTGCCTCATATCTGTCATTTTAGCACTTGGGAGGCTGAGTTAGGAGGATTGCTGCGAACTCAAAGCTAGAATCTGCTA
The DNA here is from genome assembly GCF_903995425.1 of Onychomys torridus. Classification (NCBI taxonomy): domain Eukaryota; kingdom Metazoa; phylum Chordata; class Mammalia; order Rodentia; family Cricetidae; genus Onychomys; species Onychomys torridus. The sequence continues at coordinate 5,991,329 of NC_050466.1, read as the reverse complement.
CCCTGTGAGACTCAGTCTAAAAAAAGGGGGATAATAGAGAATACTAAGAAGGAAGTGTGATTAAAAAATACCTTCAATGAGTATATCAAAATGTCATAATGAGGGCTGGAGAGATGGCTCAGAGGTTAAGAACACTGACTGTTCTTCCAGAGGTCCTGAGTTCAATTCCCAGCAACCACATGGTGGCTCACAGCCATTTGTAATGAGATCTGGCACCCTCTTCTGGCATGCAGGAATACATGCAAATAGAATACTGTAAGCAATCAATAAATCTTTAAAAAATGTCATAATGAAGCCCCTTACTATAAAAAACTAATATATGATAATAAAAATAAATTCAAATTGATTTAAATTGAGTAAAATTAAAAACTTAGTGCCAGGCTGGGAATATGACTCAGGTTATTAGCTAGCTGTTTTGAGAGGGGATCATGGGCTAATGGAAGGGTTCTTTTTTTTTTTTTATCATTAAAGTAGAAGTCACCTAGTCTTATTTCATAATTCATTTGTGTGTGTGTCTGTCCATATCTAGATAGACAAGTGAGCACTGATCTTTTTTTTAATTATTATTTTGTCTTTTCGAGACAGGATTTCTCTGTGTAGCCTTGGTTGTCCTGGAACTCACTCTGTAGACCATGTTGGCCTTGAACTCACAGAGATCCGCTTGCCTCTGCCTCCTGAGTGCTGGGATTAAAGGTGTACGACACCACCATCCAGCTCATTATCTTTTTAAATGCATATGTATGTGTATGTGTGAGAGACCACAGAGGCTAGAAAAGGACATCAGATCTCGAGGAGCTGGAGTTACAGGCAGCTCACAAGGGAGCCTAACTCAGGTCCTCTGCCAGAGTAGCAATCACTGCTAAACTGAGCCATCTCTCTAGCCCCATTGCCATGTCATTAAGTAGTAAACTTCACAGTGAACTTGCCTTTCTAGAGGTCATTGGATAGGGCACTGTGAGTCATTAGGAGTTAGGCATGTTTGTACAAGATCTCCTAAGTCCCTGGGGACAGTCAGGCTCTAAGCAGCCTTGGCCTGGTTGTTACTGGGTAGTAACTTAACTCTAGTTCTGTCCTTTGGTGTCTCCATTAGCCTGCAGGAGTTGATGGGAACAGATCACAGATAAGGGATCTGTAACATGAAGAGTGTGATAATCCAGGCAGGTGAGGACATTTTAAAGGTGTGAGTAATCCCTTCAGGCTCTTGAAGAAAACATGGCAACTGGATGCTTCAAAGAATCTGACACACTGGTTTTTCCTCTTGTTTACCTGTCTGCTCTCCTGTTCCCTTTACCCCTCCTCTTCTTGTTCTTTCTTTCCTTGCATTTTTGTTTGGTTGTTTCGTTTTGTTTTGGTTTTTTGGATTGGAATTTTCTGAGGCAGTCTTGCTAAGTAGCCCAAGCAGATCTCCAACCTGAGGCAATTCTCCTGCCTCTGCCTCCCCAGTGCAAGGATTACAGCTGTGAGCCTCTGCAACAGGCTGGAATTGCTGTTGTTGGTTGTGTGTTTGTGGTTTTGGTATAGGGAATTAAACCCAGAGCTTTGCTCTCTCTCACTGGACTGCATATCCAATCCTTATTTCCTAACTTCTAAATAACATATTGATGTGGTAATCTCGATTTACAAATCTTGCACATTATCTGTCTGTTATCAATTAAATTATGTCACCTCCAAAGATGCTGAACACTTAACCTTTTTGGAATGAGACTTTGCCTGGAACTGGGGTCATTGGAATTGTGTTATGATGATGTCATAGTAATAAGATAAAGCGGACCCCTAATCCAATAGGATGACTGTCCTTAAGATCTGCTGTCTTGTCCCCAGGCAGACGATGGTGGCACACACCTTTAATCCCAGAATTTGGGAGGCAGAAGCAGGCAGATCTCTGTGAGTTCAAGGCCAGCCTGCTCTACACAGTTAAAAAACAAAAACAGCTTGTACTTGGGGCTGGAGTTGTGGGTCATCTATCAAGAGTACTGGCTGCTCTTTCAGAGGCTCCAGCTCTATTTCCCAGCACCCACATGGCAGCTCACACCATGTGTAACTCCAGTTCTGGAGGATCCAATGCCACCTTCTGGCATCCACAAGTACCAGGCACTCAGATGGTACACAGACATACATAAAAGAAAAACACCCATACACCTAAAAGAAGTAAAAGATTTGTGCCACATTACTACAAGCCAAGAGACTATCCACAACGGGGAGATAGGCCTAGAGTAGGTTGTCCTCATATCTTCAGAAGGAGAGGGAGTCTGCTGACACCCGACCTTGGACTCTAGTCTCTAAATGTGAATGAATTCATTTATAGTCACTTGGTTTTCCATGGCTATCCTAGAAACAAATTTTCCCTTTCAAAATCAAATTGAACACTCCCCACCAGAACACTCTCTCAGCTCCTTTTCTCTTTGCTATGACAAACACCTCACAAGACACAGCTTCCGTGAAGGAAAAGCTTATTTTGTCCTACAGGTTAAGAAAAGACAGAGCCCACCATGGCCACAAATGCACGGAGGAAGGCACCAGGTGTCTACAGTCAGGAAGGATGACAGACAAGAAGTGATGTCAGACTAAGAAACTTCAGGGCCACTCCCAGGGATCCACTTCCTCCAGCAAGGCTCCACTTCTGAAAGATTCCCCCAAAGCCTCACTAACTGAGGACCAAGTTTTCAAACACCTGAGCCTGCGGGGGACATTTCTTATTCAAACCACATCACACACCTATACTGTCTCTTCTATTATGTCAATGAAATTATGTCAAAATTTATTAAGGCAAAAATCAGTGTTTATAATATGTTAAGGTATGCACTGTCACCTGGTATAGAATGCTCTAAACACATGTTCTTTGCAGAACAAAGTTTTGTTTTCTTTGGAGTTAATATCTCTTACCCTATTTTTGTTTGTTGCCCTTTCTGCCTACATAGTCTAGACTGGCTCCAGAAGATGGGGATGTTACTCCCGAGTGCATGCAAACAAACCCTTCTGTGGAATAAATAGTCCTTTACACTGTGTGAATATATGTTGTTGTGATTGGTCTAGTAAAGGAGCCAACTGGCCAATAGTTGGACAGGATAAGGTTAGGTGGGATTAAGTCTAAGACAGACTAAGGACTAACCAGACTAAGGACACTGGGAAGAAGGGCAGAGTTAGAGAAGTCTCAAGAGATGCAGAAAGAGGCAAGATAAATGTCCCATGTTGAGAGGAGGTACTGTCATGTGGCAGAGAGTAAATAAGAAATATGGGTTAACTTAAAAATGTAAGAGCTAGTAACAAACCTGAGCTATCAGCCAAGCATTTATAATTAATAATAAGTCTCTGAGTGGTTATTTGGGAAGCAGCTGGTGGAATAGAGCTGACTGAGGTCCCAATGAAAAACTCCACCTACATTCCTCAACTTTCTTGATTTTTAATTTGAGAACCTCATCTGTGAACCCTTCTGCTGCTGCTACTGCTCTGGCTGCCTGGGCCCCACTCTGGGCTACTGGTCAGTCCTCTGAATACCACATACTAAACTTTTGGGTCCCAAATGTCTCTCAAAGGCTTGTGTGTTAAAGGCTTGCTTCCTAAGGTAATGTTTTGGGGAGGTAGTAAAACCTTAAAAGGTAAGGCCCAGTGAGATATCTTTAGGACACTGGGAGTATGCTCTTAAATAGGATTGTGGGACCCCCTCAGCCTCTTTCTTCTCTTTCTTGCTCCCTCTCTGAGTATAATGTAAGAAGTTTTTCTCTAACATCTGCTCCCCCCATGTGTTGCTTCATTCCATCCCAAAGCAGTAGAGCCAACTGATCATGGATGGCCTTCTCCAAAACAGGAAGGCAAAACTAACCTTTTCTCTTTACAAGTTAGTTTTCCCAGATATTTTGTTATAGTGATGGAAAGATTAACATCACACTTTCCACATTCGGAATTCACCTTCATATCAGTTATCCACTTTACTGATTTGTAACAAATCACCCCAAAACTTAGTGGCTTAAAATGGCGAGGACCATTTGTTTACTCTGGCTCCAATGCAGCGCCCCCATTTCCTGTATGATAGCTTTATGGGCAATAGAGCATGTAGTCCTGAGTTTAGAGCCCTTTAAATTCAGTCTCTTCAGGAAGTGAATCCCAGGTCACATGGGTTGGGGAGAAGAGAAACACAGTGACTTGGCTAGGATGGTTGGCAGTGTCTCAGTGCTTCTTTGACAAATTACAGACAATCTTCTTTCCAACCCTTTCCTTGGAACCTGGTGCCTTGTGAGCCCTCTCTCTGGAGTTCTGCTTACTGAGTTGCCTACAGTCACTTAGTGTCTTCATTTCTGTTGCTCTGATAAAATACCCTGCCAAAAAGCAACTTAGGAAAGAAAGGGATCACTTGGCTGATAGTTCTAGATTACAGTCTATCATTGCAGAGAAGTCAAGGCAGGAACTTAAAATATCACATCCACAGTCAGGAGCAGAGAGAGAATAAATGCACCAGTCCTTTCTTCCTTTCTCTCATCTAGTTTTCTACTCTCTTATATTGCAATGGACTGAGTCTTCCCATATCAATTAATAATCAAGATAATCCTCCAAAGACATGCCCACAGGCCAACCTAATCTAGGGAATTCCTCACTAAGACTCTCTTCCCAGGTGATTCTATGTTTTATCAGGCTGACAGTTAAAACTAAGCAGCACACTGATGTAGCATGAATCTTAACTGGTCTTATTAAAAAACAAACCCAGGGCCTGGTATTGGGGTGAATGCTAGAAGATCAGAGAAGCAGAACAAGCCACAGCCACCTCCCCTTGCCAATTCCTCCACTGATTCTGTTTCCTCAAACTGGAAGCTTCTGGGTCCTCATCTAAATGGATTAAAAGCTTAACCAGCCAAAAGCTTCTAGTTTCTGGTTTTCACGCCTTTTTGCTTTTTGCCATCACTCCCTGGAATTAAAGGCATGAGTCACCATGCCAGGCTGTTTCCAGTGTGGTTTTAAAATCTCTGCCTTAGGAATGCTAGGATTAAAGGTGTGTGTGCCACCATTTTCTGGCCTCTGTATCTAGTGGCTGTTCTGTTCTCTGATCCCAGATAAGTTTATTAGGGTGCACAATATTTTGGGGAACACAATATCACCACATTTCCCCTTTTTTGTCTAAAATTTAAAAAAGCTTATAACTAATACAAGAAAAACTATATTCAATAAGTATATACAATATATACAGTCAAGAATTACATTAACACTGTCTAGTCCATTAACATTTGACAGATTCAGCCAAAAAATTCCATTATATATATTAACAATGTCCAGTCCAGTAACATTTGATAAACCTATGTAACCTTATCCTATGTAAAACAAGTAGTTCCTTTTAAAAAGTAGATCCAATAATTGACCTTTTTATCTTAACATATCCATATTCTATCTTTTTTCTTTTCATAACAGATTAAATAATCCACCTTTTGTCATTTTTATATCTTCCTCTTTTTCTTTTTAGAGTAGATTCAGTGATCTACCCATTTATCCTATTATTCTTTATCTTTTTTCTCAGAGTAGATTCAATGATCTACTTCATATCTATATTCTCTTTTTTCTTTTTTTTAAAACAAAAACTCTGAATTTAATCTCCTTGTTCAGCTTTTTTCCTGACCATTAACAATTAACAACTTGTAACCACCCATCATAAACAATGACAATTATCCATAAGCCATTGAATCACCAAAAAACACCCACCCCACCTCTTGGGAATGTGGGAGTAGTTTTCTTAAAATTACTTCCTGCTTTCTGGGGGCGAAGACATCTTTAGGGGATCCTGAAAAGAAAATTTTGAGGTTAATTTTCAAGTCCTGTATCATTTGTCCAATCTCTGCATAATGAGAAAGTTTAGGGCTTGCTTCACGTCCTTATTCGAGTAATCTGTCAGGCTGGATCATCGCAGCTAGCCATCTCAAAATTGTCCTGAGTAGTTTGTAGTTCAACGCTGATCTTTCCTTTCCATGGTGTTAATCAGCTTAATGGCTTTACCATAGTCCATGTGGAATTATCTTTGTGGGGTCCCGTTATCCTTTTGAAGATTCCAAAGTTGCTGTTAGGTGTGGTCATGGTTCCTGCAGATTTTTTTTTTTGTGTGTGCTTCCTCTGTGGTTTGGAGCAATCATAGCCTGATAAATATCTGTCTTTTGGAACCATGAACGTTCTTCCCTAGAAGAGAGTATCTTCACAGCAATTTCTCCCCACCATTTGTCTTGCTAAACTTTTCCAAACTGACCTTTGCCGATGCTCTCTTGTAACACGATGGTCCTGGCAATTCTTCTCTGAACAAGCAGTAGTAAACCCTTTGTCTCAGGTAGCAGCATCTCCAAAGTCACCAACATGATGAGAAGCAGCCGGCAACTCAGAGCAGCAGTCACTGCCTCCATGGTCCCACTGCCACCGTTTGTGGCTGGTTCCCAGCCACAGCTTCTCCTTAGCAAGCCTCCTAGGCCGGCCTCAAACTCAGGATCCTCCTGCCTTGGCCTCCTTCAGTAAATCCAACCAGTGTGCCTCCACAACTGACAATATGTAGCTTGGGCCTGAGCTGGGGCCTGCAAGGCCACAGGCAAGTAGCTTTTTCGCAAATTTGTACCACAAACGTTGGGCGCCAGATGTGTCATGAATCTTAAATGGTCTTATTAATAAAAACAAACCCAGGGCCTGGTATTGGGGTGAATGCTGGAAGATCAGAGAAGCAGAATGAGCTGCAGCCACCTCACACTGATTCCAACATTTTATTTTCTTTCTGGTTTTTATTGTTGTTGTTTGGTTTTGGTTTGGGGGCATTGATTCTTGTGCTGACAATGGAACCCAGGGCTGTAAGCATGCTAGGCAAATACCCTACCATCCTTAGCTTCCAGAATTTTCCAGGTGCTGGTCTGTTAAGTCAGTTACCTTTTGTCTGTTTGCTTTCTGGTTGCCAAAACGTTAATGATATCGTCCACTGTCTGCGTTTTCTCTCTCACTTTTTATTTCTGTCCTAATGTATTTAGAACCTAAAAAATCCCATTACTGCAGCTTTAAAGAGAGCTGTGGGGCATACAATGGGGGCACATAAGTGCTCAATATCCCATGGCTAATTGGAAATTATCTATCCATTTTTTTTCATTCAATAACTGTTGAGATGCTCCCAGCAAGAAGAATTGTGTCTGGCATTCCTTGGGTAGTGCTCCACAGCAAATTTTGTAGCAAATTTCCCACAAGATGACAGTGGTAAGGGAACTATGGAAGGGTCAATTTGGAGGGGCGTTGAGAAGGACGCCCCACTCCTCCATTCTCATCCAGTGTGCCCCGCACTGATGATGGTTGCTGCCCTTGCAAATGCCAGGCCAGTTCCAAACAATTCCTTCATGCCAGCTGTATCTTTGCTGGTAGATCTGATGTGGAGTCATCCAGCTTTCCTTTTTAGTCTTTCTCTTCCTGTTGACTTCCAGATACAAACAAATGGGTTGGAGGGATGCCTCCATGGATAAAGGAGCTTGCTGCCAAGCCTGAAGACCTGAGTTTGATCCCGGGACCCAATGATAGAGAGAACTGATTCCCACAAGTGTCCTCTGACCTTCGCACACATGCTATGACACTTGTGTCCCCCACCCACAATAAATTGATCAATCAATAAAATACAAAGGAGCACCAACACCTACCCAAGCTGCACTTGAACAAATCTGCCTGGAGTCCCTTCTGGAAAGTGTGCTTGTCACTCTGGATATATGTGTAGGGGAGTAGCGGTTGAGTTATATGCAGGGGGAATGAGGTGGGAGACATAAACAGATTAAAAAAAAACATCAAATTGATGAGAACAGAAGCTAGAAACTGGTAGGGTGCTGCAAGAACCCCAACACCAGTTCAAAGAATGTCCTTACCCAAGGCCAGGACACCAGAGGAAAGTTCTGGTGCTTGTCTCCTGTTACCTCTGACTCCCGCCTGGAAGCTATTCTAGATCGCTGAAAGTGCCAGCTCGTGCCCCTTCCATGTCTCACCCCAGACTGTCAGCTAAGCAGGAACCCCGTCGTCTCTCCATTAAGCTTCCACCAATAAATCCGTTAAAAAAAAACAAAAACAAACAGAAACAAAACAAAAACTTCTAAAACTAGCCCTCTGTGGTCTGTGAGATTCATTCTCTGAATTCTTGAGGAAACTGGAAAGCCATTGGCTCAAGGTGACTTTGGTGGCTATTAAATTTTCCAGAACCCTAGCCCCCAAGCTAAGGAGACAGAAAAGCCTTCCATCAAACTCAAAGTCACCTCCAAAAATTCCTATGTCAAAGTCAATTCCAACAGCAAATGTATGCTGGCAAGATGGCTCAACAGTTAGGAGTGTGGGCTGCTCTCACAGAGAAACTGAGTTTGACTCCCAGGACCCACAGCAGGCAGCTTACAACTGTCCGTAACTCCAGCTCCAAGGGATCCAAGGACCTCTTCTGGTCTCTTTCGGCCCCTGCACTCACAGGCACACCTCCACATGGAGACACTCACATATATGCACAAATTTAAAAATAAAATAAAATCTTTTTCAAACTCAACAAAGGTGGTCTTCAACTCTAAGTAAATAAAGGCCAGTGCCTTTACATTTCCATGTCTGTTCTCTTTCCCTGAATAAGGTGTCTAGAAAATTCACCGATGCCACTGAGGGCTGCCATTCATTCTTTTCATCACTGTGTAGTAATCCATCATGTGAGTCTACCACAGGTGAGTTACCTGCCTGCTGAGGATGGCAATGTGCAGTTTGAAGGCATTTGTCAAAAAAAACCCAGGAGTCCAGGAGTGAAGCTCTCTCAGTCTTCCAGGAGGACCTTTGAGGAGCAAAGTCCTTTCCTTGCAACATTTCCAGATCTGACTTGCCCAAGACAGTGGGGATGTAAAATGCAAACAGAAAGGTCCATGGAGCCTGTGACTCAGGAGACTGGAAGCCCAGAAACTGCACGCAGAGTATTCAGAATCCCATGACTACCTTGTCACCTTGATCAAATGCAGCCTTGCCTTAATTACAACATAGACTGGCCTTTCCTTGGTCCTTTGCTAAGGCCTGCCCCTGGAGAAGGAGCCCAAAGGCCGGGATTCTGCTGTGCTCGCTGAAGAAAGAGGGAGCTGACTTCCCCGTTTGGAATGGAAACTCACTGTGTTCTCAATGTCTGTGCTCCCACATGCTCCTGTTGAAAACCTGACCCTCAAAAGGATGGAATTAGGAGGTGGAGCTGCTGTGAGATTAGGCCGGTGGTGAATGGTATCAGTGACCTTACGAGGTAGGAGGTGTGTGTGTGTGTGTGTGTGTGTGTGTGTGTGTGTGTGTGTGTGTGTATGCAAGGACACAGGGAGAAGATAGTCATTTGCAAGCCAGAAAGAGAGTCCTCTGTGGTGGTTTGAAAGCAAATGGCCCCCAAAGGGAGTGGCACTATTAGGAGATGTAGCCTTGTTGGAGTAGATGTGGCTTTGTGGGAGAAAGTGTGTCGCTGTGGAGATGGGCTTTGAGGTCTCATATATGCTCAAGCCATGCCCAGTGTCTCAGTTTACTTCCTGTTGCCTGAAAGATGTAGAACTCTAAGCTCCTTCTCCAGCACCATGTCTTCCTGCACACTGCCATGTCCCACCATGATGATAATAGACTAAACCTCTGAAACTGTAAGCCACCCAATTAAATGACTTTCCTTTATAAGAGTTGCCATGGCTATGGTGTCTCTTCACAGCAATAGAAACCCAAACTAAGACATCTTCATTATGAACTACTCTGCCAGCATCTTGAGCTTAGGCTCTTAACATCTAGAAATGCAAAAAATACCTTTTTGTTGGTTAAATGTATGGGTCTATGATACTTTGTTACAGCCTCAGTTGAGTAATCCAAAACATCATTAAACCATATCCATGTTGCTCACCAATGTATGCCTTTGGCCAGACAGTTCAGAGAGTGATTGTTGTAGAAACAATGACCCCCAAATCTAGTGACTTCAAATAGCATCATTGAGTTATAGTATGCCCTGCACTTGGACAAGGTTGGTGAAGCAGCCTGATGCCACTCTAGAATACCTGGAACTTTGCTGGCAGGATGCAAAAGCTGTTGCTGGAATAATCTGAGGGCCTGCACACTTGCCAATTTGGTGATTGATGCTGGCCATCTACTAGGACACCTACAGATGACCTCTTCACACAGGCTAGTGAGGGCTGTCTCACAGCATGACTGTTGAGCACCAAGTGTAGATATAACAAAAGAGACAGGCAAAGGTGTAATCATCTTATTGTTGTGGAATATTTGTTTACACTGTGTGAAGATGTGTAACTGTGATTGGTATAGTAAAAAACATGAATGGCCAAATAGCTAGGCAGGAGAGAATAGGTGGGACTTCCAGGGAGAGATGAAGTCATAGGGATGAATCTAGGCTCACAGAGTACACCAGTGAGCTGCCAGGAAGACACTCAAGAGGCCAAACACACGGCACAGGCACAAAGTAGAGGTAACTAAGCAACATGGCAGAACGTAGATTAATAAAAACAGGTTAATTCAGTTATAAGAGCTAGTGGGGGGGGCTGGAGAGATGGCTCAGAGGTTAAGAACACTGGCTGTTCTTCCAGAGGTTCTGAGTTCAATTCCCAGCACGCACATGGTGGCTCACAACCATCTGTAATGAGATCTGGCTCCCTCTTCTGGCCTGCAGGGATATGTGCAAACAGAATCCTGTATACATAATAAATAAATCAATCTTTTTTTTTTTAAAGGAGCTAGTGGGACAAGCCTAAGCTATAGGCCAAGCTTTCATAATTAATAATAAGTCTCTGTGTTATTATTTGTGAGCTGACAGCCCAAAGAAAAATCCAACCACACTGTATTTATTTCCTTCTGTACTGGAGATGGAACAGAGGGTCTCCTACACTTTAAGTATAGGGCTTTGAAGCCTGGTACTGCCATCTGTAGTCTAAGCACTTAGGGAATTCCAGATTCTTGACTATGCTACAGAAAAGAATTTCAGTGGGGTGGAGTGAAGCAGTCAGCAAGTTTACTAGGGAGAGATGAGAGACAGTACATAGATCATATTTAAGTGTGGGTATTTAGAGAGCTAGATTTAGGAAGGTGGGCATCTCAAGAGAATGGCAGCTTTTGATGTCTCTGTAATGGCTGTATATGTGAATCTGTATCTTGTGTTTGTGCTTTTTTCTAGATAGGGTTTCTCTGTGTGTAGCTCTGGCTGTCCTTTGGAGACCAGGCTGGCCTTGAACTCACAGAGATCCGCCTGCCTCTGCCTTCCAAGTGCTGGGATTAAAGGCCTGCACCACCACTGCCCAGTGCATCTGTGTTTTTTAAAGTTATTGCTCAAAGGATGAAATTTACAATAAGGGTTAAAGATTCAGTGTTTCAGCCGGACAGTGGTGGTGCACGTCTTTAATCCCAGCACTCGGGAGGTAGAGCCAGGCAGATCTCTGTGAGTTCAAGGCCAGCCTGGTCAACAGAGTGAGTTCCAGGAAAGGTGCAAAGCTACACAGAGAAACCCTGTCTCAAAAAACAAAACAAAACAAAACAAAAAAAAGATTCAGTGTTTGAAGTGTGTGTGTGTGTGTGTGTGTGTGTGTGTGTGTGTGTGTGTGTGTGTGTTCGTGTCTAGGTATGTGCACCTGAGTGCAGGTGCCCACAGAGGCCAGAAAAGCTGGATGCTCCTGGAGCTGGAGTTACAGGTGACTGTGAGCCACCTGACATGGTTGGTGGGAATCAAACTCAGGTCTTTTGGAGGAGGAGTGCATGTTCTTAACCAATGAGCCTCCAGTCCCTACTCACTTTTCTTGAGATTTAAGGACAAATTACATTTACTTAGTATGTGTGCACATGGGTGTGAGAGTATATATGCACTCCTGTGGAGGTCAGAGGACAACCTGCAAGTGTTTGTTGTCTCCTACTCTGTGGTCCAGGGGTGAAGTCTTCAGGCTTGGCAGCAGCACCTTTACCCACTGAGCCATCTCTCTGGCTGTGGGGTTAGGATTGAGCCGCAACTTAGTGGTACCAAGGCAGGAAAAACTAAGGGGCATGGGCAGAGAAAGGGCCCTCTCATTTTGGGATCTCGATTTGAGCCAGAAGCTTCAATACAAATGATCAAGTCAGGCCGGGCGGTGGTGGCACACGCCTTTAATCCCAGCACTTGGGAGGCAGAGGCAAGAGGATCTCTGTGAGTTCAAGGCCAGCCTGGTCTCCAGCATGAGTTCCAGGACAGCCTCCAAAGCTACACAGAGAAACCCTGTCTCAAAACACCAAAACCAAACCAAACCAAACCAAAACAAAAAACAAAATAAAATCCACAGACACTGCTCTTGCAGAGGACCCAAGTTTGGTTCCTAGCATACATGTCAAATGGCTCCCAATCACCTGTAACTTCAGCTCCAAGGAACCCAACAACCTCTTGTAGCCTCTGAGGGCACTGACATGCACATGCACACAATTATGCATGTATAAACATATATTTGAAAAAAGATGCATGTGATTATGGGGGGCCTGGCAAGCTTGAAGTTGGCTGGACAAGCTGTGGACTAGGAGCTCTGACAGGAGCTAATGCTGCCGCCTTTAAGTCTCAGGTTCATAGGGTGGCTTGGAGACTCAAACAGGAGTTAAGATAGGGTCTCACTGTGTGTTCTAGGTTGTCATCAAACTCATGGTCCTCTTGCCTCAATCTGCAGAGTAGCTAGAGTTTTAAGAGTGTGCCACTACACCAGCTTGATGTTACAGTCATGAATCTGAAATGTACAGGACAGCTTGCAGCCTGGCGACTCAGTCACAGCTTGGAAATTAGTCTTTAGGAAGAATTCTTTCTTCTCAGGGCAAGGCTTTGAAGTGCTCAGATGAGGCCAAGCCACATTGTGAAGGGTGGCCTCTCACAGCTGGTCAGTTGCCTATAGATAAAATGACAGACACAAAGTGCCTTCAGCCACACAGCCTGGAGTCGTGTTGGAAGCCACAGCTGGGCTCTGCAGCCCAGCCAAAGGGCCATGTGAGATTTGGGGAACGCACTCACCCTCTCTGAATCAGCTTTTCCCTCCCAGGGCTGCCTGTGCCTCTGCCACTGAGTGGGGTTAGGCTGAATGACTCACTTTCAACTAGTGGAAATCAGACAGAAGGGACAGTGTGTCACTTCCGGGATGTGAGTGAGGCAGGGTGTTTCATCTTGTCTACCCTGTCTTGTTTTCTTGTTCAGTGGCTCTGAGGGAAGCAGAGCCTTCCTGTGAACTGCCCTATGCAAGACACATGATGTAAAAAGCAGATGTCTCAGCTGGGCAATGGTGGCACGTGCCTTTAATTCCAGCACTCAAGAGGATGAGGCAGGTGGATCTCTATGAATTTGAGACCAGCCTAGTCTATAGAGCAAGTTCCAGGACAGCCAGGACTACACAGAGAAACCCTGTTGTGTCCCCCCCCCCCGAGGGGCAGGGGGGCAGCCAGCTAATTCTCACCTAGACTCCTGACCCAAGGAAAGTGGGAAATGACAGACAGATGCTTGTTTCCTAAACAGCTAAGTCTGGCGCTACTGGAACGGTGTGATAGATAACTGATGCCCTGTGGGCAGTAAAGGCTCACACAGTCCCTGACACACTGCAGATGCTTCTGTTGTAACCAAACACCTGACAAACAGCAACCTATGGGAAGATACAGCAGCGGGGACGGGAGATGGCTGGTCACATGGAGTCCACAGTCACAAATCAGAGAAATGCAGCAGGGCTGGGCTGTCCAGCCTCAGAACTCTGCCGCCAGTTATTCACCTCCTGCAGCAAGACCTCACCTTTGAAAGGAGCTGCATCCTTCCAAAACAGTGCTACCAGCTGGGGACCAAATATTCTACATGAGTCTGTAGAGGGCAGTTCACATATAAACCACCCAGTGTTTAATATGTGTGACTAGACTCTGATTCTAGCAGAGTAGCAAAGCATTTTCATGGAAGAGTCTATCCTAAGGGGATGATTTTGTCATGGGAAAATTTTCTAGCAGAGTTATGGGAGGAAGGGTATGTTTGAGACCACATGGGGCACATATACAAGTAGCAATCAATTTTAGTTCTGGGAAAGGCAAGGCAAGCCAGAGGGGGAGGGGGAGGAGAGAAGAGAGGGAGAGGAGGCAAGGAAGTGCCTGATGCAGAGGTTCTAGCAACTTCCTTGGGAAAGGAATCTATAGAGACAAAGACACTTAGAGAGCACCCGTGAGAGTTACATAGTTTCAAGGGGAGCAAAGGCATTTATGGGTCACTGAAGGGGTTGGTAAATATTTATAGCAATGTGAGTAAGATTCCAAGAAGATCCCAGAGCTCTGCAAACTAGGAAAATGACATTAGAAGAGTCAGGGGAAGGAATCTTCGTCATGAAGCTGGGTGACCATTAACTGGGTAAGGAAAGGAGGGGAAAGCATTGCAGTTGGAAGCACCAGTACCCCGCGGCGGGAGGCAGTGTGGCATATTTGAGGACTGACTGAAGATTGTTAGTGTGTGGTACTAATATTGTGCCAGACGCCAGGAGGGCACCAGAAGGAGACAGGCTGACATAGTCAGCAGACAACAGTTGTAGTTATAGTGAGGATTTGGATCTTAATACAGCGAGCAAAGGAATGCCACTGGAAAGTCTACTTCTCCTTTCTATTTCTTTGAACTCAGTGCCTCACACATGCTAAGCAAGCTCTAGGTAAGCTATGTCCACAAGCCCCACTGGAGGATTTAAGTAGGGTCCGATTTCTGTTGCTAAATGGTCTCTATGGATGAATAGAGGGAGAGGCTGAAGTGGGTACTGTAGCAGTCCAGGCAAATGGCTCTAACCATCTTACAACGGAGGGAGTAGAAACTATAGAGCTGAAATATGGAAGGCATTAAGCTGATGCAAAACGTCCATCACTTCCCAGTTGGGACTAGAGCCAGCAAACAGGATGATGTAATGGAGACATCATGAGCGCTGACCTCAAACTCTGACCATGCTTCTTACCGTGTATTTGTATGGGCTGTGGCAAGGTCTAAGCCTCTCTGCACTTTGGTGTCCTCATAGAAAAAGTAAGGATAACAGGCAGAGCAGCGCCCACCTGCAGTCCCAGCATGCAGGAGGCCAGGCGAGGAGAGTGGGTTCAAGGCTAGTCTGGGTGATAGGGTGAGACCTTATTTCAAAAACAAGCAAGAAAGGTGTGTGTGTGTGTGTGTGTGTGTGTGTGTGTGTGTGTGTGTGAGAGAGAGAGAGAGAGAGAGAGAGAGAGAGAGAGAGAGAGAGAGAGAGAGGGAGGAGAGTGGGGAAGAAAGAGGGACAAAGGAGAGAGGGGTGAAAAGGAGAGTGTGGATGAGAGAGGGGGAGGAAGGAAGGAAGAAGACAGGAGGAAGGCCGGTCTGTCTTGCTGGGCTGCTGCTGGGTTCTTTCCAGGAACCCAGCATGGAGTCCAGCAGTGTGGGAAATCAAGGCCAAGGATAGCCTGTTCCATTTTTGTTACAAGTGACAAAATCAATGCACATTTCTGGTCCTGTATATGTTTGATTCTGCCATAGAAGTCAAGAATACAAGTGGGGCCGCTAAATATTGTCATCAGTAAATCCATTAGTTACCTAGGAGAAATGTCGGGCCTACATGGAAGAGCTTATATGTGAACACTGACAGGGGTGGAAGGACCAACAGAGCCCTAGTGTTCATGAGGCACTAAATATCCAAGAGCCACAAAATATTCATGAGGCACCACATGTATTGAAGACACCTGAGGCATTATTCATGATGAACAAATATACATGAGGCCTAGGAGGCACTCAATGCCACCCCACCCCACTGGGGACACTCATTCTACCCCTATGTGTCCTCTGCCCAAGAAATAAAGAGAGCATCCCTGGCTGCTCCTCAGGCTGGTTGGCCATGTACAGCTGTGGCCATGCAGTCTCGTTCTGCATCCCTCCCACAGAGCTCATGTGTGCTGTTGGCCACAGGCATCAACCAAATGTCCGCAGCCTTCAGACGTCAGCACTGACGTCATGGACACGCTCAGTGGGGAGGCAGACAGCTGCAGTAGAGGGAAGCAGGGATTACTTCCTGCCCCAGGATTCAGCCACTGTGTTTCTTTCTGCCTGCTGGTTTTCATCTCCAGTGTGTGACGCTTTCACTCAATTTCACCCACAGTGATCAAGGCTTTTTCCTCCTGATTTTGCAAGCCTTTCTCTTCTGGGCTTTCTAGGTTAGCTTGCCTGGGAGTGTCCTCAGAGGCCACTGTTGCATGGAGGTGAGTTCCCATGTGATAACTGAGTCACCCTCGAGAATGACACTGTGCCGACGCCATGTCAGGCATGGCATTGTTCTGAACAAGTGAGGCATTGCGCTTAGAAGCATGGGAAAGAGCTGTGGCACCCAGCAAGCCAGCTCCTGAGCTCTGGGGTGGTGGGCTTCCAGCACCATGGAGACCAAGAGCTGTGCGGTGGTGCAGAGAATTGAAGAGTGTCAGCTGTGGATGGCAGAGCAGTAACTTTATTCAAAACCTGCTGTAGGCAATGACTTAAGCACCCTGCCAACTTGCCTAGTGTTGTATGAGACTTTTAATCCATTCAGATATTATTGACAAGAATTTCCCAATTGGAAATTTGCCTCCAAACTGAGAGGTTAACTAGCCCTGTGCCCTGTGGTGAATGCTAGGCTGTGGTCCAGTTTAAAACAAACAAACAAAAAATGTTCCTTAGTGATTTAACTGACAAAGACTGCTCTCTCTCTCTCTCTCTCTCTCTCTCTCTCTCACACACACACACACACACACACACACACACACACACACATTTGGGGTTGGAGTATCTGGTGCTCACAAAGGCCAAGAAATGTAATTCTGCCGTGTGTTCAGAAGCAGAAAGCTGGGAACTGTTAGTGGAGCACTCTGATTTGACTTCCACAAAGCCCTTGCTTGGATTCATAGGAGGGGGCCCAGACTAGATGTCAAAGCCCCAAGATCACCTTCAGAAGACCCTACAAAGGTTTCTGGACACATGAACATTCCTCACTGTGATGTCCCCTGCCTCCACTAGAGAGAGCATCATCCCGAACATGATGGGAACAAGGCTGATAAGTAACAATCAAGAGAGCAGGGTCAGGTTGAGGAGACAGCTCAGTGGGTAAGAAAGGTTGGGACAACATGAGGGTCAGAGTTTGGATTCTCAGCACCCATGTAAAAATTTGGGCGTGGCTGTACCTGTAACCCCACTGCTGAGCCGGGGTGGGACAGAACAGGAAGATACTGAGGCTTGCCAGCCAGCCAGTCTAGCAAATGTGAGTTCATGGGTCAGGAAGAGACCTCACCTTAAGTGACAGGTGAAAAATGGTAAACCAAGACGTTCAAGTTCTGGCCTCCACACTCAAGTATACTTACACATGTGCACATACACCACACACATGCACACATATCACACACATAAACACATACATGCACACATAAACACACACATGCATATACAAAACACACACACACACACACACACACACACACACACACACACACACGCACACCGGTCATCAAGAAAGATCACACCAAGCCCGGCAACATGAATTTGATCCCTGCGACCCCTCATGGTTGCCTTCTTCTGACCCTTACAAGCACAAGCACGTGTGCACTCACACGCACGTATAGAAAATAAATAATAGAATACTTTTTAAAGAAGGAGGAGTCTCCGCTTCCACAGTAACACATTCAGTGGGTAGAGGGGAAGGAAGAGTCTAGAAAGAAAGGTAATGAGAAGGAGACACTACGACAGCTGAGTGACCTTCGCATGGCCTTCTCAGCTAACTAGGGGAACAGTGAACCACTTTTGGCTTTTTAAATAGCATTTACTTTAAGTAGCCCGTTAATTAGGATTAATTAACAGCTAGTAGTTTCTGTTGCCTCCTAATGGGTAGTTTGCAAGTCGGAAAGTTTAAAAGGAGAGTGGGGTGAAGGTCAAGGTGAAGGGCTAAGGGCCTTCTAGCTTTCTGGAATGAGTAATTCGTGATCATTCCTTGTTAACGGTGAGAAATTCTCCCGACAGTCACCCCGGTCAGATGAGCTCCACTCTGAAGGATGTAGCACACCTGGCTTCTGGGGCTTTGGGCCAATAATAGCATATCACGTCCAGCCCTCTCCTAGCCCTGGGCCCACAATCCTTTATGAACCCCTTTCGGGGCATTGCCCACTTGCTGGAGCCTGTTCCAGCTTGTTCTCTTTCATTTCCTGTAGCCATGCTAAAGAACCTTGCCAAAACAGAAGTTGCCAGCTGTCTGGGAGTGTCCCAGGTTTCTGCCTCCTGGCAGAGGAAGGTGTGTCAGTTCAGAGACCTAACTCTAAGTGAACAGAGGAGAGATTTGGTTTCTAAAAGGTCACCCAGATGTTTACCCCTGGGCTTCGGAGTCATTGGAACTGGGCCTAAGTCCTACCATTGTCACTTGTGAGCTTGACCTCTCTCTCTCTCTCTCTCTCTCTCTCTCTCTCTCTCTCTCTCTCTCTGGTGGGGGTAGAGAATTTGAGTGTGATGTTCACACATGCATGTGGAGGCCACAAAATAGCCTCAGATGTTGTTCCTGGGGAACTATCCACCTTGTATTTTGAGACAGGATCTGTCACTGAGACCTGGGGCTTTGCTGATTAAACTAGACTAATTGGCCAGTGCAGCCCAGGGACTCTCCTATCTCTGCCTCCCCAGGTCTGGGGTGACAAACTCCAGCCAGAGTCACTGTGCCCAGGGTTTAACAACAAAAACACGGGTTCTGTCTTCACGTTTGCAAGCCAAATCCTTCGCTGACAGATGCACCTCCCGGTCTTCTTACAGATCTTTTTATCAATTTGCTTTGAGAGCCAATGCACTCCAGTATACTGAGCAGTGAGCACTCACTTAGCATATCAGCACCTAACATTATAAATAAATATGGAGTAATTAGACTAAAGTTTAGCCCTAATGAAACCTTCACCACAAACCTAAATTTGAAGCTAAGCTCACAACACTCGACTCCAGTTCACAGTATTTCCTGGGCACAGAAAACCTAGCTGGCTACCTTTCTTAGAGGCTGACTCCCCTTAGAGTATAGCATGTCCTTAACATTTTCAACAACCCTGTGGCTTGTGGAGAGGTCTTTAGATGTTGGATATTGTGGTACCTGACATCCCAGCACTTGGGAGGTAGAGGCAGGAGGATCTGGAGTTTAAGATCATCTCTGGCATGATAGTGAGTTTAATGGTAACCTAAGCTACATGAAGATCTTGCAAAAAAACAAACAAACAAACAAAAAAACTAAATCCAAAGCAAGCAAAGAAACAAAACTTTAAAACAAAGTGCAGAAGAGATGGCTCAGTGATTAAGAGCACTTTCTGATCTTCTTGAGGACACAGCACCCACTTCTGGCAGCTCATGGCCTTCCTGGAGCTCCAGTTCCAGGGAATCTGACGCCCTCTTCTGGCCTCCTCAGGCAATGCATACACACGGTACCCATTCATGCCCTCAGGCACATACACATACACACAAAAATGCTCATTCTCAAGAGAGTAGTTTGCTCTGTGTCCAGTCCCTCACTCCCATGTTTTTTTTAGGGTTGGCTTGCTCTTCTGCCCTCCACCACATTATGAGTCAACAAAGGCCCTTGTCAGATGTAGTTCCCCAATCTTAGACAGTGGACAAAATAAACTTTAAAAATCAGTTGTTCAGACCTAGTGAGATGGCTCAGTGGGTAAAGGTGATTGTTGCCAAGTGGGAGGACCTGAGTTGCATTAATGGGACCCACATTATGGAAGGAGAGAGTCAATTCCTTTAGGTTGTCTTCTGACTTCTACACATATATCATGGCAGACACACACACACACACACACACACACACACACACACACAGGGTGGGGGTGGGAGCAGCAGTTAGTAAAAGTGGTGGTACACGTCTTCAATTCCAGTACTCCAGAGGCATAGGTGGGCAGATTTCTGTGAGTTCAGGGCCTACCTGGTCTGCACAGTGAGTTCCAAGGCATCCAGAGATACATAGAGAGATCCTGTCTCAAAACAATCAATTAAATGCAGTGAAGACTTAAAATAAGCCTGGTGGTGGTGGCGGCGGCAGCGGCAGCAGCAGCGGCGGCGGCGCACGCCTGCCTTTAATGCCAGCACTTGGGAGGCAGAGGCAGGCGGATCTCTGTGAGTTCGAGGCCAGTCAGGTGAGCCAGGGCTACATAGTGAGACCCTGTCTCACTAAACAAATGAGCAATCCAGTCTTAGGATTCTTCCCTCCTGTTTTGCTTTTCACTTCTGTGTTGGGGATGAAACGCAGGGACTCTTGCAGGCTAGGCAAGAACTCTACCACCAAGTAGAAATTGGGGAAAGAAGTTTTTTAAATAGCAAAATAAAATTAACTAAGACAAGGGACTGAGTAGAGGCGGGGCGTTTTAAGAAGTATGTCTCCGTTCACTCAGAAAGTGATTTGGAGCTGGGGCTAGAGAGTGCTTGCTTGGCATTCACAAAGCCCTGGTTTGATCCCCAACATTGAGGAAAACAATAAAGTCTCATTTGGGGCTTAAGTTACCTGGAGACAGTTCGTAACTTGCAGCTAAAGCCATGACCAAGACTCATAATCAAGATTGTTCCTTAGGTCTGCTCTAAGGGTGTTGCCCATTTTGTATAGTTATGAATCATACGTAATTATTTATTTAAAACATTAAGTTTTCAGAAATTCTTATTCCTTGTGTCTGGAGTTGGAATGAGACTTATAGTTTTAATTTTAATTACACACACACATGTGTCTGTGTCTGTGTGTGGACACATGCACATGAGTGCAGGTGCCTGAGGAGGTGAGAAGAGTGTTGGATCCCTTCGAGTTGGATTTACAGCTGTTATGAACCACCTGACTTGAATTACCATGTAGTGCTGGGAACGGAACTTGAGTCTTCTGCAAGAGCAACGAGCGTTCTGAAGTGCTGAGCCATCTCTCCAGCTCAGGACTTGCATTTGTAATAAATTCTTCTCCTATTCTGTTGCCGCTTTGAGAGAGAGAGTTTTACACTCAGTTGGAGGCACACCTATCGCTAGCGCTGGGTAACAAATGGTCCCAGACTTCCTGGCTTAAAACAACCATCATTTCTTCTGTTTATGGATGCTGTCAGGAGTCTGGAAAGAAACTGGAATGTCTGGAACCTCAGTTGGGAAGACATGAGGGCTAGAGGCTGTAGCCCTCTGAAAACTCCTTCGGTCACGCAGTGGTGACTGCCGGCTATTGCCTGGCCTTCAGCTGCGGCTCTTTCTCAGAATAACTACCTGTGGGCCTCTTCACATGTGGGCTTCCTCACAGCATGCTCACCAGACTCTCCGAGTGAAATTCGGAAGAAAGACCAGGATGAAACTTGCTAAAGTCCAGTGACCTAGCCTCAGAAACTTGGTGGTACCACCTCTGCTAGAGTTACAGCCCTCAGGTTTGAGGAGCTGGACATGCGGATTCCACTTGACATGGTAAAGTGTGTGGGGTGGGTGGGAATCGGCGTCACAGCCTTCATTGGGAACCATCATCACCTTCTGCAGATAGAAGCTGGGTATATACAGGAGAACTCTGGGAAATGTTTCTGTCTCCAACTTGGGTGGAACAGAAGCCCCATCCCCTACCTGCTGTGCTTGTTGGCTTTTTTGGTTTGGGGGCAGGTGGGGGTGTTGGGGTAGAAAACCTAGGTTCTCACACAAGCTTGGCAAGTGTTCTACCACTGAGGCCCTAAGGGTGACCTTTTTCATTAGCTAAGCTGTTTCTTTTTTCTTAGGCATTTACCGTTATCATTTATTATTATTGTGTATGGATGCATGTGTCTGGGCACACATGTATGTGAGAGTGGACATGTGTGTACATGGGTGTAGAGGTCAAAGTACAACCCAGTTTTTGTTTCTCCACTGTCACAGCACTGGGGTTACAAGTGTGCACCATCATGCCCAGCTTTTTAAATGTGGCTTCTGAGGATTGAACTTGGGTGATACTCCCAACCACCCTCTCTCCACATCAGACATGGGGACACTTTTGTACCTCTCCAGGAAACATCCTGAACCTGACAATTCTGATGTGGAAGAAACCTGCAGCGAGGATTCTGTGGGATGTGTCTGGAGTTGCATCCAGAGTCTTATTTTATTTTGATTGTGTGTGTGTGGTGCATGTATGTGATTGTGCGTGTTGCACATGCATTTGGAGACCAGAGCAGAGTGTTAGGTGTATTCCTCCACTTCCTTCCACTTTATTGCCTTGATACAGGGTATCTTCCCAAATCTTCCCATTTCAGCTAAGCTAGTTGGCTGCCGGCTCCCCTCCCAACACTGGGATGCAGGCCTATTACAGCTCTGCTGGGCTTTTTACGTAAGTGTCAGGGATTGGAACTCAAGTTCTCAAGTTTGCATAGCAGGTGCTCTGAACCATCAGAATTTTGAACAGCAGCTGCCATGTGGCCCTTGTACCAGCTTAGAATAAGCATTGGATGTCCCTCCTTCCATTGCACTCCAAGGGCAGAGAAATCTCAGATTTCCTGGCTCGCTTGCTCTCTCTCTCTCTCTCTCTCTCTCTCTCTCTCTCTCTCTCTCTCTCCCTCCCTCCCTCCCTCCCTCCCTCCCTCCTTCCTTTCTTTCTTTTAGATTTATTTTATGTGTATGAGTATTTTGCCTACACATATGTATACATACTACATGCATGCCTGGTGTCCATCAAGGTCAGAAGAGGCATGGAATTTCCTGTAACTGGAGTTACAGAAGGTTGTGAATCACCAAGTGGGTGCTGGGAACTGAAACCAGGTCCCCTGTAAGAACAGCCAGTGCTCTTACCCATGGACTCATCTCTCCAGCCCCATTTCTTTCCTTCTTTTTAATATCAGTTAGCAGTGGCCTGGGCTATAGGTTTTCACCATAGCCATGAGGGATGCCATGGTGCTGGCTCCTAGCAATGCTGTCCCCTGGCTGAGAGCGGGGCCTCGTACATGCTGGGCCTCTTCCTCCTGCCTGTACAGGCCCACACTAGAGGGCTTGACAAAGCATTGTGGAGCCCCTTTCCCGAGATTCAAAATCACCTAGTCCTGGTACCAGGGCTGGGCTCAAAGGCCTTCATCTGACCCCCTCACCTTCCAGTGGAAAGGCCAGCAAACCCAAATGGTTCTTCTGAAGCTTATGGCTGGGCCAATTGAAAATGAGCCATTTCTGACTCTGAAGAAGGACAAGTACTTCATGCTCCTAATCAGTGCCATGCATCTCTCACCTCCCCCTTGGCTCTGCACTCAGCCCCCAGCCCTTCTCTCTTTTCCAAACTCTCTGGATTTGTTGTTCCCATCATAACCTGGAACAGACATGCAAACTGAGGGACATGCATTAGCTCCTTCTGTAGAGACCTTCTGGCTGCAGCTGTCCTGGTTCGTGCTGTCCTTTAAATAATGTATGAACTTGGGTTTTTCCTATAATAAATGGTAAGCAGTTAGGAGCTCTTGTGGGAAGGGGGTATAGGGATATCATTTGTGGGGTGGCTCAGTGCTGGGCATCAGAACTCAGGGCCTTGTCTATGCTAGACAAGTGTTTTTACCACTGAGCTACAATCCCACCACTGTTTTTTTTTTTTTTTTCAGACAAGGTCTCACTACATAGCCCAGGCTGGCCCAGAGGTTGCCATGCAGCCCAGGTTGGCTTTGAACTCACAGTCCTCCTACCTCAGCCTTCCAGGTGCTGGGATTACAGGCATCCACCATCACGTCTCTTGGTTTCTTTTTTGTGGCCAAGACAAAGCCTCTTTGTCTAGAGGGACAATTAGGACAAGCCATGGGCCCAGAGCAGATTTAAACAAGCCTTTGACACCTGTCCCATTGAGAAGCAGCAAGCATGGCCTCTGGTCTGGAATCTAAGATGGCCTAGTGATTCACTGTAATGAGTAGAACACAGTGTGGCCAACACTGCATGATTTCCCTGTCCGTCAGCCTCTGCTGTGAGGCTTCTACCTGGGCACCTGGGTCCTTCAGAGACAACTTCTATTCTCTCTCTCTCTCTCTCTCTCTCTCTCTCTCTCTCTCTCTCTCTCTGTCAGCTTCATCACTGTCACATATTTCCCACAATGCCTGCCTCTCCTTATTCACTTTTCCTTTATTTTCTTTTTTTCCCAAGTGATGCTACTCTTTCTGGAATCTTCTCTGGGGACCCCAATTGAATATGTACTTATAGTCCTGGCCTCTGCAGCAGAAAGTGGTAAAGAGAGAGGTACAGGGTCAAAGGAGGCCGCGTGGGATCTGATCCTTCTAGAAAGAGTGTCACTGGCCTTTCCCACACTGGGTCTTGTCACAGAAATTGCCCCCGACAGAGGTCAGGTGGCCTAACACTGAATTGGGGGGTGGGGAGCAACGTGAATGGGGCCTTGCACTGGGAAGGGGCCCAGAAGACCCACAGGGCTAATGAAGGCAGCCAGGCATTGTGCAAGGCCTGCAGGACACTATGGGGGCATGGCAGGGAGGCTGGGAGAGGTCTTAGCCCTGAACAGAAGAATGCCCAAGGCAAGGAAGGCAGGCATTAACTCCAGTGTGTAGGCCAAGGGGCTGCATTAACTCCTCAAAAGCCAAAGAACAGGGCCCGTGATTGACAGCTGGACTCTGTCAATCAGGAGAAGCTGGGGAGAAAGAGTGGGCCACCAGATACAAAAAGACAGAGGCTTGATGAGCTCTGGAGGCTGGGCAGGAGTCACAGGTGCCTGCCAATGTACGAGAGAGGGTTGAAACTGACATCTTTGGGGCTGGAGCTTGTTGTCATGATAGGAAGGCCGGCTTATCAGCCAGGCCTGTGTCAGATCCTTGAGCTTACCCTTGGCAGTCGGAGAAGCACTCACGACGGTTTGCAAGCACTGACTTTGTGCATGAGGTGGGGGAGGGAGGCCCTGCAGGTTTTGCTACAGGAGTTCAGGGAGGAGCAGTGATGGTTGATTATGCACATGGTGGATAAGAACACACCAGTTCATCCACACGGATCATACCGGTGCCCCAAAACTGTATTTTAAAAGTCAAGTCCAGACATTCTGTTTCCTGAGTTCTGATATTAAGTTAAATCAGATGCACATAGACATTCTAGAAACTGCTTGGAAGATAGCAATTAAAGTTGAGACTGGGGGAGGGATGCCTCCCACTGGAAGCCAGTCATTGGGGGCATCATGCCGTATTCAGCTCCAGTCTTTGGACTCCGAATCTTTTAAAACATAATTGTGATCAACCACACACGCAGTTTGGTAATTTGCTCAATGTGGTGATACAAGCATTTTTCATGCTATTACAAATTCCTGGTAAACATCATTTTTAATGGCTACGTAATATGGATTGTATTTTCAATTTTCATTAAATCTCTGTTTTATCTTCAGCCTGATTGCTTTGAGGGGCCTAATTCCTGCCAGTCCTAATCTCCTCTTCGGTTTATCAGGAGTAGTGGCCCCGCCTCTTCCTGAAGAAGGGCGGCAAGGGTACAGACAGAGAGAGCTCCAAGCAGGACAGACAAAGCAGTGAGACAAGGTTAGGGCAGGATTGCAGCAGGCTTCAGTGTCCTGAGGTCAGTCACGGGTTCCAACATTCCCTCCATTCTTATGGAGATGGACACTGTGACTGCAGTTCATGTTAAATAAAGTGTCAACACACAGGGATTGTGAAATCTGGGTGGGAGTGAGTAGATGTGTTAGTTACTTCCTTGTTGCTGTGACAGAACAAGGTAAGCAAGCATTATTGTGGAGCAGTTTTAGAAATCTTAGTCTACTGTGGGGAAGGCATAGTGGAGTTCCTGGTAGCAGGAGCTTGTGGCTAGAGCTCTTCAAATCTCTGAAAGAGACTGGTAGCAGAGAATTCCCACTGGAAGCCAGAAACAGATTTAACTTCAAGGCCTCAACCCTTGTGATGGACTTCTGCTAGCTAAGCCACAATCCCAAAAGTTCTACACCCTCCCAAACAATGAGACCAGCTGAGAATCAAACGTTCAAATACACAAGCCTGTGTGTTTCCACAACCCCTATGTAGTGCAAATTATAGTTGGTCTTTACAATAGAAATTCAGAGTTAGATATTAGGGGTGAAAGCTGAAAGATCAGAGAAGCAGAGCAGCAGCCGCTAGAGTTCTTACCTCTACCAAATCCTCAGCCAGAAAGGGAGCTGAGCTCCTGTGTCCTCTCACCTTATATTCCTCTCTCAGCCCAGCCATATCACTTCCTGTCTCCACCTCCCTAGTGCTGGAATTAAAGGCCTGAGATCCCAAGTGCTGGGATCAAAGATGTGTGCCACCACTGCATGGCTGTTTCTCTTTTAGGCTGGATCAATCTTATCAAGCCCAGGCTGGCCTCGAACTCACAGAGATCTGCCTGGCTCTGCCTCCTGAGTGCTGGGATTAAAGGTGTGTGCCACCACTGCCTGGCCTCTATGGCTCACTAGTGGTTTAGCTATGCACTCTGATCTTCAGGCAAGCTTTATTTGTTAGATCACAAACAAAATATCACCACACCCCTGTGTGTGTAAGGGTTTATATTCAAATCATAATAGTAGGGTTGGCAAGATGGCTTAGTGGGTGAGGTGATTTGAAAGAAAATGGTCCCCAAAAGGAGTGGCGCTATCAGGATGTGTGGCTTTGTTGGAGGAAGTGTGTCACTGCAGCTGGTGGACTTTCAGGTCTTTGCTCAAGCTATGTTCAGAGTGACACACAGTTGCTTCTGCTGCCTGCACATCCAGAAGTAGAACTCTCAGCTCCTTCTCCAGCACCACATCTGCCTGCATGCTGCCATGTCTCCTGCCATGATGATATCAGACTAAACCTCTGATACTATAAGCCACCTCAATTAAATATTTTCCTTTGTAAGAGTTGCCGTGGTCATGGTGTCTCTTCACAGCAATAGAAACTCCAACAGTGGGTAAGGGCCATTTCTGACAAGCTTGTATGTCCCAAGTTCAATCCCAGAACCCACAAGATGAAAATTGACCTCTACAAATTGTCCTATAACTTTCACACATGCATGCCCACCTCCCCATAAGTAAATGTGTTTTTTTAAGCAAATTACTTTAACATCTACCTTCTCCAGGTTATAAATGTCTGTATAACACCAGAGGACAAGGCAAATCTTAAAAGAGGAACTGGGATGGGGGTGGGAGTGGGGGACTGGTGAGGTGACTTAGCAGTTAAGAGCACTGGCTGGGGCTGGAG
Source organism: Onychomys torridus (assembly GCF_903995425.1). Classification (NCBI taxonomy): domain Eukaryota; kingdom Metazoa; phylum Chordata; class Mammalia; order Rodentia; family Cricetidae; genus Onychomys; species Onychomys torridus. The sequence continues at coordinate 5,964,251 of NC_050466.1, read as the reverse complement.
AGATGGCTCAGAGGTTAAGAGCACCGACTGCTCTTCCAGAGATCCTGAGTTCAATTCCCAGCAACCACATGGTGGCTCACAACCATCTGTAATGAGATCTGGCGCCCTCTTCTGTGTACATAATAAATAAATAAATCTTAAAAAAAAAAAAAAAAAAGAGCACTGGCTGATCTTGCAGAAGACCCAGGTTTGATTCCCAGCACCCATGTGGTGACCCACAAGCATGTGAGTTCAGTTTCAGGGAAACCACTGCCTTCTCTGACTTTCCTGGGCAACCAGGCATGCATGTAGTGCACAGATATACATGTAGGCAAAATATCCACACATACAAAAGTCTAAAGAAATTTTTTAAATGGGAGGAGGGGCAGGCAAGACAGCTGTGTGGGTGAAGCTCTTGCTGGGAACACCTGGCAGCCAGTCCCATCCCTGGAGCCTGTGCAAAGGTGAAAGGAAAGAACCCATGCCACTGAGCTGCCCTCTGACCTCCACATACAGTCCGTAGCACTTGTGCACCTGGATTCACACACATCAAAATAATAATAATGATGATGATGATGATGACAACGATGATTATATCATTATTAAATATCCTTTTTAAAGAAAATTGAAATAATGACTTTTTCCAATGGACAAATTGTACTAGATGTTTAGTTCATTAGTGGACACACCTAACCTGTGTGTATGTAGGTTTGGGTGTGTGTGCATGCCCAGGATTGTATCTATGTGGAACACAGTACATTTCCATGATGGATGTGTGAGTATGAGTGTGGGCATGAGTGTGCCATACAGTACATATAAAGGTTAGTGGACAACTTCCATTTTCGCTAGCCCAATTCTGTGACTTTTAACACACGTGTAGGTTCTTGCATCCACTAGTCCAATCAGGACATAAAACAGTTTGCACCCACCTCTTGATGTCTAGCAACTTCCATCCATCCTCCACCATTCTAGTGAGGACTTTTCCAGAATGCCATTGAGTCAGACCCTGCAGCATGGACGCCATTGAAAACTGGCGTCTTGCTCTATGATACTGTTGAGATCCATTCCAGGCATGAGGCTCTAGAGCTGAGCCGCACTGCTGTTGGCTCACCCGTTCATGGGAGGATATTTGGGTGGTTTCTAGTTGGGGGCATGTATGGGAAAGTTGCTTTGCACATCTGCAGACAGATTCTGGTGGATTATACGTTGTCATTTCCCATGAGTAAATAAGCCAGAGGTCAGCTTGCTAGGTCATGTGAAAGTGGGATGTTTCACTTTGTAAGTATCTTCCAGGCTGTTTCAGAGTGGCTGCTCGGTGTTTACATTTCCACCCCCAATGTATGAAAGTTCCAGCTGGTTTACATTCTCGTCAGCACTTAGTAAGATTCGAGGCTTTTTCTTTTTAATTGACAAATTCTGTCTTTAACAATTTCATACGTATGTATACGTATTCTAGCTACTCTGGTGTTTTTGTGGTTTTTAAATGACGTTTGTTTGATTGGTTTTTGGTTTGTGTGTGGGGTGGTGATGGTGCATGGGTACCTGTGTGGTAGTGAGATGACAACTTGGGAGAGTTAGCTCTCTCCTAGCTTGTGCTTCCCAGGGATCAAATTCAGGTCATCAGGCTTGGCAGCAAGAGTCCTTCCCCGCTGAGCCATCTCAGCGGCCCACACTAATGTGTGCTGCTTTAGCCACTGGGACAGGTATGTGATATGTCCTCGCGGTTCTGACGTCTATTTCCCTAATGGCTCCTGATGCTGAACAGCTTTTCCTGTTGATTCGCCACCTGGTATCCTTCTTGATGAAGTCTCCAAGTCTTTTGATCATTTTAAATCTGGCTGTTAAGTTTTCTTTTGTTATCACTTTTAAGTGTGTGTGTGTGTGTGTGTGTGTGTGTGTGTGTGTGTGTGTGTGTAAAGTGCAGATGCCTGTGGAGGCCAGAGGGGTTATACGCCTCTAGAGCAGCCACATGACTCCCAGTTGAGACAGGAGGAGGTCATGCTGACTGCTCTTGGCTGTCATTAGGAGGAGGGAACCTCCACTGAAGGATTGCCTCCTTCAGATAGCCCTGTGGACCTGTTCTTGATATCCAATCTATAGGGAGATACCAGCTTGCAGAGGGTGATGCCACCCCTTGGCAGGTAGGTGAGCCTGGGCTATAAAAGGAAGGCAGCCTCCGTCTATAAGCAGCTTCCTTCGTGGCTCTTGCGTCTGTTCCTATTGGAGTTCCGGCCCTGATTTCCCACAATGATGGGTTGTGACCTTGAAGTGGAAGAGTTTCAAGTTGTTTGGGCCAGAGTGTTTGATTCCAGCAACAGAAATGCTAGCAGAGAGGCCTTTGCTGCACATGAGGGGAGCCGCGGGTAACATGAGAAGACTGAGCACCAACGTCCAGAGAAATGCGTTCTCAACAACTGCTAATGAGTCTGGAAAGGAGCTGAGAAGCACCCGGGAAACAAGGGCAGGGAGGGAGAGGCCGATTGAAGTCTTTGTGAGAGCTGACCACTCCGAGTCTCAAGGCCTAGTTTCGCCTCTTCAAAGGAAAGAAGGAATGAGAAGTGAGGCTCCTCCTCCAGCTGGGGAAGGAGGGAGAAGGAACCATCACACCAGTGGTCCCTTATGTTAGCCCTAGGCCTGGGTCACCTAATTAAATATCACAGAAATCCCAAGAGGTGAGGAGCTCCCTTCTACAAAACCAGAAGACTAGGAACTTGCCAGAGTCTCAAGGATAGAGCCTGGATTTGGGTGGTAAGATGTCTCCACCCACGCTCCTTCTGCAGTTGATACCCATGAACACTCAGATCACATAGTAGTGGAGCTGGTCACTTGGGGTACCTCTCCATCTGAAGTGTCACAGTTCTGCTGACAATCAGGGTTCAGAAGCAAATCTTCTTTCACACCGTGTCACTTGAGGGAGGGCCTAGTGTACTCCAAAATGTTATTTTAGTCTGTTGCTTGCTTCTGTAGAGGACGCTGACTAACACTAATCCCATTTCACAGAGAGTGAAACTGACATCCAAGGTCCTCCTTGCAAAGTTAGGATTTCCACCAGATGCTGTGATTCCAAGTCACCCTGCCTAAACCACTCAATCCCCTACCTTTTGGGTCCTTAGTGTCTACACGTTAGTGTAATTCCTGAGGGGACAGGATGGGAGGATGAGCTGAGAAGCTTGGCCCCGGGCCAAGTCACTAGTGCCCCCTTCCAAACTACCAGGGCCACATCATGGGAGATAGCTGAGAAATCTTCGGGGCAGGCTACTTTCCTCAGAAGGACGTGGAGAGATGAGGATGACTTGATCACTGGATTTATCTAAACTTGAGGGTGCTGGATGTCTCCAGCCTTATTAACATCACCCCATCTATCCACACTATGGTTTTTAGGATCCCATTCCTTCCCTGTCTTTTTGGGTTTTGTTGTTGTTTCAGTTTTGGTTTTGGTTTTTCAAGACCGGGTTTCTCTGTGTCGCCCTGGCTGTCCTGGAACTCACTCTGTAGCCCAGGCTGGCCTCGAACTCAGAGATCTGCCTGCCTCCGCCTCCCCAGTGCTGGGACTAAAGGTGTGTGCTGCCACCACCCTTGCTCCTTATTTTAAGAGTAAAGACTTTGTGAGGCTGAGCATTCAGCATGAGCCGTGATTTGGCCAGACCCAGGAAGAAAGTTTTGATTGCATTTTCTGCAGTCTATGGTCTAAGTGGTAGATCAGCCTGCACAGCAGCCTGGACGGGTTAAAGAGCCTTCTCCTGTTTCAGGCCCCACACAAAGCTAGCAACTTTCCAGAGTCCCTTGTTCTATGGGCCAGAGTAACACACCCAGGTGAGGAATGTGCTGTCTTCAGAATCCAAACAGGCTTCTTAAATGTGCTCCTTTCTTGGTGGTGGGAGGGGCCAGGTACAATAAATTACCCTCATCTTAGAAGGAATATCCCTGCATGCCCCACACCACTGGACCCCTAAGAATTTCACTGAGGAAGAAGGCGCTTGAATTTTGGTTGGATTTATTTCCTATCTTCTGTGCATATGTGTTATCAACAAGTCCAAAGTTGTTGCTGCCTTCTACTCACGTGGTCCAGTCAGCATGTCATCAATACAGTGCACCAATGTGATACTTTGTGGAAGAGACCCCTTTGAACTAAGTTGTGACACAGGGCTGGAGAGTTAATATGTTCTTGAGGTAAAAGAGTAAAGGTATACTGCTGGCCTTGCCAACTGAAAGCAAATTGCTTCTGGTGGTCCTTATGGACAGGTACTGACAAAAAGTTATTTGCTAGATCCATTGCTTCATATCATGTACCAGGCGATGTGTTGATCTGATTAAATAAGGGCACCACATCTGGTACAGCAGCTGCAATTGGAGTCACTACTTGATTGAGTTTTTGATAGTCAACTGTCACTCTCCACAATCCATCTGTCTTCAGCACTGGCCAGAGAGGAGAGTTAAAGGGAGATGTGGTGGGAGCCACCATGCCTGCATCTTTCAAGTCCTTGATGGCGGCACTGATTTCTGCAGTTCCTCTGGGGATGCCATACTGGTTTTGTTTCACTAGTTCCTCTGGCAGAGGCAAGTCTAAAGACTTATCATTTCCAACCATAACAGCCTCAGTCTACAGGTCAGGGAACCAGCGTGAGAAGTCTGCCAACTTCTAAGTAGATCTGCCCCAATTCTACATTCGGGGACTGGGGAAATAACCACAGGATGAGTTTGGGGACCCACTGCGAGTCAGACTTCAGCCATTAATCACCTGACCTCCATAAGGTCCTGAATGCAAATGAGGACATGACCTCTCCAAGGAAAAGGGTTTTATTGTAGAGGAAAATAACAGTCGGGGGCATCTGGAAGAGTCCAGACTGAACCTAGACAAGAGAGAAGAAAGTGAGGGAGAGAGCGAGAGAGGAAGAGAAGAGAGCTAATAGGTAAAGAGTCCAAGACTGAGCCAAGAGGGAGCAAGAGAGCACATGGCCCAAATGGCAGGTTTATATAGGAGTGAGGAGGTGGGCGAATGGATGCTGTCCTTGGGCTGGAGAGTTTATGGTAGGGGGCGGGGTGAGAAGTGCTGGGAGGCACCACAGGTACTGAGTGAGCTCAGAGACCAAGCATGCACTTTGGTTCGCTAATAGATGCGCACTTAGCCATTTGTCTTGGGCTTCTTGGGACCTGACAGCCCCTACTTTAACTGGAGGGCCACAATGCTTCTTGGTCTCCTGGAATCAGCATCAATTCTGAACCAGTATCCAACAGACCCTGGGACATCTGACTGTTTCCTTTTCCCCAGTGTACAGTTACCCTTGTGAAAGGCCTCAGGTCCCTCTGGGGAAGAACTGGAGAAAGGCTAACAGTAGAACTCTTAGGTATTTTATCAAGGTCCTTCCTCAGGGGAACCTGGCCATCCCTTCACTCAGGGGGTACTGGGTGTGCAAATTGACTCAAGTCTGGAAATTGGGTCACAGGCTGATTCCCTTGTGCCATGATCCAATGGAGCCTTTCACTCTGAGATTTTTTTTGTTTGCTTATTCAGATCAAACAAAAATGTAGTAGGTTTTTTTTTTTTTTTTATCTATTTCATGCCTGGTGTCAAAATGCCATAATTAATTAGCCAGTACCAAAGATCTATACAAGTTATGCCACAACAATAAAAATCTCTTTGCTTGTGCTGTTCATTACAGGTTAGGCCGTTATGGACATTGCTTTGCCTATGCTGCCCATCTCAATAACCATGATCACCTTGCCTTTGGTGATTCAATGCTGCCACCTGGTCCCTGCTACCTCGGGGCCCAATTAAACCCATTGCATTTAATTCTTCCAACTGAGCAGCAGCATCTCCAACCGTAAGGTCTGGGACAAGGAAAAGGTTGACAATAAAGCTCTTCCAATGTGCTGGTGCCCTCTCACCATTTTGTGTCATGTAGGGTTAGTGAAGGGCATGTCTTCTGGGCCTTCCCAATGCGGAGGATTAGGTTTTACACAATGTACCCACTCTAACACTGCAATTTCCCTGAGCCTTCATATCCCTTCATCAACACCAAGCCAAGGGATGTCAGGCATCTCCAACTCCTTTTCAATAGGCCAGCTTTTGACAAATGCTTCAGCCAACCATTCAAACTTTTGACACCTTTTAAGTGGAGTGAGTCTTCATATTAAACCTAGAATCTCCACTCAGTGGGCCCTTATCAATAAACTCAGCCTGATCCAGATTTATGTTCCTGCCACCATGATCCACACCAGTCCATTCCCACACATATTCCCAAACTTCTGCTTGACTGAATGAGCAAACTCATTAAGCTCTTTAGTAGTGTAGTGCACCTCCTCAAGGACTAAACTTTCTAACTCCCCTCTAGGACCTACTTAGACTTAAGTTTGTGTCTTAGTCAGTGTTCTATCACTGTGAAGAGACACAATGACCACAGCAACTCTTATAAAAGAAACATTTCATTAGGGTGGCTTACAGTTTCAGAGGGTTAGTCCATTATCAGCATGGCAGGAAGCACGGCACCATGAAGGCAGACATGGTGCTGGAGAAGGAGCTGAGAGTTCTACATCCAGATCAGCAGGCAGCAGGAAGAGAGAGTGACACTGGGCCTGGCTTGAGCATTTGAAATCTCAAAGCCCACCCCCAGTGACACACTTCCTCCAGAAAAGCTACACCTACTCCAATAAGGCCACTCCTAATCCTTCTCAAGCATCACCACTCTCTAATGACTAAGCATTCAATATATGAGCCTATGGGGGGGCATTCCTATTTATAATACCACAGTTTGGCTATAGGTATAGAAGCAACACCTAAGAGACATCAGTATTGTCTTGCCTGGCATCTCCTTCAGAGAAAGTCACTGCAGGATTAGCAGACAATGAAGGGTTAATTTTCCCAATCAAAAGAATATTTCAGGGGGTGGGAGTGCACCTTCTGCTGAGGGTAAAGAGACTACTTCCTCAAGTGAGATTAAACCCTTGAGAATCTGCAAGTTCAAAGTTCTCAGCCTCAGTAGGGTTCTCCCACACATCTCCATCCAAGTTACAGGATCCCATTCTTTACCAGTTAATGTCCTTAACTGCTGACACCCTCCAAGGCTGGGACTTGAATTTTTGCTGTAATTTGACCAGCCTTATAGTGAAGGCTTCAGTTGGATTTTCCACAACTTGAGCTCTGGCTGCTGGAGAGAAGATTCTCTTCCAGGGCATGCTTTAGACCTTTAGACTGTTACGTGTCTCTTGAACTGGTCAGTTTTATCATGGAGCTCATTCTTTTTCTTCATCAATCCAAAGATGCTAGGAACAACCAACCCCCACCATTTTCCTTATTTTTTCACAAGTTGTCAAAAGTTTCATATACAGATTCAGTGACTCCATTGCCTCTCACAATTGGTGAGTCAGATTAATCAAGTGCATTTGTCTCCTTAAGTTTGTAAAATAGTTCACGCCGTGGGCTTTCAATAGTCTCTGATCTTCTGGGAGAGGCTTCAGGAACTGTAGGTGTCAGCAAACTGGAAAGCCTGTTCTAGACACTTAAAAGAGTCATCCTTAGACTTCTGATGCTCCAGAACCACTTCTGGTGCCAAATCTGTATTAGTCAGGCTTCTCTAGAGGAACAGAACTTACAGAATTTATTGGAATGGCTTACAGGCTGTGGTCCATCTAGTCCAACAATGACTGTCTACCAATGGAAGGTCCAAAAATCTAGTAGTTGTTCAGTCCACGAGTCTGGAAGCTGGTCTTCAGTCTACACAGGAATCTCAAAGAAGTAGGCTCCAGTGCTAGTGAAGGAATGGACTTGTCAGTTGGAACAAAAGCAAGCAGGCAGAGAGCTAGCTTCCTTCTTCCATGTCCTTATATAGCCTGCTACAGAAGGTGTGGATTACAGGTGGATCTTCCCACCTCCAAAGATCTGTGTTAAGGGTCAATCTTCCCTCCTCAAAAAAATCCAGATTAAAGTGGGTCTTCCCACCTCAAAAGATCTCTTCCCAGTCAGGCAGTGGTGGCACGCCTTTAATCCCAGTGCTTGGGAGGCAGAGGCAGGTGGATCTCAGTGAGTTTGAGGCCAGCCTGGTCTACAGAGTGAGTTCCAGGACAACTAGAAATGTTACAAAGAGAAACTCTGTCTAAAAACCAAAAATCAAAAAACAAAAACAAAACAAAACAACAACAACAACAAAGTAGGTTTTCTCACTTCAAATTAATTAAGGAAAAAACCCTCACATGTGAACCCTCTGCTTGGGTTTTAATTAATCCCAGATACAGTCAAGTTGACAACTAAGAGTAGCCATTGCAGCCCCCATACATATTTGAACATGTGGTCCCTAGTTGATGGAACTGTTCTGGGAAGGATTAAGAGGTCTGGCCTTATTGGGGACGGTATGTCACGAGGAGGGTGCTTTGTGGTTTCAAAAGCCCAGGCCAGGTTCATATTTCTCCCTGCCTCCAACATGAAAATAGCATGCAAGTTCTCAGCTCCTGTTCCAGCTCCATGCCTGCCTGCTTCCTTGCTCCCTGCAATGAGGTCATGGACTGACCCTCTGAACACTGCCTTGGTCATAGTGTTTCTTCACAGCAATAGAAAAATAACTGAGACAAGGTTTTTTCCCTTCATTTCTTTTTTTCTTTTCTTCTTTGTTTCATTTTGTAGTCCTGGCTAGCCTGGAATGGTGCCTAACAGGCTATCCTTGAAATCACAAGGTTGCCTCTTGAATGTTACTAGAGTACTGGGAATAAAGGCTTGTGCCATCATGCCCAGAAGAAGAAAAGTTTTCCATTTAATGGTGTGATATCTCTTTAACAAGTGTAGCTGCTCTGCCTACACCTTCCTTGTCTGAAAATTATAATCCTATCACACCTCTCTCCTAGCTGTACTGCACATTTTGCAGGCTTGAGCAATAGCAGTGAGCAGTAACCATGCCACAGTCTGAATGTCCCAACGTCTTCTGACAAAGGCATTACCATCACTTTTGAGTTCAGCCTCACTCACGTTCTCATGGACAGAACACAGCTAGAATCTTTGCCAGGTCCTGAGAGTGTCCGTGTTCCCCTTTGAATCCCCACAAGTTGGGCTCCACTGCCCACACTTCTCATTACATTCTAGTATTCTAAATTCCCACCAGAATGGCATGCTAAGATCTTAAAACATTCTGGGACATTTTAGCCCCACAGCGCCTGCATCCCTCCCACAAACTACTTACAAAAGCCCATGGACCACACGGTCAGATTTATAACAGCAATGGCCCTACAGCATAGTTCCAGTTTTCTGTGTCAGTTACTGTGATGGCTAATCCTGGTTGTACTGGATAGTTTTATGTCAACTTGACACAAGCTAAAGTCATCTGAAAAGAGGGAACCCTAGTTGAGAAAATGCCTGAGTAAGATCTGGTTGTAGGCAACCCTGCAGGACATTTTCTTAATTAGTGATCGATGTGGGAGGGTTCAGTTCATTGTGGGTGAGGCCATCCCTGGACTGATGGTCCTGGGTTCTATAAGAAAGCAGGCTGAGCAAGCCATGGTGAGCAAACCAATAAGAAGCACCCCTCCATGGTCTCTGCATTGGCTCCTGTCTGCGGGTCCATGCCCTGTTTTTGAGTCCCTGTCCTGACTTCCTTCAATGATGGACTGTAATGTGGATCAGTAAGCCAAATAAACCCTTTCTTTCCTAACTTGCTTTTGGTCATGATGTGTCAACATAGCAATAGTACCCTCAACTAGGACACTAGTTGTCAATTTAACACTCCTGGGAAGAGGGTACCTCAACTGAGAAATTGCTTCCATCAGATTGGCCTGTGGCATGTCTGGGGGGCCTTTTCTTGCTTGCTAACTGATAGAGGCGAGCGCGACCTACTGCAGGTGATCTGATCCCTAAGCAGGAGGGTCTGGGTTGTTTTAGAAAGGCAGTTGAAATGCGAGCCTGGAGTCAAACCAGAAAGCAATGTTACTCTGTTGGATTCTGCTTTCAACTTCTACTTTGAGTTACTGCCTTGCCTTTTTTCAATGATGGACTGTATAAACTGTAAGCCAAAATAAACCCTTTCCTCCCTAAGTTGCTTTGGTAATGGTGGTTGTCATAGTAACAGGAAGAAAACTAGGAAGTTACTTTTCTCATTACATGGCAAGCACTTTAGGGAGAGAGGGTTCATTTTGACTCTGAGTTTGAGAGGATTATAGTCTCTCATGGCAGCAAAGACATGATGACAGGAACATGAGGCACCTGGTTGTACTGCATCCACAGACAGAAAGCAGATGGAGTTAAATGCTGGTCCTCAGCTTGTTTTTCCCTTTTATTCGTGCTAGGAACCCCAGCCCCCGGGATGGTGCCACCTCCATTCAGGATGGGCTGGGCTTTCCCTCCTCAGTTAAATCATGCTGGAGACAGCCTTGCAGACACACCAATAGATGTGTTGCTATGGTGATTCCAAATCCTGTCAAATTGCTAATGAAGATTAAGTACAACAGCACTTAATAAACAGGGTGTGTGTGGTAGGGGGCGGGGGAAGGTGCCGCTGATGGTGCTGGCAATGACTTTGATAAGGATGGTAACTGATGTCAGCTTAGGACGCTCACACTTCAAAACGGCAACTTAGGGCCTGAGAAGGGGACTGTTTCCACAACTAATATCAAGATTCTGTTAGAGCTGAGGCCACTACTGGGGCATGGCAGACATGCTTTTAATCCCAAAACTTGGGAGGCAGAGATGGGTGGATCTCTGTGAGTTCAAGACCAACTTGCTCTACCTAGACAATCCTTTGGAAAAAACAGGTGGACGGAGTAACCATTTCTCGCCCCCAGTGTCCAAAAAGCCACAACAGTCCATTTTGACTCGGTGCTTGTTAGTTTTTTGTCAACTTGATAGAAACCAGCATGACTTGGGAAGTGGGGAAATCTATGGGACATTTTCTTAACTAATGATTGATATAGGGAGGCCCAGGCTATTGTGGGTGGTACTACCCTTGGGCTGGGGGTTCTAGGTAGTATAAGAAAACAAGTTGAAAGGGGAACTGCAGTTGAGAAAATGTCTCCATCAGATTGGCCTGTACACAAGTCTATGGGGTAATTTCTTGATTGACGAGTAATGTGGACAGGCCCAGCACTCCATATGCAGTGCCAGCCCCCCAACCCCCCGGCAGGTGGTTCAGGGTTGTATAAGAAAGCAAACTGAGCAATCCGTGGGGAGGAAGCCAGGAAGCATCATTCCTCCATGGTCTGCTTCAGTTCCTGCCTCCAGGTTCCTCTCATGAGTTCCTAGCTTGGCTTCCCCCAAACGATAGACCATAACCTACCTGTAAGCCAAATACACTCTTTCCTCCAAAGCTGTTTCTGGTCATGGTGTGTCATTGCAGAGAGCAAACTAGGACCTAATCCTTCTGTAAGACTGGACTGGGACTCCCTTGCTCCTAAGGACACAAAATAGCCTTCTTTTATCATCTTGTAGCAATGGATACAAAACACACCCAAGCTCCAGGATGGATGGAGCTGCACATTAGAATTATTTTGTAAGTCTGTCCATCAAAAATCCATAAGAAATGCTTAAGCTGGGGACACAGCTCTGTGGTCCAGCTTTTGCCTTAGCAAGCACGAGGCCAACACATGCAAGAAAACAAGAAAGCCCTTGTCTGACCCACAGCTGCTGCATTGTGTGGTTTCAGCCAGGCGTGGTGGTGCACACCTGGGATCCAGCACTCAAGAGGCTGAGCCTGGCTACATAGTAAGACCCTGGCTCCAAAGAAGGGAAGGAAAGGGGAAGGGAGGATGGGGAGAGGGAAGGGGGAGAAAGGAAGACACACTGGCCTTTGGAAGCAGAGGCTCATCTCCCACCCTCCCCAAACAAATAACCACCTTCCCACCCTGCCACCTGCAGCTAATGCCTCGGGATGAGGTCTGCTCTCCAATGTTGCCTTCAGGGGCTCCAGCCCAGGCGACGATGCTAAGTATCTCAGCCCATGGCCTGCTCCAAGAAGCTCCAGACTCAGAGCAACTGTGTGGACTAATCCTTATACCCCTGGCCTTCCCATCTCTCCTTTTCCGCCCCTCATCCAGAAAAAAAAAAAAAAACCTTGGTGGGACCCCCAAAAGTCAGTACTTCTGACTACAAAAAAGAATCTCTTCAACCAAAACTCTAGCAAGCCCGAGAATGTTTACATCTGGTGCTATGTGTAAAGTGAGAAGTGTGCACATGCAGGAACTCAGGAGATGTGCCCCAGTTCTCCATAAGTCATCCTTGGCAGGCGGGCAGAACACACACGCACTATCCATCACCTCACTGAGGGCGGGAGAGGCTGGGAATATGCTGACTCATCAAACTGGCCAAGAAAGCAGCAATGGAGTGATCACCTCCCTTTTGGGTGCCACAGATGCCTCCGGCTGCCTGAACTCGGACTGACTGTTTGCATGTGAGCCAGGACCTTCCCCAGTCCTCCTTGAAGAAGGCTTTCTTGTGTCCCAGGAGAGAATGACTTCTCTATAAAAGGAAACCTTCCTTACACACAGGGGCCACTGAGAACCTCTGACACAGGCTGCTTTCCTTGTAAATCCATGATGAAATGGAGCTACAGGGACCCCGCATTGTTCAATATTTGTCCCACCTTCACCCCACATCAGCTTTTGTCCTACCTTGAACTTGCGTATCTGGATTCTAGCTTAGAGCCGAAGGGACACTGAGATGCTAGTCCTGCAAGCAGCAGCCTCTCTTCTGGACCCTGACAGCAGACTAGACAGTAAACAGAGACCCCGATGAAGCTGCTGTATGTGAGGATGCAGTGGAACCACGGAACTAGACTGCCCCATGGGTAGAAAGAAAGGTTTACTAGGGAATCAAACAGCCAAGGCTGGGGGGCAGGGCAGAGAGAAGAGGAAATGGGGAAATAAAAAAGGCAAGCAAGTTTTATGACAGTCAGCAGGCTGGGGTCTTAAAGCTGCTACAGGCTCTGAGGATTGACCAGACCTAGATGCCCTTGCCCAAAGTGCTTGACCTTTGCTTCAGATTAAGGGAAGTTTCTGGTGAACAGAAATCTGCTTTTAGGACTCTGTTTACCCAATAACAATCCTTCTGTTTACCTGGCCAAAGTCCTTCGGTTTAGGAAAATGTCACCAGAGCTGCCATTTTGGGGTGCCACTTCAGACCTACCAGCTGCCACGGCTCCTCTGCTACAGTTTCAGTCTTGAATGTCCCTCAAAGGCTTCTTGAGGAGAGGTCTCTAGTTTCCTCTGACCTCAACTTCAGTGGCACTCAGTGCTTGTGTTCCTCAAAAAGAGTAATTCAGATGGCACACAGTCATAGATATATAGACGTAGATATACAGAGTCCAGAGTTTAATCAGAAAAGTCCAGGAAGCAAAAGCACAGTAGAGAAGAAAGAGCAGGCTGAGCCTCCCATCAACAAACAGCCCTACAGACAAGCTTACTTGTACCTTCTCTCTGTTGTCAAGCCCCTGTGACTCCCCGGGGGGGGGGGGGCACTTCTAAGTAAGGGGTGCATGTTGTGGAACATTCCTTTGCACTGTGTGAAGATGTGTCACTGTGGTTGGTGTAATAAAAAAGCTAAATGGCCAATAGCTAGGCAGGAGGTATAGGCGGGACTTCTGGACAACCTGGCTAGCATGGACGTCTATCACCCGTGGTCTCTTTTATCAGTTTTGCTGCCCTGGGCTGGCTCATCTAGAGTTGACCACAAACAGCCCTTATCTTTACATGCTGTTTCTTCAGTCTCAAACTGTCCCATCCACTTGTTTTGGTTTGGTTTTTTATGACTGGCTCTCACTCTGTAACCAGGGCTGGCCTCGAACTCACAGAGATCTGCCTGTGTCTGCCTCCCAAGTTCTGGAATCAAAGGAATTTTTATGTCCTACCTCTGGGAACTGTTCATCAGTTTCTCTCCAAGTGAACCTCCTGCCTAATTAGATCCATGTGTTACAGGCTTGGGCAGAAGCATGTGTTGGTTTGGTTTTTTGTGGTGCTCTTGCCCCAAAGGAAAAGTCAGGACACATGACAGAATCCACTAACAAGAGTTTATCAAGACAGAGAATGGGATAGATGTGATCAGGCCTGTGGAAAGACACGTGCGAGAAAGAGATGGGGAAACATGGCGCTGCCTTATAAAGGCCAGGATGCACCTGCTCACACAGGCCCATGGGGCAGAGATCACTGGGTCACGTCTATGCGACTACGTGACTATGTAACCACGGGGCATGGGTTACACAGGACGTATGACCCGGAAATGACTAGGCGGAGATGACTGAGTGTCCCACTGGGCATGCACAACCATGCCCAACCGTGAGGTCGTGGTGGGAATTTCTATTCAGCATGTCGCTATTAGAGTCAGTGGAACCCTTAAGGGGTGGAGCCTTGTAGAAGACGTGCTCTTTGGGGTATAACCTGGGAGAGAGCGCTGGGAGCAAAGTCTCATCCTTCTCTGCTTTCTGATTGTCCTGAGGAGAGTAGGTTCCCTACTACATACTACTGCACTGTGTGTTGCCTCACCACAGGCCCTGAAACAACAGGACCAGCTGAGCATGGATTGCAGCCTTTGCAACTTTGAGTCAAAGTTCCTCTAAGGTGATTCTCTCAGATATTTTATCATAGAAATTGAAGCTAACTAACACCTTCCACCTTCCTCACACCACAACCACCCACCACCCACCCTGTCTCCAGAATTCGGAGTCTTTAAAGAAGCAATAAATGAAAACAGGGTCTTACGGGTAGTCCTGTAGCAGAGTAACTCTGTCCTTAGAGGAAAAGGTTAGGGCGCGTACACAGGTGGAAGACCATGTGAGGACACAGGAAGAAGGTATCTGCAAGCCAGGGTAGGGTGCCTCAAGAGGAAAGGAGGAAACAAGCTTGCTGGTGACTTATCTTAGACTTCCAACCTCCAGCACGATGGGAAAACACATTTCTGCAGCTTATCACCCCCTCATACTATTTCTTATGGCGGCATGTATACGGTGCTAGACTGTAGTCAAGGAAAGCTTGGGTCTGCTTTGTTTATTACTTTGTTTCCTGTGTACATGTTCTACAGCATCTGAAGAGAAAGGGTGACCATAGCTGCAAAGGCTTCTAAAGCCTAGTGCGTCCAAAATCCATACTCAAGGCTAGAGAGACAGCTCAGTGTCAGGGAGCATCTGCTGCTCTTGCAGAGGACCTGGGGTTGGTTCCCAGCACCCACTTTAGGCAGCTCACAACCACCTTTCCAGGCAGAGGGAGAAAACCAGTAGGCAGGGTTCCTCTGTGGTTCTGCTCCAGTCCTCCCTTGAGCTTCCAGCACTTTCCCCATGTTGCTTTAGGTCGTGGTGTTTATCACAGCAACCAAAAGCAAACCAGGGCACAAAGCAACGGACTTGGATAAATGTAACTCTACATAAAAAGTTGTCATTAGAGAAATTCAAACAAAAGCTTCAATGAGCTACCAGTACATATCCACTGGGATGCTCTTCATCTTTTAAGGGAAATAAAAAGTTGGGCACTGTGGAGCAACTGGAATCCACCTATGACACTGTAAATGTGTGGCACTGTGGAAAAAATTCTGGTGCTTCCTCAAAAAGTTGACCATAACTGGGCATGGTGGCCCACACTTTTAATCCCAGCATTTGGGAGACAAAGACAAGTGGACCACTGTGAGTTTGAGGCAAGGCTGGTCTACATAGTGAGTTCCAGGCAAGCCAAGACTTCATAATGCAGCCTTGTCTCAAAAACAAACAAACAAAAACTGTTGAACATAGAATTACTATACAACCCAACAATTGTGCTCCTGGGTATAACACACACACCCCTAAACAAAATGAAAACCCAGAAAACAGATATTCAAGCAACCATTCACTGTAGACAAAAAAAACAAAACAACAACAACAAAAAAAACCAGAAACAAACTAAGCACCCATGCACAGATAAGAACATAAGCAAACTATGGCACATTCACAACATATTATGGATGAAGAACTAAGCACTAATCCACCTGCTGATAATCCAAAACAGATGAACCTTGAAAATATTACGGTAGTGAAGAAAATGGACAACAAAGCCCGCATCTTGTCTCATTCTACCTGTAGGAAATATCTAGAATAGGAAGAGCTGGTAGGCAGATGAACAGTGGTGATGGGCCAGGAAGGAGGGAGAGGGACTGACTGCTTATTGGGCCTCAGTTTCCTTTGGGGGTGATGAAAAAATTTTAAAACTAAACAAAGGTGATGGTTGTGTCATTGTGAGCATAGGGTCTCCCTTGCTCTTTACTGTTGTACTGTGGCCTGTGAGCTTCCGGGTGATCATCCTACTTTAGCCTGGGATTATAGATGCACAGCTGGCTTTTTTGGGGGGAGGGTAGGTGTTCTGGGGAGCTTTTTATGTGGGTCCTGGGGATTGAACTCTGGTCATTATGATTGTGTAGCAAGAGCTTTTAACTACTGAGCTGTCTCCTCAGTCCCTTGCACCCTTTTGCTGTGGAATAATCCTTTCATACTCTGTAAAGATTTGTCATTCAAATTGGTTTAATGAAAATGCTGAGCGGCAAGTAGCCAGGCCGGAAGTTTAGGTGGGGGCAACCAAACTAAGGATGATGGGAAGGAAAAGGGCAGAGTCAGAAGTCGCCAGCCTGCTGCACAGGAAGCAGGAGATGAATGTGTCATGCTAAAAAAGATACCGCCATGTGGTAGAGTATAAATAAGGAATATGGGTTAGCTTAAAATGTAAAAGCTAGTTAGTAACAAGCCTGAGCTATTGCCCAAGCATTTACAATTTATATTAAGTTTCTGAGTCAGTTATTTGGGAAGCAGCTGCTGGGACAGAAAGCAGGCAGTCAAAACAGAAAACATCCATTTACACCCTTTAAGTAGCTCATTTTATATTTTGTGTATTTCATCTCTGTAAGAACAATGGCAGTGTAGGAGTCAATGGTCGGCTCCACAAAGAGCTTACATGGGAGGTCTGGAGGGCCAGTGTCTCCTTAAGGTCATTGTTCACAATTTTTATAACTCAGACTTTGAGCAAATGTTTTTCTTAAGAAAACATTTTCCATCCCTTGCTGTAATCTCACAGAAGAATTTTTTAATTTACATTTATTTATTTATTTGTTTGTTTGTTTGTTTGTTTGTTTTGTGGGGTGGGTGTCCAAGGACAACTTGTAGGAGTTGGTTCTCTCCATCAATCATATGAGTTCTGAGAATTGAACTCAGGTCTTCAGGATTCTAGGAAAAGTGCCTTTACCCCCCGAGCTATCTCACTGACCCCAAATACAACAGACATTTTTAGGGGTGTGGTGGGAGGGAGACAAGGTCTCAGTATGCAGCCTGGTTATCCTGGAACTCTGAATGTAGGCCAGGCTGGCCTTGAACTCACAGGGATTCACCTGCCTCTGCCTCCCTGAGTGCTGGGGTTAAAGGTGTGCCCCCATCATGCCTAGGTTCACAGCAGATTCTTAACAAAGACTTTATGGATTTGACTCTGGGCACTTGGCCATTCTCTTAAGAGGACTATGCTGATGGCTACTGAGCCTATACACACACCTCCTAAACTGGTGAGTCTGAAGCAAAGCTTTCTGGGGAGGGACACCTAAGAGCACCTTGGGCTTGGCTGTGCAACTTACATCAGGGCCTTTCTCAGATGGGGCAAGATCATCGAGATATTGAGAAGTAAACTGCTCACATTCAAATAAATTAACAACGATGCTGTGAGCTCAGCCTGGCCTCTTCCTACACTCTTTCTTCTGGTCTTGTGACTCATGGACACTTATTTGGCCCAGAACTGGATACCTAAATAGCTTTTTTAAATAAAGATTTTAATTTTTATTTGTGCATGAGTGTATGCATGTTCATGAATCTACAAAGACCAAAAGAGGGTACTGGATCCCTTAGAGCTGGAATTCCAGGTATCTGAGCCGCCTGAAGTGGGTACTGGAATCCCAGCTCATATCTTCATGAATGAACAGCAAATGCTCTTAACCACTGAGCCATCTCTCTGGTCTCAGGGTCCTTGAGCATTCAATCCAGGCAGCTGGGCAACAGAGACAAAAAGTGGGCAAAGAGAACTGAATTACCTGTGCAATGTAGTAAGTCTAGATTTCTACTTCACCCAATACACAGAATTGCCCAGCACCGTGTAGAGAGCTGGGTGCCTGTAATCCCAGCTCTGGGAAGGTGGAGACAGGTTCCTAGGCTTCAGTAGCCAGCCAGCCCTACTGGTGAGCTCTAGGGCTAATGAGAGACCCTGTCTCAAAAACTAACACCATTCGACTGGGAGATGGTTCAGCATGTTAAGAGTGTTTTGTGTGCAAGTATTAGGACTTGAATTCAAATGCCCAGCACCATGCAAAAAGCCAGATGTGGCCACAACTGCCCAAATCCCCAGCATATTGGGGAAGAGGAGAAAGGAGGCTTTCTGGGGCTTGTTGGCTGCCATCCTAGCTTCAAGTTCAGTGAGAGACCCTGTTTCAAGAGAATAAGGAGAGAGAGAGAGAGAGAGAGAGAGAGAGAGAGAGAGAGAGAGAGAGAGTTTTAAGATGAAAAAGTGGAGATCTATTGAGGAAGACATCCTGTCGACCCATATACAGCCTCTATACTCGTGCACACATGCACACACAAGTTAACCCTAAATAACAAGGGCCACACGAGACCAATGACACCCAAAGCAGAGTGGTGATCAAGACCCAATTTTACCTTCCAAACATTCCAGGCCCACACAAGTTGCCTGAGGCCTGCCAGACAGAGCCCAGGTGTCCCTCTTGTCCCTCCCCACTGACTTGAGAACTGTCTGGCTTGGTCTTAATGCTCAGCAACATGGGCCTTTCTTCAAGCTTGCTGTGTGTTCCCACACCACACTTTTGCTTGTCTCTCTGCAGGAATGCCACCAGCAATTCAAAGCCTAGTTAAAACTCCTACCTCTAATCAGCATTTCTTCACCAGCAACCCTTGTTCTTTGTCTAGGCTTCGCCTAGCACTTCTCTCTTAGCTCTGGAATTGTTACATATAAAGGTATTCTGTCATATATACATATAGTTATATGTATTTTTATATATGTTATATGTTATATATTATATATAGTTATCTATTTTATATATATTGTATATACACAGTTTTATGTTTATATATGTGTGTGTATATATTTAGTTATTTATACAGCTGTCATTTTGCTTCCATTTTCTGGTCCAGCTGTAAGTTGTAACAGGTCACACTATCTCTAGAAACCATATAAGTATGCTAGAAATACTGGAAACTCAACACCCAAAGCACTTCTTTCAGATAACTTCTCAAAATGGGAAGTGGCCCTCAGTGTTAGCTTTGTCAACTTGGTGCCATCTAATTCTGCTGGTTCATTTTTGTCAACTTGACACAGACTAGAGACATTAGGGAAAAGGGATTGCCTTCAAGCAGATTGGCCTGTGAACATGTCTTGATTGCTAATTGATGAGGGAGGGCCCAGACCACTTTGGTAGTGCCATTCCAGCAGGTGGTCCTGGGTTGTATAAGAAAGGTAGCTGAATTAGTGTGGAAACATGCCAGGCAGCAGCACTCCTCTGTAGTCTCTGTTTCAAGTTCTTCCTCAGATTCCTGCCTTGGCTTCCCTTGAGGATGGACCTGTAAACTAAATAAATCCTTTCCTCGCCCAAGTTCCTCTTGGTCAGTGTTTTATCACAGTAACACTGGAGCAACCTGAATCACCTAGGAAGAGTCCTAGTGAGGGATTGTCTAGATCAAATTGGCCTCTGGGCATGTCTGTGGAGCATTGTCTTACATTAAGTGACGTGGGAAGAGTCAGCCCACTATGAGTGGCACAATTCCCTAGGCAGGGGTTCTGAAATATTTGAGTGGAGTCAAGTACAAGTAAGTGATCATGCATGCCATGTGATTTGAATGAAAATGGTCCCCATAGGCTCACATGTAGTGGCACTATTAGGAGGTGTGGTCTTGTTGGAGTAGGTGTGGCCTTATTGGAGGAAGTGTGTCACTGGGGGTGGGCTTTAAGGTTTCAGAAGCTCAAGCCATGTCCATTGTGATTCTCTCTCTCTGCTGCCTTCAAATCAAGATGTAGAACTCTCAGCTACCCCTCCAGCACCATGTCTGCCTGCATGCTGCCATGCTTCCCACCATGATGATAATGGACTAAACCTCTTAACTTTAAGCCAACCCCAATTAAGTGTTTCCTTATAAAAGTTGCTGTGGTCATGGCATATATTTGCAGCAATAGAAATCTTAAGACACATGCATTCATTTCTCTCTATTTTTGACTGTGGGTGAGATGTAAAGGCCGGAGGAGGGTGGGATCCCCTGGGTCTGGAGTTACAGATGCTTGTGAGATGTCACAGATGCTGGAAACTGAACCCACTCCTCTGAAAGAGCAACACATGTCCTTAAGGACTGAGTCATCTCACCAGCCCCCAATAATGTTTTTATCAATGCTTTGAGAATTTCACATAATGTATTCCAATCACATTCATTGCCCTCCCCAAACTCCAAGGTACACTATGGTTACACCATTAGGGAAAACTGACTGTCCCTCTCCCAGAAGCTGGCAATTGCCAATAGCTCCTCAGCTAGGGGTGGGACTTCATGTCTATGTCCTCTCCTCCATGCTGGGGTCTTGTCTGCCTTGAACTTGTGCAGGCTGTGCACATGCTGTCACAGTCACTGTGAGCTCATAACAAAAAGACACTGCTTCCTCTGGCTCTTACAATCTCTCTCACTTGAGGGAAGGAATGTGATAGAAATGTCCCATTTAGGGCACCAACTGTGGGTCTCTCTGTTAATTGCCGACCACTAAATATGACTTCTGAGTCTTGTTATTTTTAAACTTAGGTACAAATTTATTCCCCAGGCCCTTGAATTTGGACCAGCCTCCTGTCTTTCTCTGATGATCAGAGACTGATGAATGTGACTCCATGCCAAATCCAGGCCTTGTCCTTGGAGGCCTGGCAGCTCAGGCTTCTGTTCTCTTGGCGGCTGGCTGTTGTATAAAGAGATCTTGCTACTGTGCTGGCAAGTGAAGCCCTGTGGAGGGAGAAAGGCCTTGGGGACAGGAGACACAATGGGAGAGGCAGAGAAGCCCACAAAGCCATTGACTGTTTCTGTCCAGGTGCCAAGGGTGCCAGACATTTGAGGGAAGCGACCCTGTTGGCTGCTCTGGTGACAGCCATCTCCCAGCACTGGTAGCTGTGCTTTGTACAAATGCCCAGTCAACCCGTGGAACTGGAAGGAAAGAGCGCTCTTGTTTGAAGCCATGAGGCTTCAAGGAAGATGGTAGATTGTACAGCAGAGGGTCCCAGGGCTCCAGGCCTGGCCCAATATAGGTCTTGGGGCCATACCTGCATTTGTGCCAGGGCAGCCAACTGTGGGCCCTGATTCAGGAAAAGTGAGGAGACACTTTCACCCCTTATTTTCTCTATGAAAAAAGACCCACCATAAACAAACAAACAAACAAATAAATAAATAAATAAGTAAAAGAAATTATGTCTAAGCAAATATAGCAGTGTATGCCTGTTGGCATAGCTACTACAGGGTGTGAGGCAGAAAGACTATTTGAGCCTAGGCATTCAGGGCCAGCCTAAGCAACATAGCAAGACCCTGTCTCCTAAGAAACAAAACAGGCAAGTGGTGATGGCATGTAGGTGGACTTTTCTGTCCCACCAATCAACTCCCAAACAAACACACAGAGACTTATTATTAATTATAAATGCTTGGCTGATAGCTTTGACTTGTTACTAACTAGCTCTTACAATTTAAATTAACCCATATTTCTTATCTACATTTTATCACATGGTTCAGTATCTTTCCTCAGCATGACATGTTCATCTTGCTTCTCCCCATATCTGATGACTCCACCCTTCTACATCCCAGCACTCTCTCCCTGTCCACAAGTCCCACCTAACCCATTCCTGCCTAGCTATTGGCCATTTAGCTTTTTATTAAACCAATGAGAGCAACACATCTTCACAGGGTCCAAAAAGATTATTCTACAACAGTGGCATTTGCCTTTAATTCCAGCCTTTGGGAGGCAGAGGCAGGTAGCTCTCTGTGAGTTCAATTCCAGCCTGGTCTACAGAGCGAGATCCAGGACAGGCTCAAAAGCTACACAGAGAAACCCTGTCTTGAAGAACCAAAAGAAGAAGGAGAAGGAGAAGGAGAAGGAGAAGGAGAAGGAGAAGGAGAAGGAGAAGGAGAAGGAGAAGAAGAAGAAGAAGAAGAAGAAGAAGAAGAAGAAGAAGAAGAAGAAGAAGAAAGAGAGACAGAGACAGAGAAACAAAACAGAAAAAGAAGGAATTGGAGCCTGTCTCCCTTCCTTTCCAGTCTCATGGTTGTGTCGCCCATAGAGTGTGGCTTGTATGAGACTGAGTGAATGCTGAAACTGGCTAGCTGAAAAAGGCCAGGAAGCCCCATTCGGGGTCTCTTAGGAAAGTGCTATGAGAAAGCTGGTCTGATAATGCTGAAACTGTAGTGCTGGGAACACCGAAGTACACACTCCAGGAAGGGCAGCAGACACGTGAGTGAAGCCATCTTGGACCTCCCCACATGCCAGGCGCCAGCTTATCTGCCATTTAGTGGTTTCGGTCAATGTCTCAAGGAGCAAAGCAACTGCCCAGCTGAACCCTGTCTGAATTCCTGCCTCTCAGGCGCACAATCAAAGGGCATGGTTTATAGCACTGGGTTTGGGGTGGTTTCTTAGGCAGCAACTGAGATTGGAATACTAACTCAGATAAAGATGTGGTAGATGAAACCACAAGTTCATGGAGCAGGCCCCAGCCTAACAGAAGCCACAAGCCAACTTTGTGCAAAGCGTCAAGTTGAGCTCTCAGTGAAGTGCCTCAGGAAGGGCACCCTAGTCAGTGGGCCCATTCTTCTAAACTCTTTATTCTTTTCGGTCTGGAGAAAGTAGTTCTTTCGTGTGTGTATGTGAGACGCACGCATGATAGAGCACACGTGTGCTCAGAGAACTCTGGGTGTGGGTTCTGTCCCCTCACTTTGTGTGAGGTAAGGTCTCTCCTGTTGCACGTACTGCTGTGCTGCAGCCTCCAGCTCAGCTGGCCGGGGTCTCTGCCTCTCCTCTTGATGTGAGAGTGCTGGAGTCACAGATGTTTGCCACCGTGGGGCTCTTCCCACAGATTCTGGAGATTGAAGCCGCATCTTCTCAGTCTCCATTTAGGCTTCCTCACTATGAGCCCCATTCAAGTGGAAGAATTGGAGAGAAAGGCCGTGGAAACTACTGCATGACATTCGATCATTCCACTCATTGTTGCCCATCCTCAGGGCCTCTTGACTTCCTAATCTGGGTGCTGGAAGGCTGCCTTTGCTGAACTTTAATGAACACCAGTGGCAGCAGCCTTGAACCAAGTCCTGCCAAACCTGAACGTCCAGTCATGGATGAGCTCTGAGCCAAGCTTTGCTTCCCCCACCCAGCAGCTCTACCAACCACATGGGCTGTTGGAGAGTCAACAGTTTGTTTGTTTGTGTGTTTGTTTGTTTGTTTGTTTGTTTTGGTGGTGGGGACTTCTGAACTGCCTGAATCATCCAAGTGATTTGCTGTAATGCGGTTTTCTCCTCCTAATACCCTAGTCCCTTCCCCCACCCCCACCCTCAGAAAAAAACTGCGAGGCAGAGGCTACAAAGGACCTTGTTGCTTAGCAACAGGAGTGAAGCTAATCAACACAGCTCTGAATATTAATATTTTTCCAAAACACGACTTATCCTGAAATTGTGCGGCAAATGCGAGGCCTTCCTTTCAATATAAACAGTCATTTTTTAAAAAGCATCTATAATTAATTTCGTGATGTGTGCTCATTTCCTTCGCTGGCGGATTAGCCTTGTTAAATAATAACCGCAAGGCCTTTGTGCAGCACATTGAGTTGGAGCTTGGTAATTCTGTAGGCCTCGGAAAGTCACTGTGAGAGTGGATGGAGCCGATGTGCAAGCTCATTAGGTCCAGCAGAGCCCAACTCAAGGACCTTTCTCCTCCAAATGATTTTCCTCTTGTTCTTCAACCTTCCTGTAATCCGTGATAGAGCTGTTCCGAACCTCAGCCTCTTCATCTAGGACACAGGGACAGTGAGATATTGGATTGTGTTAGTCCTTAATGACCCTGCATGTGGAGCCTAGGCTAGGGGCCAGTGTGATGAATCAGCAGATCCTCTGTATTTCAGTCTCTCTCTCAAGGGGAAGGAAGAGAGAGAACAGAGACGGGGTTGCTGAGGGCTCCTCAAGGAGGTGGTGGGTTGTGGCTCAGCAATGGATCACTTGCCTAGCATGTACCACACCCTGGTTTAAGGGATTAAGAGCAGAGAGGACCCTAGGAGGCAGTGGCAAGCAAAGGCTCCTCTTCCAACTGGGTGCACTTCCCTCCAAGCTAGGGGAGTCTCCCCCACCACAGTGAGACAGGGGAGTCTCAGGAGCATGTCAGTCACAATTGGCTCCTGCAGCCTTGTCGGCATGATGTCTCTCAAGAGTCAAACTGCTTGGACACAAAAGGGATGCTACTGGTTCCTATAACTATGCCATTCAAAGGCTGTTGCTAATGCAAGCAAGTGTCTTCGGGCATCTTTTCCTGATTCTCTCTCAGCTCTCCATCCTGTGACTTCACGAGACAGGCTCCTCCATGAAGCACTCTCCCCAAACCAGGAAACTTCATTCATCCTCCTGGCTTGTGGGGGTGTCAGTCCTGGAAACCCCAATTAAGGGCATTTGAGAGGCAGAAGCCTTGGGTCACACACTCCAAGACAGACCCAACTATTGTGACCCAAAGCACAAAGTATTTGTTGGGTGGCTTTGAAATAGGATCTCATATGTCTCAGGAGTGCCTCAAACTGGCTATGCAATTGAGGGGGAAATGACCTTGAGGTTTTGATCTTCCTGCCTCTGCCTCCTGAGTGCTGGGAGAGCTGGCTAGGAATTAATCCAGAGCTTCATGCCTGCTAAGCAAGCACTCTACCAACTGAGCTGTGGCCCCCATAGGAGTGTCAGGTACAAGGAACACCCACTCCCCTCTGGATGTCAGACCAACAATTTTGAGTCTAAGTATGTTCCCATGGTTTCCTGCAACATAGTTATACTAACAAAAGTACTTGTTAGCCACGCGTGGTGGTGCACACCTCTAATCTCATCACTCAGGAGGCTGAAGCAGAAACACCATCAAGATTCCAGGCTAGCAGGGTCTACCTAGTGAGTTTCAGGCTACAGAGTAAGACCCTGTCTCAAAACAGCAGGAAGAAGTGTTACAGTTGCTTTTCTAAAATTCAAATGTCACCGAGCATCTTGTGTTTCTAGTTGCTAAAACAGGTATTCCTGCTAGTGTGTGGGTGGGGGGTGGTACGTGACTACAGGTCAGAGGACCCTAGCAGGACCCTCCTGTATACCCCTGTTCTACAGAGAATTGTGGGTGCTTAGCTTAAAAGTCCTGGGGAGGGCAGTGGAGGCCAGGCATTCCTGGCAGAGATGGCTGGCATGACAGGGGGAAGCCTCGAGTCTGGCTGGTACCTGCTTGCTGTTTTGAGCACAGGGTATATAAACAGGGCATGGGTCACCTGTCTTCCAAGAACTAGTTGGTTCTTTACATGGAGATGACTCAGGAGTCATCGTGGTAACACCTGTCCTATGCATGTGCTCCACTGCAGATGGGGACACCAAACCCCAAACAGACGTAGGGACTTGCTTCTTGGCACTGGAACATTGCTTGCTTGTTAGACACCTTTTCCCTTCCTACATATCCCTCAACGCTCAGTCACAGTCAGCCTTCCTTCAAAGTCCTCCTTGATTTCTCCAGTGCACAGCACTCATCAAGTATTTTTATGTGGCCTTTCCTCATGGCTTGCCTTTCCTTCATGGCTATGATCTTATCCTCAATTAGACAGTTCTTTGGAGGTGAGGCCCATGTTGATATTTATAATAAATCCCCATGATACCTCGCACCATGTAAACAATCAATATTTGCCGATCAATTTGTTGATCATCTGCTGAAAATGCAGTTATGCATATAAACAAAATTCATTTCCAGGGAATTTACTGCCCTTGATGCAAGAAATGCAGATTTCTTTCCAATGGTGTGGAGTAGGGATTCACAACCAACAAGTCCCCATTTAGCTGAGCTCTGGCTCACAAAACTTGCTATTAACAAAGAAATACACAATTCTCAAATTATTTGCTTATATAAATTAGAATTCATTCAGAGTTATTTTATGATGCTATCACTTGTACTCAGTTGCTTTCTGATGGATTTTTGGGAATGAAAAAGGAAATTATAGAATTGTTGTCATCATGGGCCAGCAAGATGGCCCACTGGATTCACAAACTAGCTGCCAAGCCTGATTTGGATTTGATCCCCAGGACTCTCGTGGTAGAAAGAGAGAATAGACTTGTCCTCTGACCTTGACACACATACTGTGGCATGTACATGGGTGAACACACACACACACACACACACACACTCACACACTCCATGGCACTCAAGTGGAGGTCAAATTCTGACCTTCCACCATGTAGGTCCCAGGAATCAAACTTGAGTCACCAGTCTTGGTGGGAAGTTCCTTGAGCTGATGAGCCACCTCGAAAGCTAAGCCTTATTTTTAAGATCTTGGATCTCAGAATTTCTGAACCAGGAGGGAAGCACAGCCACACATGCTGGGAGCATTACCCAGAGCCCACCAGCTGATACTAAATCAGAGTTATCAATCAGAGGAAGCCACAGGCCAGGTTCCAAGAACAGACAAAAGGAACCTCTTTGATGTGCAAGTTTACAATTTGGTTACCTTGAAGTTGACTCATCTTTTGATTTGAACCATGTTAAAAGAGAAAGTTTCAACCCTGCGGTGGTGATGTGTGACTTTAATCCCAGTACTGGGAGGCAGGGGCAGGCAGATCTCTGTGAGTTCGAGGACAGCCTGGGCTACAGAGCAGGATCCAGGACAGCCAGGACTGTTATATAAAGAAACTTTGTCTCAGAAAACCAAAAAGAAAAAAGAGAAAAGGAGAGGGAGAGAGAGAGAGAGAGAGAGAGAGAGAGAGAGAGAGAGAGAGAGAAAGAGAGAGAGAGAGAAAGTTTCAAACTTGTTGCAAACTTTAGACCAGCAGCAACTTACTCCTTCCCTGGGCAGAGAACCTACCCCTCAGCCAACTTGACTTTGCCCCAACCTGGAAACATACCCCTGCTCCCTGCCTGCCCTTGCAGAACCCAGTGCTTCTGGCAGACATGAGGCAAAAAGAAAATTGATCCGATGTGCGTACATGTGGAATGAATTCTTTTCGCCTTTGTCTATTGTTTGGGTTTACACAAGGAGGACGTGGTTTCTCCTTAAGATTTAAGTGCAAAGACAGTTATGTCCCAATATGTCAGGGACCAATTCAAGAACACAATGTCAGATATCCAAATTCCAGATGCTCAAGTCTTCCAATAAAATGGCATAGTATTTGCATAGAACCTATTTGCATACATAATACACATCCCCCTGATAGTTTACATTTTATTTTTTATTACATTATTTATTGTGTACATATGTGTGCAGGCACAGCACATGTATGGAGGTCATATGACAATATGACAACGTGCAGGAGTTGACCTTATACCATGTGGGTCCTGGAAATCAAACTCCATAGTCAGCAGGCTTGTCAATGAGCACCTTTACCGGCCTCACACACCCCACTTCAGCTCAACTCTGGATGATTTCTAAAACACGATAAAATATGAATGTCATGGAAATAGTTATTATCCTGTATTGTTTAGGAGAAAGTGACAAGAAGAAGAATCTGTTCACACTCAGTGCAGGCAACTGTTTCCCCACATCCGCTGGTTGATTGAATCCATGAATCTGGAGCCCTCAGATGCAGAGAGCAGACTGTGCTCTGCTTGGGAGGGAGAAGAAGAGGGGAGGGACCACTGCCACTACAGGGTCAAATCGTTTACAGCCATGGGCAGCTCCAGTGGTTCCCATGGGAGAGCCCTGGACCCATGGGGGGGCAGCCCCAGCCCAAGCTAGGTGGCATGTGCCTTTAACTGGCCTCATTCTCTGAGTGTGGAGGCAAAACAACCCAACCCTCAGGCAAGGAGTTGCAGATGGTAACATCCTCAGAGGTTTCAGGGTGAAAACCTGGATCCTAGCCACCCCAACATGCTAGGCTGGGCTCCGTCACCCATCCTCAACATACCAACAAGAGAGACAGTGAAAAGCAGAGAGGAGACTTATCCGGGAAAGGAACAAATTGAGGCCCAGTGACCTCAATTCCATCTTTGGGGTCCTGACATAGGTTTAGGGTTTTGTTTGTTTGTTTGTTTGGCTGTTTTCTTTTTCCAGACAGGGTTTCTCTGTGTAGTTCTGGCTGCCCTGGAACTCGTTCTGTAGCCCAGGCTGTCCTCAAACTCGCAGAGATCCGCCTGCCTCTGCCTCCCAAGTGCTGGGATTAAAGATGTGCACCAGCACTGCCTGGCTAAAGTTTAGGTTTTTATTTATTTATTTATTTATTTATTTATTTTGGTTTTTCAAGACAGGGTTTCTCTGTGTAGCTTTGTGCCTGTCCTGGATCTCACTCTGTAGACCAGGCTGGCCTCGACCTCACAGAGATCCTCCTGCCTCTGCCTCCCGAGGGCTGGGATTAAAGGCGTGTGCCACCACCGCCCAGCATTTTAGGTTTTTAATACAAGTCAAGGGGTAGTCGGAAATAAACACTCCTGGTCAAGGCGTTGTCCCTCCCATCACTGACTCATCCCTGTCTCTGTTTTTTCCTGCAAGATTTTGTCAGAACTGTGTGTGGGAAATATCTTGAAGTGGGGGGCTCAGGCTTCCCCTCGGGCTGGCACCAGGACCCAGCCTTTTCCTTCCCACAGCATGAGATTCCTAGGGAAAGTGAGTTTAGAGTCCATTTGTTTCAACACTCTGACTGCATAAGTGTCCTTCTTTAAAGCATCTTCCCTAGGAGAGGGTTGTGTTAGGCCGGGTGGTGGTGGCACACACCTTTAATCCCAGCATTGGGGAGACAGAGGCAGGCGGATCTCTGAATTCGATGCCAGTCTGGTCTATAAAGTGAGAGGGCTGTATTATTGAAGGAGATCTGTGGGGGAAGAGGAGAAGGAGGGGGGAGTTAAAGGGGACATGACCAATGTGTGAAATTGTCAGACAATACATAAAAAGAGAAGGAAAGGGGCTGGAGAGATGGCTCAACAGTTAAGAGCACTGATTGTTCTTCCAGAGGTCCTGAGTTCAATTCCCAGCAACCACATGATGGCTCACAATCATCAGTAATAAGATCTGGTGCCCTCTTCTGGCCTTCAGATGTATATGCAGACAGAACATTGTATACATAATAAATTTTAAAATCTTTAAAAAAAAAAGAGATTGATCCTTCACCTGGAGAGAGAGAGAGAGAGAGAGAGAGAGAGAGAGAGAGAGAGAGAGAGAGAGAGAGAAGGAAGAAATAAAACACCATATCTCCCCGTGTAAGCCAGGACTGTAGCTCAGTGTACAGTGTACTTGCTCAGCATGCAGGAAGTCTTGCATTCAGTCCCCAGCACTCTAGAAACTTGGTCTGGCAGAGGCAGGAGGACCAGAAATTTGAGGTCTTCCTTGATCAGGTAGTAAGTTCAAGGCCAGACTTCTTGAGACCCTGTCAAGAAACAAACACCACCAAAACAACATAACAAAAGCTGGGACTGGCACCATGTGAAAGTTTGGGCTAGAGGATTTGCTTCCAAATCCTTCCAAATGGCTCAACCATGTTGGGTACGACTGTTGGCTCTTGTGGGGTATCCACCAGAGAAGACCGCTCAGACATAGGTTTAAGCCAATAGAAAGTCTTTATTAGGCAGCCAGCGAGTACACTGGGTATTCAGGATCCCAGTGTAGCCTCAAGCCTTTCTCAGGGTGAGCTTTTAAACACAAAAAGTCATGTCCTAGGTTGACATACTTCAGTTAAAAAGAGCAGCTAGCTGGAAGCAGAACTACAGAAGCCAAAAGCGAAGTTAGTCCATGCAGAGACTTTCCCAGAACTATGGGCTTTGATGGATTAGGTCTTGGTTTTAGTTTTGGCAGGTAGTGCTGTCTACTTGCTGAGTTTTATGGCCTGAGTGGCACTTCTATCATGGAGTCAGGTGTGCTAAGGTCTCAGGACCGACCAAGGTCTGGGTCCCTGTTACACTGACAAGAAATCCCAGCTCCTTGTTTTGTGGGCCTCTCTCCACAGTGTGACAGGCCCCCAGCCCTTAGCACAACTGATGCCATGTTGGAGGCACCATTCCGACCTTACAACCCAGCACATAGGCTCTAACACTTGCCAGAATGAGAACAAAGACTTAATCCATCACAGACCTAGTCCATAGTTCAGGATCCAGGAAAGTCCCCAAACTACTAACCTTGCTTTATGGGTTCTGTAGTTTCACTTCTCATGAACTTCTTGCTAACCAAAGTGTGTGGACAGGGTGCATAAAAGACAAAAATATTGTGAGGCTTGGGGCTGCATGATTTGAGCAAGTTCTCCATGTAGCTACTGGTCAGTCATACAGACTTCCTATTCAGCTTTAAGAGTGTCCATGTGTGTTGTCTGGTGGAATTAGTTACCTCACAACACTAGAGTACCTTCATATAGCAGCAGCTTGTGTCCTCTAACAAGAGAGCCAATGAAGAGAGCAAGAGAGAAGCCACAGTGCCTTTTATGAGCTAACCTCAGAATCACTCCCCATCACTTCTTCAATATTCTATTGGTCACTCACCTCAGCCCTGTTCGTATGGGAGAGAAGTCCACAAGGGTGGAGATAGCAGGAAGCCACACTCGGTAAGGGTTCATCTGAGGTCTGGCTCCCACATGTATGAAGTAACACAAGCTTCCTACTGTGCTTGCAGAGGTATCCTGATAAAACACCCTGACAAAAACCACTTGGGGGAGGGGCCGGAAAGTGATTAAGAGCACCTGCTGCTGTTATGGAGGCCCCAAATTCAGTTCCCAGCACTCACATGAGGCAGCTCACAAGGGTCTATAACTCCAAATCCAGGGGATCCAACACCTTTTCTGGCCTCTGAGAGCAACCCCACACATTGGTATACATATGCGCGCGCGCGCGCGCGCACACACACACACACACACACACACACACACACACACAAGTAAATAAATCACTTAGGAGAGAAATGGTTTACTTTTGCTCACAGTTCCAGGTTACAGGCTGTCATAGCAAGGAAAGCATGACGGCAGGAGCTTGACAGAACTGGTTACATGACATCTGTAGTCAAGAGAAGAGAGGAATGAATTATTAGCACATCCATGTTTGTGCTCAGATTGCTTTCTTCACTTTTTTTAAGACAGGGTTTCTCTGTGTAGCCCTGGCTGTCCTGGAACTCACTCTGTCACTCTGTAGACCAGGCTGGCCTCAAACTCAGAGATCTGCCTGTCTCTGTGTCCTGAGTGCTGGCACTTTCTCCACTCATACAGTTCAGGATACTCTGCCCAGGGAATAGTGCCACCCACAGTCGGCAGATCTTTCAGCTCAATTGATATACTCAAGACAATCCCCTGCAGGTAAACCAGCTAATTCCTTTCCCAGGTGATTCTAGATCATTCCAAGTTGCCAATTACAGCTAATCCTCACCACATAGGGGAAAGGGTGTGGCAGAGAGCGACTGGTTCTCTAAGAAATGGAGTGCTTGTGAATGTTATTATTGTTACTGGCTTTTCTTCTCAGCAGGACTCAAATCTCTTCAAAGGCAAGATCAGTAACTAGCTCAGGGCAGTATACACTAAAGGCACTCAGTAAATGTTGCTTAATTATTCATGAACCTACCCAAAGAGGCCACAGTCAGATAAAGTATTGAGGTTGAACTCAGTTTCAAATGAACGGGAAGCCAGCCACTTCTTAGACTCGGCCTCAAGGCCCAGTCACCTGCTATCCACAGTGCCTCATGGTGTCCACATCTCAGGATTTCAGGTTACTTCTCCATCTATAAAGCATTTCTTGGTTCCCTGGAGAAAACCACACTCCTGGGGTTAAGGAAGGTATTTTACACCTCCTGGTATCCACCCAAGGCTCAGTTTAGTGTCTCCCTCAGCCTGCATCTCTGTAAAATGGGTATAAGGACAGATTGTGGCCAAAAAGTTGTTTTGAAATATTAACACCCACAATACATTTGCAAATCCTTTGTACCAATAAGATAATACCTAAAGTTATTAGTCTTGAAATTGGATTCTCAAATACTTGATGAATGTGTTTCGAGGTTGGGTTTCTGTTTTCTTATAGGGGTAAGAGCCGTATTCACCTAGATGGTCATATTTAAGCTCACATGTGAATATTCATGTAAAGAGCTTACCCCAGGCCCCAAGAAATTACAAGCAGTCTATAAATCTTGGCCATGGAAGTGGATTCACTATGGACCTAATGGAGCTTAAACTTCAGGACCTGACATGAGGCAACCTGGAATCACCTGGAAAGGGTTGTACCAAGATCAGGGTGGCCTAGAGGCAAGTCCACCGGGGAACTGTCTTGTTCCTAATTGCTATAGGAAGACCCAGTCCATTATGAGGAGCAGCATTCTCTAGGCAGGGTTTCATGGACAGTATAAGAGATGGGAAGCTAGAAAGAGCAGGCAAGGATCCATGCATGCTCCACCCCACTCCACCCCCACTCCCAACCCCTGGTAAGGTTTCAAGCTCCCTGCAACAAGGGATTGTAACCTGTAATTGGGAGTCAAATGAACCCTTTCTTCCCTGGATTTCTTTTTGCCAGGGTATTGGTCGCAAGTGACAGAAATAAAACTCGAACAGGCCTTCCAGTAAGGATGGCATCTTCCATTCCCAGTTTAGGAATAGCGGGGTACTCAATGTTTTGCACACACTGCCACTGGTTTACGGTTTGAATCCCTCCCTCATCACATCTTTCACAGGATAAATAGGCTAGGAGTAACTATTTAGGGTCTGACTTGGGAAATTGAAGTGAGGATACAATGAAGTTTTGCCTAGGGGTGTGCAGCCCCTTCCAGCACAGCTGATGCTAGCCGTTCCCATTGCAGTCGGAAGTAGCCTTGAGGGGGGGAGCTCAACTGCTAGAGCACATGCCTAATATACAAGCAGAGGTGGCGACGCACGTCTTTAATCCCAGCACTCGGAAGGCAGAGGCAGGTGGGTCCCTATGAGTTCAAGGGCGGCACAGTGAAAACCCTGTCTCAAAAAACCAAAAAGACAAAAGAAGCCCTGGGTTTGGTCTCCAGCACCCCATAAACTGATCATGGCTAAGGGAGGGTGGAATCATCTGGGGGCTCCTCTCTCTGTCTCTGTCTCTCTATCTCTCTGTCTCTGTCTCTGTCTCTCTCTCTCTCTCTCACACACACACACACACAAACACACACACACATACACATCTGGTAGTCTGTGGAGCTATTGGCTAGGAGACCTCAGTTGGCGGGCTGTGGCCTCTTTGTTTGGTCTGGGCTTCTTTGCAGCCTCCTGGGAGGATTCCTAGGATAGAGTGGAAGCTGCAGTGCCTTATATGACCTACCTTGGAGGTCACGTGGTGTCACCTGTTATTGAGTAGATCCTCTCAGTTAAGAGGGAAAAAGATGAGGTCCCACCTATCACTGAGAGGAATGTCAATGCTCCAGTATAAGGTGTGTGACATGGAAGATCTGCTTGCACCGACTGTGGACAATGTAGTCTGGCAATGAGTCCTCTGATGGCCAGCCCCTGAGACAGCACTGGGAGTGAAGAGAAAAAAGCTGGAAACACTCGGAGTTGGAAGCCAGCCCGTGGAAAATCGTCCCGTCGTTAGATGCGGAAGATCACAAATGACAAACCTCGTCAAAATGGAAATTTGCTTCTGTCAGGACTACAGCCTGCAATTAACAATGCCCTATGTATTTTGATTTCCTTTCTGACAGGAACTGTACAAACTAGGATTTATGGGAATGTGTGTTTGTAGGCCCAAAGCTAGATCGGCCCACCAGCACAAACTGCAGTCTATTTGGAAAGCGGTAAGTTTAGTGTATCCCAGGGTTTCTGATTGCATCCCTGCCCATATGACTCTGCATTCCCTAATGGATGAGAGTCTGGCTCTGGAGAGAATTGACACACAAACTTGCTACCAATGCAGCAAAATGGCCTGGAGAAGCAAGTTCCTTTGTGACAAAACCATGCAGGCCCATTGACGTGTCAACACATGAAGTGTATTTTATTACTCAATCATACAGTACAAGATGCACACTTCAAGTTCATGATAATGCTTCC
Organism: Onychomys torridus; assembly: GCF_903995425.1. Classification (NCBI taxonomy): domain Eukaryota; kingdom Metazoa; phylum Chordata; class Mammalia; order Rodentia; family Cricetidae; genus Onychomys; species Onychomys torridus. Next base: position 5,930,154 of record NC_050466.1, on the reverse strand, counting down.
TGCATTTTTTAGAATGACTAGTCATGGAAATCCAAAGAGGACAGAAAGGTAAAAGTATCCCAGAAGAGCCCAAAAGGTTAAGTTGGAAGAAGATTGACAGACGCTTCCAACTTTCACTCTCTTTGTTGTTGTTGTTGTTGTTGTTGTTGTTGTTGTTGTTGTTGTTTGTTTTGGTGAGACAGGGTTTCTCTGTGTAGCTTTTGGAGCCTGTCCTGGAACTCACTTTGTAGGTCAGACTGGCCTCGAACTCATGGAGATTCCCCTGCCTCTGCCTCTCGAGTGCTGGGATTAAAGGTGTGTGCCACCACCACCCGACCCAAAATGTCACTCTCTTGTGACCTCACAATGGAAACTGGTTATCAGTGCCAGCTGACTTTCCACCATGATCAATAATTTTCATGGAAGGAGGTAAAGAGCACTGGGAGAGAGAGGAAATGACCTCTTCATTGTCTCTGTCAAAAACAGTGTTAAATGGTCATTGTAGGGGCTGGAGAGGTGGCTCACTGGTTAGGAGCACATCCTTCCAGAGGACCCAGGTTCAAATACAGCAGCCACATCAGGTGGCTCACAAGCACCTGCAATCCATCTCCAGAGGTCTGGTCTGTAGGAGCACCTGTACTCACACACAGACACATGCACATAATTAAAACAATAAAACATCAGTTATAGCAAAAGACTTCTCAAGAAGTAGGGGGAAAAAAAAGGAATTACAAACATCTCCCAGACAGCTAATAGAATACCATAGATAGAGGGTTTGTTTTTTCTGGGTTTTGTGAGGTTTGGGGGTCTTTGTGACCTTTTCAATTCCTCGATTGTTTCTGTCCTCGCTTAAATGTCCACATCCACAAGATATCTTTTAAATTATTGTTTGCTGTGCTCGGAGAGATGACTCAGTGCCTAAAAGCAATTGTTGCTCTTTCAGGGAACTGGCGTTTGATTCCAGGCATCCACATTAGGTGATTCACAACTACCTGGAACAAACAGCAGCACCAGGCATCAGACACCCTCTGGCCCCCACAAGCACCTGCACATACAATCATACACACGGTTTTTTAAAAATAAATTCAATTTCACTTTTTTAAAAATAAAGGTTTAAAAAAAACTTAACTATTAGCTGCAAGCGCGTGGGTGGGTGGGGTGTGGGGGACATGTGCCTGTGTATAGAGCTTACTGTGCCCTCTCTTCTTCCACCATGTGGGTTACATGAACGGAACTCAGGTTATCAGGCGGCAGATGCTCTTATCTGCTGAACCATCTCTCCAGCTCCACAATGTATTTGGTATTTGGGATTTTTGTTGGGTTTGTTTGTTTGTTTTGCTTTTTTTCAAGACAGGGTTTCTCTGTGTAGCCCAGGCTGTCCTGGAACTCACTCTGTAGCCCAGGCTGGCCTCAAACTCCACCTGCCTCTTCCTCCTGAGTGCTGGGGTGAAAGGCATATGTCACCACCACTTGGCTGTGTTGTTTTTCTTAAACAATGCCACGGGGGCCTAGAAAGATGGTTCATTGGTCAAGAGCACTTACTGCTCTTCCAAAAGAGCAGACTTCAGTTCCCAGTACCCACAGCAGGTATTTTACAACTGCCTCCAAGTCCAGCTCTTCTTTTGGCTTCTGAGGACATCTGTACACATGTGACACACACATACATTTTAAAATGCATCTAAACAAGTCTTTAAAGAGTACTCTAGAGTATCTAGTCATCAGACTCTCCTGTTAGCACCATTGCCTCCCTTTGGCTGTTGGACTTGAACATCCTGATGATAACGGAGACAGTGCAGGTGGCAGATTACCAAGTGTGAGGAGGTGAATGGAGATGCTAGTGTCCCAGGGCACAAGCATCCTTCTCTTTGTCTTCCTTCTTCTTCTCCAGACCAGGGCTTTTTTTTTATGGTTTTATGAAGAACCATAGGCCGAGGTACTGCAACAAAAGGCACTTACTATCTCACAGGAAAGAGTTCGAGGCCAATATGGTTGCGAATTTCTTTCCAAGGCTCCCTTGTTGGCTTGCACGGTCACACCCCCTTTTCTCTGTGGTGTATGTCTGTGTCTTTCTTATTCTTAAACAAAAATCCATTATATTCATTTGTGGGAGGGGCAACAAGTGTACCACACAGCACTTGCATGGAAGGGAAGTCAGAGGGCAAATTTTGGGAAACAGTTCTCTCCTTCCATCATGTGGGTCTTGGGGCTCGAACTCAGGTCTTCAGGCTTGGCAGTAAGGGCTTTTACCCACTGCGCCATCTTACCAGTCCAATCTCCTGTTCTTATGAGGATGTCAGCATTGTAGATTCCAGCCCCTAAAAACAATCCAATTTTCACTTAATTAGCTCTTTCAAGGCTCCATCTCCAAATACATCTGCTCTTCAACGTGTGTCTGGACAAGCGGGAAATGCTGTAGGAGGAAATGGCGTTAGTGGACCCAGCTTTCCATGCAGTCCAGATTCGCAGCACAGCCACACTGAAGCTGCCCAGTCACCACGCCCTCCATCTCCAGCCCCCATCAGCTGCCATTGCTGTTGAGGCCTGGCAGCACCAGAGGGGACTAAAGTGATCCAAACTCAAGAGCCAGCAGCCCTTTGCAAGCTTCAGCACAGAGTGTCAGCTCATGGGGGTGGGAGGGGGCTCTCCTTCAGATCAGCTAGTGTCGGTTCACAGGGCTGGCCAGAGAAGCCTCCTGGAGGCCTGACGGGAGCCTTGCACTGTTCCTCCCGAGGCCTGGGCAGTGGGAGTCTTTTGCCTCTAGATTATGAAACTTGAAAGAACTGCCCCTGTGAGCACTCTCCAGGGAAGACTCTCACCAGAGGCCATTTCTTGGCTGGTGGCAGGCTTTGGGTACTACCTTCAGTACCACTTTATCTGCAGCCCCACCCCCAGCTCCCAACCTCCAAATTGCATCGCATCTGCAGGATCTGAGAGCCAGGCAGCCTGTGAGTGAAAACCTCATTAGCCCCTCCCACTAGGTGGACTAATGTTTAATATCCTGACTTCTGTCCACACTGAACTGCCAGCCTGGGTGGTCCAAGTTATATTGGTCAGTACCAGTGGCTTTTCTCCCTTAGGGCCCCTGTCTGATCTAGACCCTGTCTGTTTCATGAGTGGCTGGTATGATGGGGGCACAGAGGAGACAGCCCTTGGCCCTACAGGAAGCTTGGGTGGACTTCTACCTCCCCGTGGAAACCCAAAGCCAGCACCAGGGCTCGGTTCCATTCTGCTGTGTTCTTTGTGCCTGTCTCTGTGCCAGTGACTTGCTGTAGGACCCCAATCTTTACAGCACTCTTGGGAAGTGTTGGACTGTCTCACTTTATACGTAAATGGAGATCAGGTATGTTGAGTAATTTATGAAAGGTCATACAGCTCGGGCTTTCTCGGCTACCTTCAGCATTCTCCTCCTTTTCTCTGTGGAATAAAGTTGCAATCCCTGGATCTCGCAGCCACGACGATAAAAACCCGTGCTGGACTATTAAAGGTGTGAAAGGGAACAAACACATCAAGAGCATGTCCAGGTCACAACAGCAAAGGGACCAGTGCCCAAGAGCTGGTTAGTATTAGCATGGAGAAGAAAAAAGGAACAGGGAGGCTCTTTTCAAACATCTCAGGGGCTGCTCTGAAAGCTGGGGAGAGCTGATGCTTTGCTCCGGGGTCCTAAAGGACGGGATGAGGACACCAGAGGGGCCATGGGAGTTGCTTTGCTACTCACAGATCTTCAACAGTTGCAACTGCTTCCAATTGTGCTGGTCTGCATAGTGCTTGAGAGCGAGCTAATCCAGGGGAGGTGCTCCTTTATGTGTTAATTTGGAGCCAGAGGCAAATGCCTGGTGTCTTCATCTATCTTGTTCTGTCTTATTTCCTTGAGACAGGGTCTCTCAGTAAACTGAGGCCTACCGTTTTGACTAGGCTGGTTGGCCAGCAAGCTCCCAGGATCTGCCTGTCTCCACCTCCCATTGTTGGACTTACAGGCACATAAAGCCATACCTAGCTCTTATGTGTGGATGCTGGGAATTTGAACTTGGGTTTGGGGCTGGGTAGTTTTATGTCAACTTGACACAGGCTAGTGTCACCTGAGAGGAGGGGACCTCAATTGACAAAATGTCTTCATAAGACTGGGCTGTAGACAAGCCTGTAGGGCATTTTTTCTTAGTTAGTGATTACTGTGGGCTGGCTCAGCCCATTGTGGGTGGTCCTGGGTTCAATAAGAAAGCAGACTGAGCAAGCCATGAGAAGCAAGCCAGTAAGCTGCACCCCTCTATGGCCTCTGCAATCAGTTCCTGCTTCCAGGTTCCTGGCCTGCTTGAGTTCCTGTCCTGACTTCCCTCAGTGATTGATTGTTACCTGGGAATGTAAGATGAAAAGACCCTTTCCTCCCCGGTTGCCTTTGGTCATGGGGTTTTATCACAGAAACCCTGACTAAGTAAGGTTTGCACAGTACACTCTCTTACCCACTGACATATCTCCCTATTTCCCTTTTTATACCCTTCATTCATCCTTCCGTTCTGTTACTGGGAATCTCAATGGGGTGCCTGGAAATCTAGCTGCCATTTTAAATTAAGAGGACAAAGATTGCATCCTAGGGATGACAGCAATGGATGGATCCCCATGACTTTGTGGAGCAGAGGTATCGGCCATCAGACTCTAGTGAGAAAGAAAAATAAGCTTTTGTTGAAGCCACAGCTAAGTGAAACACAGGCCTCCTCTGGGGCCAAGTCTTTGGGGCTCTCTGAGTCTCCATAGAGAATCTTCATCTATACAATGAAAATCATAAAGCAGACTTGACAGGTCTTGCAATGTGCCTACACAGGGAAATGACCGGATGTTTGTGCCAGCCCTGGGAAGGCAACCTCCCCGCCAAAAAGTCAGAAAGTTGTTGCTGGGCACCAGGAAAGGGAAGATGAGGTGGGGTGAGGTGGGGGAAGTGGGGTTACACAGAAGAATCATAAACTCCCTCTTCCTTTCTGCCCTGCTTCCTAAAGCTCTGCATTTCCTGTTGCCCTAGGTCTTAATCTCTGGTCTGAGCCTCTGGGTAGAGAGGGAGGAGGTTATATGACAGCATTTCTAAGTCCCTGGGAGACTTCCTGTCCCTGATTTCATGACCTTTTCAATACTATACTGGTCAGATTTTTGTGAAAAGGTGAGTGAGGGACATTTGTTTTATGGTCCACAAAGGCTAGGGCTGGCTGCCCTCTGAATGGCTTGCTTCTTTCTAGGGGCCAGACGTAGGACCCACACAGATCCACACTGTACACAGAAGAGGGCGCCGCTGACGGGCTCACCCTTGCTAGCCTCCTGAGAAAGACATTCAAATGTCACAAATATCTAAACTGTAGAACACAAGCCACACATGACCCCAGTTAGGTGACAAACCCCAGTACCCGCAGATAGTGAAAGAGCTGGAAATTCCTAGCTGGCCTTGATAGACACCCTGTGTACATCCTCTCCTTCTTTTGATGAGCAGTGTGTCAGCCTAGACCCTCCAGACATGATCCTCCATTGACAGGAGGCTACACTTCAGGCTAGCTCCAGGCCCTGCAGGTTGAGCCAGCTCAACTGAGGGTCTAGTATGGCCCTAGGACTTTGGGATTCTTGAATCTCTGGCCTTGGCAAATGAAAAGCCACTGTACCTGTAATCCTAGCACTCAGAAAGTTGAGACTCCATGTTTACTGGAAGTTTGAGGCCAGCCTGTGCCACTATTTGAGACCCTGTCTCAAAAGGGGGTGGGAAGCCAGAACTTGGGAGACAGATGCAGGCAGATCTCTGTGAGTTCAAGGCCAGCCTGGTCTACGTAGTGAGTTCCAGTCCCACCAGGTCTACACAGAGAGACCCTAAAAAGTACAACAAAGTCTCCCAGTTGTGCCTGATATGATTTAACCTGAGCCTTGATGTGTGTCCCCCACACTTCTAGGCTCCCACGTGTCTCGTGAGCTTGGAGGGCTTCCAGACATGGACTTACAGAAAGTTCTCTGGCAACTGTAGACTAGTCTTTAACACTCCCAAGAGTGGAAACAAGTGGGGTTGGCAGTTTGAGAGGAAGTCTAGAGAAGGTGTTCAGACCCGATGGTTCACCCCCTTCACTTTTCATCCATTTGAGAGACTAGAGCTTGAGACAGGCTCTGACTCTAAGTCCTGAGCAAGGCAAGGTGACGTGCTGCACACACACAATCCCAGTACTCCCTTGAGGCAGGGGGATCAGGACTTCAAAGTTAGCCTGAGGTAATAACTAACTGAATAAATAAATAAATTTGGAACAGGTGACCTTTTCTGCAACAGGCAATGACGTCACCTAGAAAAATAAATCTGAGGAGAAGAGGGCTGGAACCGGAAGCAAAGGAAGCCACTAGAGTACTTGTCAGCTTCCGGGGAGGATGTCAGATCTCAGCCAAGGAATCAAGAGCGGACAGAAAACAGGCTGGGGATGGGAGCTGAAAGGCCCCGAAATGCTTGCCTATGATCAAATGACTGCCTGGGTTGGCAGGCTACTTGACCCAAAGACAGGGGAGATGGGTCCTGCTCCCTGCGGGTGGGTTTGTCTCTTTCTGTGGCCAGGGGCTGGATGGAACTAGCTGATGGGTTCTACTCATCAAACACAGTGACCCTCCAGCACTGACCCACTTCCAGATCCCTTGAGCTCCTGGGCAGCAGCCAAGAGGACCAGCTGCTTTGGTCACACGCTGGAAGGGCAATACAGGAAGAACAGATCCGGCCGGTATCATGCCCTAATCCCCTTGACATTGGCTGCGTTGATCATGGCAGAGCATGCACCTGCAACCTCCCCCCCCTCCCCCCGAGGGCTTTCTCATACTACCAAGGGAGGCAGGCAGGAGCCACTTGTCCCAGGAGCAGGTTTCAGTGACAACAAAGAGAAGCCAGTGGAGCATTGACCCTTACCCCTCAGAGGCATAGTTCTGAGAGACCTGAGCCTGGGAAGGCTGGGGAGGGGGGTCCCTAGCAGCACTTAAGACCTGCTGTCTTGCCACCAGACAATGGTGATGGTGCATGCCTTTAATCCCAAAACTGGGAAGGCAAGAGGATCTCTGAGTTCGAGGCCAGTCTGGTCTACAGAGTGAGTTCCAGGACAGCAAAGGCTACACAGAGAAACCCTGTTATGAAAAAAACAATAATCCAGTACTCAGGAGACCCACAAAAGAACTCTTCTACAGCCTGTGTCTTCCCAAATTCACACGCTGACACTCCAAGGTGACAATTCTGCAAGGTGGGGAAGTCCTTAGGTCATCTGGGGTGGACCCTTCCTGAGTGACATTAGTACCTTTACAAAAGAGGCCCCAGAGAGCTCCCTTGTTCCTTCTGTGCATGCGGACACAAAGAAAAGATGCTGTCTATAAACTAGAGTGCTGACCTTCACCAGACTCCTTGCTCTTGAACATGCCAGCCTCTGGAATTGTGAAAGAACTTTTTTTCCCTCTTCTTTGTAAGTGTAATGATTTGAATGAGATGTCCCCCACAGTGTTGGAAATTTGACTACTTGGTCCCCAGTTGGTGGTGCTGTTTGGGGAGGCTTAAGAGGGTGTCCTTGTTGGAGGAAGCATGTCACTGGGGTGAGCTTGGAGAGCAAAATGCCTCAGCTGATGCTAGTTGGTCTCTGTTTCCCGCTTGTGGTTCACAATGTGAGCCCTTGGCTTCCTGCTCCTTCTGCCGCGCTTTCACTCTGCAGTCATGAACTCTAACCCTGTGGCACTGTAAGCCCGCGCGAACTCAATTCTTCTATAACTTGCCTTGTTCATGGCACTTTAATCACAACAATAGAAAAGCAACTAATACAATAAGCATCTGCCTTATAGTATTTTATTATGGCACTTTAAACAGATAAGCCCTACCCCCAGTACTCCCTGAGTTTCTAGATGGCAGGCCTTCACTGTGCCACCCCAGTGTCATTCCTGACCCAAGGAATGCACATGATAATGTAGAACTGAATTGTCCTAAAGCTGATTCCAGACATCCTTACTACCTATCAAACTGTTATCTCTCATGGTTGCCAGTAGGCAGAATATCTCTGTCCTGACAGCCAGCTCCCAAATAACCACATGGAGACTTATTATTAATTATAAATGCTCAGCCAATAGCTTAGGCTTGTTACCAACTAGCTCTTACAACTTAAATTGATCCATTTTTATCAATCTACATGTTGCCACATGACTCGTGGCATATACCCGTCCTCTTTCATATCTTGCTCCCTCTCGATCTGGATGGCAGCCCTACCCTTCTTCATCCCAGGGAACTCGCTCCTTGTCCACAAGTTCTGCCTAACCTCTTCTGCCTAGCTATTGGTCATTTAGTTCTCTATTAAACCAATGAGAGCAACACATATTCACAGTGTACAAAAAGATCATTCCACAATAATTGCCCTTCCCTTACCATAGCTCTAGTTGTTCATATATTCTCTACATTCACAAATTCACATAAATATGCTAGGCAACTACTATATGCAAGGCATGAGCACCCTCCCCCCATGCCACCAGCAGGTCCAGCTGTCCTCTTTGTCTTCAGTCATCTCTTTGGCGTGCCCATTCTTTCTTGGTCCATTGGTAACTGACCATTATGTCATTGTTCTATATAGTAATGTCTCAGCCAGTTGCAAGCTACATACAGTACAATTGTCCCATAAGGTTAAATGTCCTGGTGCTATCATTAGCATCTTAGTTTATGTAAGTACACTCTAGGATGTTCACACAATAAAAATCCCCTAATGATGCATTCTCAGAAGTGTCCCTGCTATTAATTGATGCATGACTGCATTTGCATTTGAAATGAGGCTATTGGAGGTAGGAAATTTTCTCCAAAGAAATGACTTTCTAGTGAGTAGACAAGGGTAGCTGCCAATATTTTGAAACAGGGTGAAGAGGCCCTAAAACTCCTGCTTCTTAACCAGAATGTTCTGCTGTGCCTGGGCCAGAGGTATAGCATTTAGACTCTCAATCCTAGCTAGAACCAAGCCTCTGCCCTTATAAAAACTCATATATGCAAAGACACACACTAAGCATAAATGCTCCCATGAGCCCATTGTGTGCATACCCAAGCTTGGTCTCTTCCCTTCCTCACAACTGCCAGCCACCTGTCCGGCACCTGCACTGTAAACGGAGATGCTGTGTGATTGACAGGCCAGCCAGCAGCTTATATTTGGTTGGAATCTGAGATACCATTACCATGGCAACCACAGTCGTGGCAGCTCTGTTATCTTACATGCTCTGGGGAGCTGAGAGCTGTACCTGAGAGACCTTCCTTCTGGAAGCCACTCCTCCTCCCTTCAGGAGTACCTTTTAATTTCTCCCTGGGGCCTTGCTGCTTTGGAGCAAGTTGACTTCACACCTCTCTCTGCTAATGGGAAGGGAGGTTTTAGGGCAAGTTGTTATGCTTTAATCAGGCTCTCAGTCCCCTGTAACCTTGGAGCTGCTCTCCTGGGGCGTCTGATGCCATGTCTACAAAAGACGGTAAGAAATCCACGCCTTCTTCACACACAACCCCAGTCTGGAGCTGTATGTGGAAGGAGGCAGCGCTCACTGGGGTGCATTGCTCAGATCTCCCTGCTATGTGATGAATATTTGTTCTCCTCAAAATTCTTATGTTAACATTTTAAATCCTGAGGCAATGGTATCATTGGGACCTTTGGTGGTGGGGATGGGTGGGGGTGATTAGGTCATGATGGTGGAGTTCTCATGAATGGATTCGTGTCCTTAAAAGAGATTCACTAGAGAGGTATTTTGCCTCTTTTATTTTCAGTTTGTATGAGTGTATGTGTGTGTGTGTGTGTTCATGTGTGTCAGTACACATGTACATATGTGGGACTGTGGTGCTGTGGGATGTCTTTCTGTATGCTGTGAATATGTGTTGCTCTCATTGGTTGATAAACAAAGCTGTTTGGCCAATGGTGAGACAGAATAAGGCTAGGCGGTACATTCAAACTGAAGATGGAGATGAAGAAAGGCAGAGTCAGAGGAAAAGCAAGCCAGCCAGCCGCCCAAGGAGCAAGATGTCAGCAGATTGGTAATGCCACAGCCACATGGCAATACATAGATTAATAGAAATTGGTTAATTTAAGTAGTAAGAGCTAGTTAGTAATAAGCCTGAGCCATTGGCCAAACAGTTTGTAATTAATATTAAGCCTCTGCATGATTATTTTAAAAGTGGCTGTGGGACTGCTGGACTGGGGCAGGACAGAGAAAAGCATCTGGCTATACTGTGGAGGTCAGAGGTGAACACTGGGTGTCTTTCTCAGTTGCTCCTCACCTTGTATATCAAGGCAGAGTTTCTCATTTGTGGCCAGAGCTCACTGATTTGGCCAGTCTAGCTAGTCAGCTTGCCCTGGGCTCCTCTGTTTCTGCCTCCCAGATGCTGGGATTACAGGCGGGCCATGATGCCCACTTGGCACTTACATGAGTGGTAGAGATCCAAACTCTGGTCCTCATGCTCATGTAGCAAGCACTTTAGCCACTGAACCCTCACCCCAGCCCCTGCTCAGTCCCTTCTGCTACATCAGGGTGTAGTGAGAAGACAGCCATTTATGAGTCTTCACCAGACACTCTGTGTCAGCACCTTGACCTAGCCTTCCCAGCCTTCAGAGCTGGGAGAAAGAAATATCTTTTTATATCAGCCATACAGATGATGGCATCTTTGGAAAACAGCATAAACAGGCCAAGAGACATCTTCCTCCCACTTCAAGACTAAGGACTCTTGATCCTTCAGCTGCTGGGATGTTGACAGTTTTCAGGTGAGTCTGCCCCAGGAATTGCTCTCAGCCCAAGAAAGTTGCTTCATCAGAGCCATACTCCTCCCTGGGGACAGACTTCATTTAATGACTTGGTCTATTGGGGCACAAAGGGCCAACCCCTCAGCTCAGTCAGGTACATCTCTGAAAAGTCATCCCTATTTAGTCCCAAAAGCCCCAGGGCATCATCACAGGAGACCTTCTACTGTGACTCCATCCCTGCTCAGTTCCTCTGCCCCTCCTCAGCCCAGCTGTTTTCCTTACTCTCCTGGAGGCATGGAGCCTGAAGTCCCAGCTGAGAGCTCACAGGCAGTAACCTGAAACTCAGAGCCTGTTCCCAACTCCCACTACAACCCCAAGCCCACATCTGGAGCCCAGCTAGCACACCCCTTCCCTGGACAGATGAGGAAACTGAGGTCCATGGAGGGTCTGCATTCCCTTTAGATCTCCCAGGAAAAGAGTAAGGTTTAATCCATGGCATTGAGTAGATAGAACACATGTTCCTTGATCTGAGAAAAGAGAAATGTAACCAAGAGGCTGCTAGGTAATTTTCACAGCATCCATGACAGAAGTGACAGAGTTAAAGAACCAGATTTCATTGTCACATTGTCCTGCCACCCTGAGAACTCACTTGTAATTGGACATTTCTTATCCCAATCACCTGTTCCCAAATACCCAGCAGCTGTTTCCCAAATTACCACACAGAGGCTTATATTAATTATAAATTATTGGCAGATAGCTCAGGCTTATTCCTAGCTAACTCTTACATTTTAAGTTAACCCATATTTCTTATTTATGCTCTGCCATATGGCAGTATCTTTATTAGCATGGCACATTCATCTCCTGCTCCCTCTGCATCTGACTGGTGACTCCTGACTCCATCCTTCCTCTTCCCAGAATTCTCCTAGTCTGGCTCTCACACTCAGTCTCTTCCTACCCAGCTATCGGCCAGTCAGCTTTTTATTAGCAAATGAGAATAATACAAATTCATAGTGTAGAAAAGGATTGTCCCACGGCACTCACTTTAGCTGCAACTAATACCACTAATGAGAGTCTGTGTAGCCCCTACTCCTAGGTATCAGAAGGCCTTGCTTCACAATTACCATGAGTACCCATGTTTAGGGACAGAGACACACGGCAGGACCAGTTGTGTCAGCCATACTGTAGGTCAGTGGCTCCCAATGCTACGTGTACATTAAAGCACCTGAAGCTTGGAGAAATCCTGATGCCCAGCCCATACCACAAGGGAATCAAATCAGAAATGAATCCTAAGCATTGCATTTTCTTTAAACTCACAACCACAAGTTGAAAACCTCTGCTGCAGGGAAAACTGATGAGGAAAAGAGCTGAGAAGACCCCTCTTTAGTCCCTTACAGCATCAGGTAGGGTTGGATCAAGGAATCAGAAACACTCAGGCTGATGTAGTTTGACTCACTGTGGAATTTCACTTGACACATTTGTGCTGACTAGTCAAGTTAGCTACGCAAACAGGCTGACCTACATCTGCTGGAGGGCTGAAGGCAGCAGGGGCCATTGAGAAAAAGGATGGGTGTTGTGGTTATTCACCCATTGCTGTGTAACAAATTATCCCCCAAATTCTACAACTTTAAGAAAAGGAACACTTCCTATCTTGTAGAGTATCTGAAAGTCAGGAACCCATGAGCAGCTCATCTGGATGGTTCTGCTTCAGGGACTGCTTTGTGAGGTGGCAATCAAAGCATCACCAGGCACCTCGAGCCATCTGAAGCTTGGCTAGGACTGGTGGATCTGCTTCCAAGGTAGCCGGCTCACATGGCTGTCAAAGGGAGGCCTTAGTCCTTCGTGTCTGTTGGCCAAAGGCTCAGTTTCTCACCACTGAGAACTGTTCTACAGGAACTGCTCTACAGGGCCGCTCCTGACACAGAAGCTGGTTTTTCCCTGGATCAAGTGAGCTTAGGAGATTTGAGGCAGAGAGGAGAATGGTACAAGGCCAAGACAATAGCCTGATTTGGAAGTGCTGCTATTCCAGTTCGGCTATATTCATACTGATTATTGAAACTGGATACAATGTGGGAAAGAACTCAGGTCTGTAAATATCAAGAAACAAGGAGGCACTGTGGCTGGAAAGATGATGGCTGAGCAGTTAAGAGCACTTACTGCTCTCATTGAGGACCAGGGTTCAGTTCCCAGCACCCACATAGCTGTTCACAACCATCTGTAACTCCAGTTCTTGAGAACCTAGAACACTTTCTGCCCCCACAGACACCAGACACACACGTGGTGCAGACATATGTGCAGGCAAACACTCATACACACAATTTTTTTAAAAAATAAAATAAGTCTTTAAAAAGGAAAGAAGTAGGGACCATAGGCAGGGGCAGATCTCAGAAGCTACCTACTGAAAACATGTGGATGTGTGCAAAAATAAATGGAAGCCTCTTAACAGCTGGAACCCACGTTTCACTTCCTCCAATCTCTATGGTATAATAACTTGCTGGAAAAGCTGATGTCCTTAGCCAGGACTATGCATCTGTGTCATGATCTGGAGGCTGAAGTATGAAAGTAGGGCTAATTCACCTTTACCTTCCAAATCATGAGCAAATGTCTCCTGTAGCCATCCTTAACATTGAGCTATGCAAAGACTAGGATCATAGGAAATGGAGTTTCAGCTTATTGAGACAGCCAAACAGCGAAGGTACCACAGGCTGGCTAACAAGGGAGGTGATTCTCATGAGATTTCTGCTCCTTCTTGAACTGGAGCTAGGAGCAATGACAACCATGGATGAGACAGAGCCTCTCAATGAGAAACTCAGACTTTTCTGAACCTTGGGGAAAGCCCCTCCAATTCCCTCCTTAGGCCTCTGATAAACTCCTTTCATTCTGTAGGAGGCCAAGAGGGAGAGAGAGAACGGAGGTGGATGCTTCGATGATTCATTTCCCAGAGTTGACGATAATTTCTGTCCACTTCACATCAAACAGCCAGACAAAAAACATACATTCCTTAGTGAAAATGAAACCTGGAGAGGTGTACTGATGTGGGCTAAGTGGGGAAGCATTAGGCACTTGACAAGGATGGATGAATGAAAATGGAGATTGCTGGGAAGCTGTATGAATGAGCTAGTTGTATATGGGCACCAAATGCTGTTTCATCTTCTTCATTCTGGGGTCACAGAAAGACTACATTCCTGGTCTCCTTTGAAGTTAGACTGGGTGATATGCTTGGGTTCTGGCCACTGAGATGTAGTTGGAAATAATGTCAATCACTTGTCCCAAGCCTCACCATTAAAACTATCGTATGCAATCCCCCCATTGTACTGCCCCCTTCAGAAACAGGAACGTAAAATGTATACTGAGATGCTAAGACAAGAAGCATTTGGGACTGCAGATTCCTTATGTGGCTGACAGCTGTCTCAGGGAGTAACTCAACCCACACTGGACTTGGTTGGAGTGACCTATTTGCCTGTTCACTCAGGATGCTGAGCTACAGGTTCTTTGTTTCTGAAGCACAGTCTATCTTATCCTGTCTACTATAGAAACTGGTACCAGAAATGAGTTTTACTGAAATGTAAATGTAAATTACAGTGTCAAGCAATGAGGAATATCCTATCAACTGCTGGTAAGATAGTGAGTGACTCATGGCTGAGCGGTGGTGGCGCATGCCTTTAATCCCAGCACTAGGGAGGCAGAGGCAAGTGGATCTCTGTGAGTTCGAGGTCAGCCTGGACTACAGAGGGAGTTCCAGGAAAGGGGCAAAGCTACACAGAGAAACTCTGTCTCGAAAAAAACAATTAAAATAAAAATTAAATAAATAAAAAGATAGTGACTCATGTTCTGCAGTCTTCTAGTTTGATCTCTTGCTTTGATAAAACACTCTAACCAAAAGCAACCTAGGAGAGAAAAAGATTTGTAAGTGGAGGCAGAGTTTCTCTGTCCCAACAGCCCAGTCCCAAATAACTGACTCAGAGGCTAAATATAAATTATAAATGCTTGGCCAATAGCTCAGGCTTGTTACTAACTAACTCATACTTAAATCAACCCATACTTCTATTTATGCTTTGGCACATGGCAGTACCTTTATTAGCATGGCACACTCATCTCCTGCTCCTTCTGTGTCTGGCTGGCAATTCCCAACTCCACCTTCTCTTTCCCATCATCTTTAGTTTGGTCACTCCACCTACACTTCCTGCCTGACTACTGACCAATCAGAATTTATTAAACCAATCCGAGTGACAAATCTTTACAGTGAACAAGAGGATTATTCCACAGTAAAGATTTAGTTGGCTTACAGTTCCAGGCTACAATCCATCATTTTGGGGAACACAAAGCAGAAACTCAAGCAGCTAGTCACATCACATCCATAGTCAAGAGCAGATAGAATATATGTGTTCTTCTCTGCTGCATAGTCCCTAGTTAGCTTGCACTACTCATAGAGTTCATGGCCCATGAAATGATGCCACCCACAGTGGGTCGGGTCTTCTTACATCAATTACCAATCAAGATAATCACCCAAGGACATGTTCCCAGGCCAATCTGATCTAGATAATCCCTCATCTGAGGCTCTCTTCCCAGGTGACTCCAGTTGATGTCTAGTTGTCAGTCAAGACTAAAGCAGCTCATACAGTAACAAATATTCTGTCAAACTTGCATTTGCAAATAGGGACAGGCTGAGAAATCCTTTGCATGGCAAGAAGACTCAAGGTAAAAATGAGGCTGAGGACCAGGGTTCAATTCCCAGCACTCACATAGCTTCTCATAACTATCTATAACTCCCATTCTGAGTGAACTCCCCCTCTGCCCATAAATCTTAAAATGGCTGCCATTAAATTCAGAAAGCAAGGTACAGAGATGAAAAAGCAAGGAAGTACAGCAGGTAGTAAAAGTATGTGCTGGGACTGGAGAGATGGCTCAGCAGGTAAGAGTGCTCACTTCTTTCATAGGAAACTCACGTTTGGTTCTCAGCACCCACAATTACCTGTAACTCCAGTTCCAGGGGATCCAATGCCCTTTTCTGACCTCTGCTGGCACCTGTATGTATGGTGCATATAAACTCAAGCACACATGTATACACACATTTTTAAAACATATCTTGGGTTTTGAATATGACCACTGAAGTGGCTAGGAGCAAGCATCTGAGTAGCCTATTACATCTTTAAGGGTCTCTGTTGTCGAAGAAATCTTGAGCCTGAATCAAACGAGCAAAACCTTTCTTGAGTTAGGCATGGATATAAAACAACACTTGGGCTCCCAATATGAACAAGAAACTGGCTGAGAATGTTTCGTGACCCGTCTAGAAGGGATTTCCCCAGAACCTGTTAAATATGGAAAAGGAAGATGGCAGGAGGAAAATAACCAACTAGAAGAAAACTTAGGACCAGATAAGAGGCCTTCACATTAGCATCTGAGGAGTGCTTCAGACCATGAGCGTTCTGTCCCCCATCCTTCCCTTTTCAGAACACTGGGGTTTACTATGGCCTCTTGTTCTATTATTGGGTTGAGGCTGAGAAAATGCGGGTGCTGATAATTGGTGTTATTTGTCTAAGTTTGGTGGTCTGAATGAGAATTTCCCCCATTAGCTCGTGTGTTTGAACACTTGGTCCCCATTTGGTGGTACTGCTCAGGGAGATGATGGGACTTTTGGGAAGTGGAGTCTTGGTGGAGGAAGCATGTCGCTGGCCATAGTCCTTGAGAGTTTATAACTTTGCTCCAGTTTCAGCTCACTGTCTCTGCTTCCTGCATATGGATAAGGACAAGATCACTCAGCTCTCCACTCCTGATGCCATGCCTTCTCTGCCATTAGGAATACATAGCTCTGGAACCATAAGCCAAAATAAACTGCCTTCCATAAGTTGCTTCTGGCTATGATATTTTATCACAGCAACAAAAGAGGGCCTAATATACTTGAGAATCAGTTGGCCTAAGAGAAGAAAGCTATGCATCCATAGATGAAACAGCTCCATGTTTCAGGACTCTTTGGGGTAACATAAAGTACCCTGATGCTAGTAGTTTAAGCAGTAGTGATTTCTTCTTTCCCTTAGTTCCCTGAATCAGGTATTCTGGCAGTGCAGATCCTCAACTCTGCCTGCCATTAGCCAACATCATTCACTGAGTTGCATTTATCTGGGGACTAGGCCAGAAGTGTCTCACCCATGTGTCTGGCTCCTGGGTGCTCATGTGGCCTTTGAGATCTATGCACATGGCACATCATCCTTCATCAGACTAGCTTCCTTGTAGCATGTCACTGGCTTTCCAGGGCACCAAGGTGGAAGCTACCAGCACTTGTTAAGGGGAAGGCCCAGAACTGATGTGATGTCACTTCTGCCATATGCATTGGCCAAAGGGGCTTAAAGGTGTTATAGTTGGGACATAAATGATCTCCACCCAAAGAAGTTCGTGTGGTAAGGACTCAGTCCTCAACTGGTCCTCAGCTATTTGGATACTTGGGAACGTAAGGCCAAGCTGAAGGAAATAAGTTACTGAGATGGGTCCTTTGGGTATCTTGTCTCCAGCCTCCATCACACTGACTACAAACCTGGAACCCACAGAGCCAAAGGCCATGGACTGAAAGCTCTGTTCCTCCTTTTAAGTTCTCTTGTCACATGCTTTACCACAGTGCCCAGAATGCTAACACAGAAAAGTATTAGAATTTGAATCTGAGGTGTTCCTCCCAAAAGACTCACATGTTCAAGGCTTAGGCCCCTCTAAAGTGGTACTATGGAGGAGTAAGTGGATCACACGGATGATAACCTCGTCCATAGACTGATGGACAGATGAATTCACACTAAGGAAGATACTGAGAGCTAGGGTCTGACTGAAGGAAGTAGGTTACTGTGGCTTGCTGTCTTAGCTAGGGTTTCTATTGCTGTGAAGAGACACCATGACCATGGCAACTCTCAAGAAGGAAAACATTTAATTGGGGCTGGCTTACAGTTCAGAGGTTCAGTCCATTATCATCATGGTGGGGAGCATGGTAGCTGCAGGCAGACGTGGTGCTGGAGCTGAGAGGCCTACATCTTGACTCAGAGACAACAGGAAGTTAACTGGCTGTCACACTGAGTGAAGCTTGAGAAAAAGACATCAAAGCCCTCCCCCACAATAACACACTTCCTCCAACAAGACTTCAACATACTTCCTCCAACCTACTCCCACAAGGCCACACCCCCTAATAGTGCCACTCCCTATGGGGGCAATTTTCTTTCAAACCACATTACGTGCCTTTGTTCACGGGCCCTTTCTGTCTCTGCTTCTTGATATTATAAGGTAAGAAACTTTCCTTCAATTTGGTGATTTAGCTCAGCTCCAAAAAACAAAAAAAGAAGCTTTCCTCCACTATGCCCTTCCACCATATTTCTGTTATAGGCCCACAGCAATAGAACCATCAACTCACAGCTGAAACCTCTGACACCAAGCAACAGAATAGTCTCCTTCCTCCTTGAAATGCTCCCTCTGGGATGTTACCTCATAACAACAAGACCTCAACCAGCATGGAAGGCCAGTCTGGATTCAAAGGCAGCTGCTAAAGCTTGAGCCTGGACATGGCTCCAAGCTCCCACGTTAAGGGTTTGGTCCCTGCTTGGTGGTCTTGAGGAGTAGTGGAACCTATAAAAGGTGGGATTTAATGTGTGTGGGGTCTTTGGCCATTGAGAATGTGCCCTTGAAGAGGATTATGGGGCCCTAGTTTCTTCCTGTCTCTCTCAATCCCAACTACAAGGTGAATGGGTTACCCTGTCACACACTCCCCACTGTGACAGGCCAACACTGGCCCAAAACAGTAAGACAAATTGTTCATGAACTGAAACCCCCAATGATGAATCAAAATAAACCTTTGCTCATTGTGTTAGTTATTAGACAGAAAGCAGGCTACCACAGGAGGATGATCAAACTCCTTCTCCCGGGAGGTGGAGTAAGAGGCACACTGGCCCAGCGAAGGAAGAAACTACAAGAGTCATACATGGAGATTGCCACGCGCACACATTCTGACGCTTGAAGTTGGCTAGAAGAAAAGAGCTTACTACCCCTCTGGTTAGCCCCTACCTCCATATGGGTGGGAGCTAACCCCAGCTGGGCCCTGCCCAGTGGGAAATCCCTGAGGAAAATATATGTTGTTGCTTCAAGCCACTATTGGCTACATATCTAATATGCAGTCAATCATTGATCACAGACTCTATATTTGTAAATTCGCCTATTTATCCGTAAACATATATGCACACAATAAATGAATGGGTGTAATTTAAAAAACAAACTAAAACAAAACAGGACTGCTGGTAGTGGTTTTCTAGGTCCTGCCGTTCCTTCTAAATGTCTCAGCACTATCTTTTCATGTATTAATGTGACCTAGCTACACTCCCGTCAGCACATACAGTAAATTTCTCTACTTCTTAAAGCTTGATAGACCTCTGTGACCACCTCAACTAATAGCATATGCCAGAAGCGACACTAGGTGATGTCCAAGGTTATAGCATAAAGGAGATAGCTTCCATATGGCTCTCTACCTTGGGACCACATGCTTTGAGAGTCCTGAGCCAACATGTTAAAACCTCTGGCTCCTCAGAAATTCCACGTCAGAGAGACCACACAGAATGGCCACAGCAGCTTGGGTCTCTCCAGGCCAGATGGCAGATGTGTGAGAGAGCAAAGTGGAAACTGCAAGCCCAGCTTTCCAAGTTTTCTCTCGTTGCCTCAGCCAGGCACGTGACAAGAGCGGCTTTCTTCTGACTCTGGCCTTGAGTGGATGCATCCATCACAGCAGGGAAGGCTCGGTGGCAGGACTTGAGCCGGCAGCTTGCATCATCTCCCCAGTCAGGAGGCAGAAGGGAATGCTAGTGCGCAGGTGGTTACCTCCGTTCTCCTTCTTACCTTGTTCGGGACTCCAGGCCATGGGATGGTGCCACCTACGTTCAGGACAGGTCCTCCCTCCCCAGCTGAACTCCTCTGGAAACATCCTCACAGACACACACAGAGGTGTGCTTTTTAGGTGATTCTAAATGTCATCTACCGAGGCAGAAGAGATGGCTCAGATGTTAAGATCGTTTGCTGCTCTTGCAGGAGACCCAGGTTCAGTTCCCAGCACCCACACAGCAGCTCATAATCAATCTTTTGCAACTTCAGTTCCAGGGGGTCTGCGCCCTCTTCTGGTTTCTGAGAGCACCAGGCACACACATGGTGTACATACACACATACAGAGACAACAGTTGCACACATAAAATAAAAATAAAGAAAATAATTTTTAAAAAATGAAATAAATCCCGTGAAGTTGACAGTGATGTCTCCACTGATGTCAAGTGGCGTAGAGGTGGACTCCCCGACCTGCGCCCTGTCATCAGGAGGGAGAGGGATGTGGCTGATAATGTAGCTTGGTGGAGTGCTTGCCTAACATGTGTGAAGGTCTGGATTCCATGCCCCAAATCAAAGGGAAACAGTAAATGGGGAGGATAGAGGAGAAGGCGAGGGAGAGAAAGAGCATTGGTTTCAAATGAAAGCAACCGAGTAACTGTTTTGTTGTAAGGGAAAGGCAGAGTTTAAACATTTCATCATTCACTCCAACTGGCCCACAGCTACAGTCCCAGTCTGGTAAATAAGCTTCAAATATGTGTCTGCCTGTGTAAGGCAGACACACACACCAGCTCACTGGAGGATTAGGGCCCTTTGCCTGTCTTCCTGTAGGTCAAGAGGTTGCCAAACACACGTGTAAGGAGACAAGGAACTTTCTGGAACACGAGGAGCAAAAAGAGATAATGGTTTGCTTCAGGCTGGAGGAGGTTGGGGATGGTTAGAACACCATCTGTGGAAAAAATGGAGAGATGCTGTTAGTGAAGAGGAGATCACGAGAGACTCTGGGATCTCTCTCAGGGTCTGGTCTGCTGCATCTAAATCCAGACCTACAGTCAGGCTGAGCCCACAGCTAAAGGATTATCTCAGAGACAGGCAGAAGGCCAGGCATTCCTGTGCTGGAGAGTGGTGGATCGGCCAAACACGTGCAAAAGGGCTTGTTCGTCTACATTCCAACTAAGTCCTCGCCCTCATGAAACTTCCTGTGTTTTTCCGTGGAAAGAACATGGGCTCCGGAATTGGACGGCCCTTCAGCTGTCACCCACTGTGTTACCTTAAGCGAGTCATCTAAGCTGCCTGAGTCTCACATACCTAAGTGGAAATCTTAATGCCTGCTCAGAAGGCTCTGAAACAATTAGAGTGAACTCAGGCACATCTGGCATGAAGCAGGTGGTCTCCTTCCCTCCCCGCCTCCTACCAACATGCATCCCCAGAGATGGTCTCGGGCTGTTTAAAGGATCTTGTGTGTTTCTGGCTGTGGGGACTCAAGTAGCCCCCCTCCGACCCTGCCCCTCATTTTACACCTGCAAAAGCAAAGCCGAGAACCATTTATCTGCGCCCTAATCCCTGGAACCTGTAATGCCTTATATGGACAAGAAAGGATTTTGTAGATGTGATTGAATTAAGGATCATGAGATAGGGGGATTACTCTGAATTACTCAAGTGGATACAAAACGCTACCACAGGTGTCCATAAAAGAAGAAAACAACAGGACACATTAGAGGAGATGAGGCCATATGAGCCCAGGGGCATTGAATGAAATAATACAGCCACTAGGGTGGATAGCAGCCCCCTAGGAGGGCAAGATGTAAGGAAAAGATTTCTCCCCAGTGCTTCCAGAGGGAACTTGGCC
Source organism: Onychomys torridus (assembly GCF_903995425.1). Taxonomy (NCBI): domain Eukaryota; kingdom Metazoa; phylum Chordata; class Mammalia; order Rodentia; family Cricetidae; genus Onychomys; species Onychomys torridus. The sequence goes on along the minus strand of NC_050466.1, from coordinate 5,908,788 downwards.
TGGTGGATGCCTTCACCCTAGTCATATGAACAGGGGACTTTGGGCTTCTAGAAGCTGGAGCTGTCAAGTTTGTGGTAATTTGTCTTGGCAACCACAGGACAGTAACAGAGAATCTGAGTCTATGATGCCAAAGAGGGAGTTAAGAAAGGAAAGGCCAGGCTGGAGAGATGGCTCAGTGGTTAAGAGCACTGGCTGCTCTTCCAGAGGTCCTGAGTTCGATTCCCAGCAACTACATGGTGGCTCACAACCACCTGTAGTGAGATCTGGTGCCCTATTCTGGCCTGCAAGGACACATGCAAACAGAACACTGTATACATGATAGATAGATAGATAGATAGATAGATAGATAGATAGATAGATAGATAGATAGATAAAGGAAGGAAGGAAGGAAGGAAGGAAGGAAGGAAGGAAGGGAGGGAGGGAGGGAGGGAGGAAAGGCCAACTGGGTGGTGGTGGCGCACGCCTTTAATCCCAGGCTGGTGGATCTCTGTGACTTCGAGGCCAGCCTGGTCTACAGAAAGAGTTCCAGGATGCCAGGGCTACACAGAGAAACCCTGTCTCAAAAACCTTAAATAAATAGAAAGGAAGGAAATGGCAGCTCTGACCTCACAGGTCCACTGGCTGGCTTGCCCTGACTCTAGTCCCTCAGCCTGCCATCCCCCACAGGAAGTGCCAGGCAAGGAAGTGAGTAAAATCGACATCATATCCAGGAAGACAAGAATAGCCTGTGCCAACTGTCCAAAGCCCTGCCATCAAACCTGGCTTCTGACTGCACAAAACATGAATGTGGCGTCCCTCTAAAGGCCATACCTTCTTCAGCACATGGTTAAAACCCCTAATCCTTTCTCAGGACCTCCAGAAGAGTTAACAACTCTTGGTATACCAACTCCTATGGAAACACACAAGCATATGTAATGACCCACTGACCATTTGGGCCTGGAAAAATATGTCCCCATTCCATCAAGACTAGAGAAAGACCCGAATGCTGAAGACTACAGTACAAATGGGACTTTCATTTTGAAAGGGAGGGGCAGCCGTTCTTTTTAGGTTTCTGCCAGTTGACCAAAGGAATGACCTTATTTGAGGACCCCCACAGGGAAAACAAAGCAAACCTAAAGAGGGGTTAAGGAGCATAGTCCTAGCTCCCTCAGATGGCGGCTGGAAGCTACCTGTAACTCCAGCTTCGAAGAATCCAACACCCTTCTGGTCTCCATGGGTACTCTCACTCACACGTGTGCGCGCACACACACCTAAGAAAACACTGGGAGACACAGAGTGTAAGGGTGATGCTGTTGCTAATGATGCTCAGATCCCGAGTGTGAACTAGGCCTCTCCCTGATAATACACAGGCTTCCTGTGTGACTTCCCTTCTATGAATAGAGACCACTAGCTTGCCGCTCAACCTACTTCCCTTTCCTTTTAGACACGTGACCAAGCTATGGTTCCCCTTCTCCCTCGCAGTTGGGTGTAGTCATGAGACTGTGGGATGTCCTGGCCCATAAGACCTTCCACACCACTCTTTGCTCTATTCCCTTGGCTACCATTTAGAGGACAGTCTTTAGGACAATCTTGAAATTAGGTGACCCAACGTCTCAGTTTACTAGGAACTGGAAATCGAGAATCTACGGAACCATTCAGTTGGAGACAAAACCGGAATGATTGGTCGCCCTGCTTGAAAGGCGCCTGGGGAAGGTGACAAGGCTTCTTCTATCAGCCTGGGTGTCAACCTTGAAAGACTGCAGAGTATCCTCCACCCTACCCCAGCCCTGGTACTCAGCATTACCTGTATTGGAATTCTTGTAAGCAAAAAAAAAACTGAGATTTGCTATGCTGTGTGTTACTTCAGCTAGCATACACTTAACTGATACACCATCTAATATTTTGGGGGGGAACCAAAAAATATCCCCTGTTCTCTTAGCTACTGTTTTGAGAAGACAGACACTGGTTATAAATAGGAAGACTGTACATTATCAAGGAGAGGTCTAGTTCACACTTGGGATCTGACATCATTATCAATAGCATCACCCTTTTACATTCTGTCTCACAGTATCTAATGTGCTCATAGAAAATCTGTAGTGTGAATGCACACCTAATTCCTGAAGAAAAAAACACTGTCAATCAACTCCTGTTTTAAATGTAATGTAAAAATGAACTTTTCTGTAATAATTGCTTCCAATACTCAAAATTCAGCTTTGAGGATATTGAGTTTTCTCCATGTTAAATCCATCATGTACATTAAACTTTAAATTATTAAAATGCATGTGTGTGTGTGTATATGTGCATGTATATGCATATGTGTAAACATGGTAGACAGTCAATGTCCTGTGTGTTCTTCAATCACTCTCCTTATTTTGGAGACCGGGTCTCTTGTTGAACCTGGAGCTCACTGATTGGCTAAAATGACTAGCCACCAGCCCCAGTATCCATCTCTCCGGTCCTGGGATTAGAGGCATTGCTGCCATCCTAGATTTCTATGTAGATGCTGGGGCTGTGTTCATACCCTTGGGGGCAAGCACCTTCGGCTCCCTGGAATCCAGATTTCTTATAGAGTTTGTGTTTGGGGTACAGTAGTTCATCTAGCGCTGCTGTGATTTGGAAATAAAATGGTCCCGGGGCACACATGTTGGTGGCTTGGACCCAAATCATAGTGCTACTGGGATCTAACCTCACCAATGAGCTGGTCCACACATGAGTTCATAGCCTGTAGTGGCTGAGAGTGGGAACTGGATCCTGGGGCATGTCTTTGAAGGGTACATCTCTGCTCCAGATGCTTCTGTGTTTCTGACCGCCATGAGACACACAGCTTTCCATCACCACACCTCCCTGCCCTTTCTACTTCGCCACATGCCTAAAAGCAATGGAGCCAGCTGTAGACAGAGGCCTCTGGAGCCGGAAGCCGAAACCAAATCCTCTGTGAAGTTGATTTTTGCCATAGAGACAAAAGCAGACAAATACAGACAGGACTTCATGTCTTTTGAATCTGTCAACCAATCAGAAATCAGGTCTTCCATGTAGTCCAGTAGACTGTTACTAGGCAGGAAAAAGAAAGGAAGTGTCAAGCTGCAAAAGGCCATGGAGGAAACTTAAACACAGATTGCCTAGGGCAGCAATACAAAAAGGCTGATCCCTGTGGTTCCCACCATAGAAAAGTGTGAGAAGTGCAAACCTTTGAAGACAGCGAACATGAGGACTGCCACGTCGAAGGGTAGGAGCGATCCTAGATGGGCGGAGCACTGGGGTCATAGGGCAATAAAACTCCCCTGTGTGCTACCGAAATATGTGTGGCAACCCCACAGAAAGTGGAAACCAGGGTCATAGCTGGGTGGTGGCGCACACCTTTCATCCCAGCACTCAGGAGGCAGAGGCAGGCAGGTCTCTGTGAGTTCGAGGCCAGTCTAGCCTACAGAGTGAATTCCAAGACCACCAGGGCTACATGATGAGACCTTGTCTCAAAAGTTAATTAATACTCATTCATTCATCAGAGCCAAAGATCAAGTATATGCTTCAGTAGATAAGAATATTCCAATGCTGGTTCGTTAACAGTAACAAATACCACACTACTGCAAGACAGGAGGAACAGAAGAAACAAGGAAGACAAAGGAAGTACATAAGAACTCTGTTTTGTATGGAGTGGTTCTATGAACAGAACACTTCCCTGAAAATACTTTTACAAGAGAAACGACAATGACCATGAACATGACTTTTTCAATCTTAGGACTATTGGTAGAGTTGTTGCTTAGCATGAAGCCCCTAGGTTTAATCCTCATGAGTGCAGAGGCCAGGCACAGCGGTGCACAGCTGTGATCCCAGCACTGGGGAAGAGGAGATAGGAGGATCAGGAGTACATGGTCATCTTCAGCTAGCAGGTTACTTAGTGAGTTTGGGCTAGCCTGGAACTACATGAGATCCTGTTTAAAAACAAACATGGAGCTGTGGAGAGTGGTTCAGCACTTGGTGCTCTGTTGTGAGGAACAAGATTCAGATCCTAGCACCCATTTTGGGGGGTTCACAAACACTATACCTCTAGGGAATCCAATACCCTTTCTGGCCTCTACAGGCATCCATGTACACACACACACACACACACACACACACACACACACACACACACACACACATCTTTAAAAACAAAACCAAACTTAAGAGTCGGGCCTTCAATTCCAGCACTCAGGAGGCAGAGGCAGTTGGATGTCTGAGGTCCAGGCTAGCACATGGTACATTAGTGAGACCTAATCAAATTAAGATTAAGGAAACAATGTCTGTTGACCCATTGAAGGCACATAGCTCACAGCTGCAGGTCCTGCAGGGCAGGTATAAGACTACCCGAATCTTGCCCTGACCCAGGGTGGGCAATGGAGGACAAGTGGCCTCCCAGGTTGGATCAGACAGACATGTAGAGTGTAAAGGTATCAGGTCAAACAGCTGAAGAAAATGTTCCTGTTGCAATGGGGTCAGGGTCTGGAGCAACCTTGTGAAGTTGAGCCGGCAAGATTTAGGGTGAGGGCCTAAGAACAAAGCACCCCTTGAAGCCAGAATTCAGGAAGGATCCAGGGAAGGCCTGAGTCAGCCATGGCCCCTAGGCTGGGCCTCCCCACAGGCTTCCTCAGGGCATGGGCCAAGGCCGCAGGGGACAATCCAAGCAGGAGGCTGCTGGGCCACAGCTCGACGCTGCTTCCTGCGCAGTTACTAGAGAACACATGCACGCCAATACCTGCAATATTGAGAGCTCTCAGATGCCCATGTTTTATTCATGCCCATTAGCATGGGGTCTGCAGGCCCCCGGAGTCTGAAGGAAATGAGAAAATCACAGAATGTCAGTGCTGTAAGAGGCCTACGGAGTGATCTAATCCAGGCCTTCTTTTTGCTAGGAGGAAATTGAGGCCCACAGAGGGAGGCAACCTGAGGCTGCCCACAGACAAAGAGCCAGGTTGGGCCTGCGGCTCTCACCAGCTTTGGTTTCATCCCTCCCTCCCTCCATCCTTTCTTCCATCCTCCCTACCACCCTCTCTTCCTTCCTTTTTTCCCTCCCCCTTCTTTCCTTTCTTCTCCCTCCCTCCCTGTCACCCTTCCTTCCTTCATCCTTCCCTTCCTTCTTCCCCATCTTCCTTCTTTTTCCCTCCCTCTCTTCCTTTTCCTTCCCTCCTTTTCTCCCCCCCCCCCCCGCCTCCCTCCCCGCCTCCCTCTTGCCTCCCTCAGTTCTGAGCAGCAGCCCACTGCTGAGGCTCCCGAGGCCTCTGGAGATGGGGACTGACCTGACGCTGTTGCACTTCTCTTGGCTCTTGGCTCCAGACCACAAGGGAGGAGGCACAAGGAGCAAAGGAAGGAGGTGTAGAGCAGTGAGGAGCTCAAGAAGTGAAGATGAGGGAGGAAAGCTCTCAGCGAATGGGAAGGGCCTGAATGGGCTTCTAGTTGCAGGCCAAGTTTTAGGTGTTATGTAAGTTTTGGAGTAGAGAAGAGGACCCTATTGTATATGTTAATGAGGTAAAACACAGAGGCCACCCAAACATTAACCATCCCTGTGGGCCATTTAGAAATGAAGGTCTGGAATACCTGCTCTGCAGAGGAATCGGGCCATTCCGAATAAGGAAGTAGGTATCAGAAAGTGGGTCACATGGCAGGCGTTCCACTGATGCAATCCTGCTGGATTGTGTGGTGCCATTCCATCATAAGACCCCCGTCCCTTTCTGTCCACCTAGTGTTAGAATCTGCTGTCGCCTGGCTCCTGTCTCACCCTTGCAGAGCCTGGTCTGTCCTTGGGAAATCAGAGATCCATCCTGGTGTCTCACGGCAATTACAGCAAAATCAGAATTGATTCCAGAGCCACGGCCCATCTTTCTTAGCCAGCTCCCTCCCTCCTTACCTGGCTTCTGTGTCCCTGGGGGTAGGGAAGGCTGCTCCTCTGCTTCCTCATTGCAGGCCCCTGGCACTGTGGTGGGGCTCTCTGCTGTGAGCATTGCCCCTAGCTCTGGTGAGTAGTGGAGACTCTGAGAGGCCGGATTGACCTTGTTCTGGCAGCAGCTGGGAGGGTAGTGTGAGCTGCGCCAGGTATCTGCGCACCACCAGACAGACATGAGACATGGGTGGCAGACACAGAGGGCACGTGTGTCTGGGGAGACATATCTGAAACCTTCCGACAGCCAAAGGAGCTTGCCCAAGAACCCAAAGGTCCGGAGAAGGCATCTGGCAGCCAAGCTGTGGGGTGAAGAGGCCAAAGGGAATGCTCAGTGGAGGAGGAATCTGAAGCTAAGTCACTTCACTTACATCCCACGCTAAGGCCCGTCTAGCCGGCTCGCCACTGCTGCAGGGTCTGAAAAGAGAAAACCTTGCCCTTGACTCCCTTGTAGCCAGGGATGGCATGTGACACAGTGGTGACATTAGCAGAAAGCAGATGGTAGTGCTACCTGCCCTCCTGCTTCCTGCCCTAACTACAGGTGCACTGGATGTGCCTGCCAACGCCATCTCGGGACCCTAAGGGGGAAAGTGATAAGAAACTCCAAAGGGGAGCACAGGGAACTCTAGGCCTCCCCAGATGACTCACTGTAGAGAGAGAAAACATTGTGAACATGTCTAAGCACCATGCTTGGAGTTTTCCATTGCTTAAGCAGAAGGGATGGGTGGTATTCCGTGCTATGGAAGTGTGTAGCAATGGGGACAGCTGATGTCCCTTGAAGCCATTCACTGCCTCACACAATTGTAAAGTGCCTGAGCAGAACAAATAGGCTCTGGGAGGGTGTAATCCAGAATATTCATGTTATCATCAGGATCTGGTTTCTTTCTGCCTTGACCCAATCATAAACCAGTCAGAGCCACCCTGAGGAGGTTGGTACCTCCCAAATCACAGCATGGAATCTGCTCAGGTGAGGTATGAGCGGCGATGGCAATGTACTGCACAAGGGTGAGGTTAAGAAATCCGAACGTACATGTGCATCCAAAGGTCATTGGCAGCGCAGGAAGTGGGCCAGGGGAGATGGGGATCGCACTTTCAAGAAATTTGATGCTGTGAAGGAAAGAAATACGACACTGTCTGGTGTGAGGAGGCAGGGTTACAGGAAGGTCACACACTCATGCTACTCTTAATGATGAGGACACATTCTGATCAATGTGTTGTCAGGTGAGCTGTTGCTGCGCCAACATCCCCGTGTACGCACGCAAACTAAGCCGACCACGTCACTAGGCAACAGGAATCTTTCAGCTCCTTTATAACCTTGTGGGATCACTACTATATATGCAGACATCAAGTGCTGTGATGTGGTGTGTGATTCTTTAGAATTCGAGGATAGAAGAAAGGAGCTACTAAGAAAAAAAAAAGAAGAAGAAGAAAAGAGGAGAGCCGTGAGGATTCACAGGGTGCTTTTAGAGGAATTCGAACAGAGGAAATGATAGAGAAAAACCACAGCAGAGACGCTGGCAGGAGAATCCTGGGAGGCGGCATGCAGAGACGGCAGAAGCTTGTCACACTGCTCCCAGCTGTCATCCCGCTCCACTGCTGTGTGGCACGTTCCCATAGTCAAGCAGCTTCAAGCAACGTGTGTCCACCTCCATTTCCGCAGTTCTGAGCCTGGATCCAGCAGGACTGGCTTTTCTGCTCAAATTCTCCTGAGTCATACACTGTCTGCCTTCCTGGAGTTCGGAGGTTCCCCGGGCTCAGTGGTTTGAATTCCTCAAAAAGCACCCCGTGCTCCCAAATCTTACTTGCACTCAAGAAAAGAGAACAGGGTTAGGGGTGTAACTCTGGCAGGTCACTAACCTAACAAGGACAAGGTTCCATCCCCAATCTCACACACACACACACACACACACACACACACACACACACACACACACACACACGCACACACACCTCCAGTCCAGGGCAGCCTCCCTCTTGCACTTACTCTTGCTTTAGGTGTATTTGGAAGAGACCACCAGCTGATATCATCCAAACCCCCAGATCTGACACTTCCTCACCTCTTCCCCAAACTACCTCCTTGAGGATGTCTCCACAGCTCTGTATCTACACAACACAGACTGTCTGCTTGAGTCCACCAGTCAACAGAGTTAAGGCTTCCTAAAAGCCTGGGTGCGGAAATGACCCGGGCACTGAGACTCCTGAGGGAAGTACAGTGGGAGACAGCAGCTGTGGGCTGAGCAATGGCTGGCTTCCTTCCCAAGGGAAACCTGTCCCTCTTGCTACCTTGCTTGCCTGTTTGCCGAATCTGTGACTCCCTGACTTGCATCCTGTGTGTCACCTTCAGAAAATGGCTATCAGACCCAGCAAATGAAAACTCGGGGTGCCAGTTAAATGTGAACATCAGGAGAAACAGTGACTAATTTTTTTAAGTATACATATTCCTCAACCTACCGTGGAGAGCATTCTTCTACTGAAAATATTTGTTTCTCTAAAAGGCAGTTTAACTAGGCATTCTGTATTTTAGCTGGCAACAGTACCCAGAATTCTTAGCTAGTGAGCAGAAAAGTCAAGGAATCCAATATTCCTTGAGGGCTGGGGATGCAGCTCATTTAGAGTGCTTGCCTGGCATCCACGAAGCCCTGGGTTCTATCCCCTACACAGGATAAACTGAGCAGGTGGTACAGCCTCTAGTCCTAACGCTGGCACTCAAGATGTACAAGCTCAGGAGGACTAGGAACTTAGGGCCAGCCTGGGCTACATAAGGCTTTATCTCAAAAGCAAACAAACAGTTTGAAACACCACCCAAAGCATGCCATTTTAAAAAAAATGTTTCTTGGAGCTGGGTGGTAGTGGCACACACCTTTAATCTCAGCACTCAGGAGGCAGAGGCAGGCGGATCTCTGTGAGTTCGAGGCCAGCCTGGTCTACAGAGCGAGATCCAAGACAGCCAGGGCTATACAGAGAAACCCTGTCTTGAAAAACAAAAACAAAAAGTTTCTTAGACAAAGAATCCATCTGTAAAAATGTTTGAAATGGGGCACAGTGGGCTGGAGACATGTGTCAGTGATTAAGAGCATACACTGTTATTGCAGAGTACCTGGGCGCAATTCCCAGCACCCACTTCAAATGGCATGCAATTGTCTTTAATTCTAGCTCTATGGAATTTAACACCCTCTTCTGGCCTCATGGGTACTGTACTCACATGCACACACACACACACACACACACACACACACACACACACACACACACACACGATTTTGTGCTCCTTTGGGGGTTCTGCCACTCAGCTCCCAAATAAATCAGGCACAGAGGCTTATTCTTAATTATAAATGCCCAGCCTTCGCTTGGCTTATTTATAGCCAGCTTTCTTTAACTTTAAATTATCCTATCACCCTTTTGCCTCTGGGCTTTTCTCATTCTCTTCTGTAAATCTTACTCTTATTCCATGGCATGCTGTGTAGCTGGGTGGCTGGCCCCTGATGTCCTCCTCCTTCTCTGGCTTCTTCTCTTTTTTCCTCCCAGATTTCTCCTCCTATTTATTCTCTCTGCCTGCCAGCCCTGCCTATCCTTTCTCCTGCCTTGCTATTGGCTGTTCAGCTCTTTATTAGACCATCAGATGTTCTAGACAGGCAAAGTAACACAGCTTCACAGAGTTAAACAAATGCAGCATAAGCAAAAGTAACCCACCTTAAAATAATATTCTACTACACATGCACACACAGAGAGAGAGAGACATAGAAACAAGTCTTTATTTAAAAAAACAAAACCATTTTGAGAGGTCTGTGTACCGAGAGTACATTCTTCTCTCCACAGTATACATATCATGTCTCTTCTTCCTTCCCTTCCCCCCATTTGGGTTCTCATTGCTCTTTAGTGTACTTGGTATATGACTCCTGCGCCAGAGCAGGATGGCTCCCCTGCAGGGCCCTGTCTATCCACCGCACCTAGATTTCATTGCCCGCAAAGTGAGAGAATGGGGTTAGTTGGTCCAGGGTGTGTTCTCTCTCTATGTCTCTGTCTCTGTGTGTCTCTGTCTCTGTCTGTCTGTCTGTCTGTCTCTCTCTCTCTCTCTCTCTCTCTCTCTCTCTCTCTCTCTCTGTGTGTGTGTGTGTGTGTGTGTGTGTGTGTGTGTGTGTGTGTAAACCAACCCTGTCCTAGGGGGGATCTCAACTCAGCCCTCATTAACTTACTAGTGCCAAGCCTCTGTTGATATGCTTGCCTTCAGGCTGGGTCCTAGGAACGTGATTGGCACCCACAAAACCCTAGGAGTGTGACAGAGTAAATTTGCTGGGGACTGAGAAATGGCATTAGAGTCCAGGTACCCCTTCCTCCAGGTGAGTGCAGGCCCTGAAAGCCTAACCTTGTCCATCAGTAGCTAGACCGAGGCCTTTGAAAGGTGGAGCTCATTGCAGGGTATTATGGAATGAACTGTAGCCCTCCTCCACGATGCCCCACTAGAAGTCTATGTTGAAACCCTAACTCCCAGGGCCACTGTTTTTGGTAGCAGACCCTATTAGGAGGTCATCAAGCTGAATAAGGTCAGGGCCTATCTTGATTCAAAGGGATCATAAGTGTCCTTAGAAGGGAAAACTCACTGGGTAAGACTGCTTACTGATCTGGATTCAGTTCCCAGTGACCTCATGGCAGCTCACAGCTGTCTCTAACTCCAGTTCCAGGAGATCCAATGCCTTCTTTTGACCCCCACAGGCACCAGGCATGTGCATGGTGCATAGACATACATGTAGGCATACACTCACACACATAAAAGTAATAACTTTTTTCTAAAAATTCCTGTCGGTAGGAACAGTAGGATGCAGGAAGGGCAGACTTGGGAAGAGGCCTGCTTGCCTCTGCCTCCAGCTAGATGACCTTGGACAGATCACTCCCAACCTGGGCCTCAGCCTTCTTGTCTGAAAAATGGGGCTTTTTTTCACACCCAAAGTTCATGTCTAAAGCCTCTTCCAGATCTCAATGTCTCCTTTGTGTGCCTGGTTACACTCCTGTAAGCCCAATGCTGTGGCGTGGAGTTTAGAAACGGGGATTACTGGAGCTTGCTGGCTACCAGCCTAGCTCCAGGTTCAGTAAGAGACCCTGTCTCAAGGAAATAAGGTGGAAAGTGATAGAGCAGGGCACCTGGTGTCTTCCTCTGACCTGTGTGCACAGAAAACACGAAAGGGCACTTGCTTCGCATGTGCACGTGTGTGTGTGTGTGTGTGTGTGTGTGTGTGTGTGTGAACATCAAGATCTTCCTGTCTTTCTCCTCACTGTGTGAAGGCGCACAGTAGGTAAGCTATCCATCCATAAGACAGAATGAGGGTCCTCTTCAGAACCAACTACATGATGCTTTTTACCTTCGGCCCCCTGAGGTGGGGTGGTCTGGGTGCAGGCAGCAAGTTGGGCAGAATGCAGGCCCTGGGACGGAAGTGCCATTGTGGCAGGTCACAGATCCAGAAAGGCTCAAAGAAAATGGGCAGCTTTTATGTGGTGAAGGTTCTCAGACCTCAACAGTACTTGAAGCAAGGCTTTAATGGAATGAGGCCTCTGTTCGGCTGGATAAAGCCTCAGCTCTGGCAGGAAGCAAGCAGATCAGTCGGGGCTCTCCAGAGACTGTAACATTCGTCTCCAGAGAGAACACTATTTACTATAAGAAATTCCTTTAGCTTGCTTATGGAAGCAACTCGCTCCCTCCACCACCCTCTCGAGCTCCCCTGAGATGTGGTAGCCAGGACAGGCCTGGGCCTCATCTGCTCTGGCTGTTGGCCCATCAGACCCCCTGAATGCCCTTGTTTCTATAACCTGTCTCCTCTCATGGTGACTAAAGTGTTGGGTCCCACTGACCCATCAAGTCCGGGGGCCAAGCAATTGGAAGGCCTGTGGCATCCAGGCAGCTCTGATTCATGGACTCCCTGCCCTGGGCTTGCTCCAGGAGACAATGGTCCCAAAAAGGCATGAAATGATCTTCTTTTTAAGGAGACCCACAGGTCGCTTTAGCTAGAGGGAGGCCAACTCCCCAATAGGAGTACCTCCTATCCAAATCCTCCTATCTCCATAGCAGCCAAGCATGCAATGGAGACATTTGGACATGAACTTGAGATGTGAAAAAATCCCACTTTTCAGATGAGAAGGCTGAGGCCAGATTGGGAGTGAACTGTCCAGGATCATCCAACTGGAGGCAGAAGCAGTTCTGTTCCCAGGCCTGTCCTGCCAACTGGGGGTCTCCTAGTCCAGTGGGTACAGGGACCTTGAATTGTTCAGCGTGGTGCTTTGAATAAGAATGGCCCCCATAGGTGCACAGATGTGGATGCTTAGGCATCAGTGAGCAGCACTACTTGAGAGGAATTAGGAGGTGTGGCCCTGGTGGAGGAAGTGTGTCACTGGGAGTGGGCTTTGAGGGTTCAAAAGTGTCTCCCTCACAATGTCTCTCTCTCTTCCTGCTGCCTACAGATCCTGGAGAACTCAGCTCCTTCTCCAGCACATGTCTGCCTGTGTGCTGCCGTGCTTCCTGCCATGTTGATAACGGGCTAGACCTCTGACATGTAAGCAAGCCTCAGTGAAATGTTTCCCTTTCTAAGAGTTGCTGTGGTCATGGTGGCTCTTCACAGCAGCAGAACACTCACTACGACATCCAGCTAAGAGCAGCAGCACAGAAGTCTTTCCCACTAACATCCAGGCTGCTCTAGCCCCAGGTCTTCAACTGGATCTGTAGTTGCAGGCAGCCCACCCAATCCTGAAACGACACTGCCCGGGAAAATGCCTCAGTCCCACCCCTTAAACCCTGCATCCAGGGGCAGTGGACTGGGAAGGGATCCACAGCCATGAAGACAAGGGGGAAAGATGTGGGAGAAGCACTCCAACTCTGAAAATCAAGGTACTATGCTGGAATCGGGCCCACCAGTTACCAGCTTCGCTTGGGCCACACATCAAATTTCTCACCTGTAAAGCAGGCTTAGTCATAAATACCCCCACCATATCCATGGTATCTGCATTGGCAGATTTAAACAAGTGCCATTCAAAATTAGTCAGGAAAAAAATTATGAATGGACTGAACACACAGACTTTTTTCTTGTCATTGTTCCTATCTGCATAGCATTTCCATTGTATGAGGTATGTCATTTAAAGTATAGAAAGCATGTATGGGGGGGGGGGTCTATGCAAATACTGTGTTGCGTATAAGAGACTTGAGCATCTGGGGACTTGGAGATCTGTGGGGTGATGGAAGGTGTCCTGTCACTGGTCCCCAATGGAAATGGGAGGTTTTGATCTCATTGGGTTGTGCTGGAGCTTCAGTGACAGGAAATAAATAGATCAATTCACTGTGGTGTGGGGCAATTTGACCAGCAGGGAAAATACAGGAGGTGAAGACCCGCAAGTCCACAGGATGGAGTCTCCTAGACTATGTTGCAAAGCTGAGAGCTTCAGCCGCAGAGGAAGCAGAGCGAGAAAGAAAGCGAGACAGGATGGAGCTCCGGGAAAGGCTCCCAGCCATGCCTGTTACCTGGGCTACAATTGCTGATTTCGCCTCTTTCTTCCTTGTTTGCACTAGAGCTCCTGATGACTATGCAGTGACTTAGAGAAAGTGGCTCCCAAAGTCTGTGTTAAAAGCTTCGTCCACAGGGTGGCGCTATTGGAAGACGGTGGAATCTTAAATAGGCTGAGGCTAGAGTAAGGTCCTTAGTCACCAGGGGTGTGTCCTTTTGACATGGATCCTGGTTCACAAGATAAGTTTCCTGCTCTGCCATGTACTCACACTGTGATGGACTGCCTCAAACAAATTGGCCCGCACATCTCCGTATGGGACTTCCAGAACCATGAACCAAAATAAACCTTTTCTTTTCTTTTGTATTTTTTTTATTTTTGTTTTTGTTTTGTGTTGTTTTCGTTTTTTGTTTTGTTTTGTTTTGTTTTGTTTTTCAAGACAGGGTTTCTCTGGCTGTTCTAGAACTTGCTTTGGAGCCCAGGCTGGCCTTGAACTCACAGAGATCCACCTGTCTCTGCCTGTGCTGGGATTAAAGGTGTGCACTATTACGACCAGGCCCCAAGTGTTTTCTTATGGTAGCAACCTGATTAATACAGGCTGTATCTTCCTTAACCAGTAGAAAAACTAGCCCAAAGTTGGCCTGTAACTGAACAAATACTCAACAGCAACACTAGGCAAAACAGACAGAACTCCGAGAGCTGGCATGCATATTTGTTGCAAGAAGTCAATCTCGGACAGACAAATGAATTTAAAGAAGCTAAAACCCCCAAAGAGAGCACTGTCTCTTGGTTCCCTCTCCACCTCCACACCAGGGTAGCTTGGAAGCCAGAGAACGAGGGATAAAACCCTTCAGGCAAGCATTTTTCTCCCGTCCAGAATCAGAATGAAGTTAAGAGATCCACAAGGCAGTTCCGTGGGCCACCCAGGGGACCTTAGTCCATGCAGCCCCTATTGATTCATTTTCCTGAAAGGAGATAATCCTTGCCCTCTCTCTGAGGGAGGTCTGTGCCACAGCTTAGCTTCCCCACAAATGTCAAATGACCTCATCTTTATGCCTCCTGTGCAGTTGGAGTGTAATAAAAAACAATGGATGCACACGCAAAGTTCACAGCCAGCCAGCCAGCGCTTAATTGGATGTGGAGAGAAGTAATGCTTTCTCCCCCAGAGCCCTCACCTCCCACAGTCCCTTCTCCAGTGGAATCCCCCACCCGCCACTGATGACACAGTGTGGTCCACAGACCTGCCACATCTGCATCACCTGGGAGCTAGCTAGCTACAAATGAACATTCTCAGCCCCCCCCCCCACCTCTGTCTGGGCTCTCACCGGGGCTCCTGCTGGGGGCGCCTGTTGCAGGCTATGGAGGGTGCTGTGTGGCCAGCTGGGAAACCTATGGATGGCTGCATACCACCCCAGAGATTCTCAAGTCAGTGCTGTGGGAAAGGGAGGTGCTTCCGGGAAACTGAAAGCTCTCCCGAGATTCTGCATTGTGCAGTCCTGAGCAAGGCAAGGCCTAGAACTGTATTTCCGAAGGATTTGTGTCCTGGAGCTGAGATGGTAATGGCATTTCCCACACATGAGCTGGCATCAGAATGCCCATGAAGGCTTGTCAGAGCTGGCCTTTGCAATCAGCAGACCTGGGAGTTTGCCTTTTTGTGCCTGTAGTTTGTTAGTTTGCTCCGTGCTAGGGATTTTGCTCAGGGCTATGGATGGTTCTCGGGGTCTCTAGGCAGGTGTGGTCCCACTGAGCTTCACCTCCTCCGGTCCTGAAAATTTGTATTTCTAGTGAGTTCATTGGTAATACAGACGGTCTGGAGACCTCAAAGAGGAACACTACAGAGAATTCTAACCTCCACCAAACAGGAATCAGCCTCTGGAACCTTCTCCTCAGCCCATCAGTGCTCTTGTTTATAAAATGGGCTGAGAACAACCCCACCCTTTGGTCTGAGGACTGCCTAGCACAGGTCCCTCTATCCCTACCACTGAAAAAAGTAACTTCCACCCTTGGTGTCTTATACCCCTCAAGAGCTGAAGGTACTTTGACTCCCACGCTGGCCCATCTTCAGCGAGAATCCCCTTAACATAGTGTAGCTAGGTTCTTTCTCACGCCTGATGCTGCGGCATTCTCTGTCCCTGCTTCTTGGCTGTAAATCCCACTCACTTGTGCTCTGCTCACACTTTCACCCATCCTGTGTCCCCCGCTGGAAGACCCCATTACAACAATGGCTCTAAACAGTGTGGCCTAGCGAACTTTCATATGGGTCACCTTTTTTTTTTTTTTTTTTTTTTAATTTATCCCCTTTAAAATCACCTAGCCTAGATGATCCTGATATCAGCCTCTGGAGGTCAGCATGGTGACCTAGGTTAAGGAATGCAGAAATTGAGGCACAGGGCAGTTAAGTGGTTTGCCTGGGGTAACAGAGGTGATAATGAATACTGAATGTGGAGATAGCTCCAGGACCCCTAATCTCTGCCAGGTGCGGTCTGTTCAGTGCCTCCTCCCAGCAATATCCTGAGGATCAGCAGAACCATGCAATGGAAGGTGCCAGAAAGGCTCCATTCTTGCTGTTTGCCCTCTAAGGCATGCCTCCCAGCTGCTCAGGGCCTTCTGTTTTCCTCTGAAGAACCACCTACACACCTGCCTCCCAGGCCCTCAGAGACCTGTCCTGGCCATTCCTCACTTCACAAGGTTGAGCCCTGTCCCTACCGGGGTGACCTGCCTTCATTATCTCTCAGGTGGTGCTTAAGGTATTAATGCCAGAGCCTCAAGGCTTCATTCATTCACTCATACAGTCATTCCACTAATATTTAACAGTGATGCAATCAATCCCATCCCATCCATGCTTTTGTATGATTTTTTTTAAAAGATATACAAGCTATATACACTCTACAGAAACAGTACTTCAGATGTTTAATTGGAGGGTAGTTTGGGGGAACAAGGTCTCATTATGTAGGCTGGGTTGGCCTCAAACTCATGGCGATCCTCCTGCCTCAGGTTCTTGAGTACAAGGATTATAGGCATGTATGTCTACAACTGGGCTGTAATTGTTGAATTGGGATTTTTTTGGTCTTAAGAAATTTCTTGAGGCCATCCACGGTTTGTTATCGAATAGGCTTTATGTCCAGGGTTCTACCCAGCTCTGGGCTAATCTAAGTGTTCTGAGCCCGTTTACCACAGGAGAGGTTCAGCTAGAATGGGCAAAATGGGTTTGCTTTGTTTATTTGTTTGTTCGTTTTGCCTTTTGTTGTTGTTATAAGACAAGATCTCAGCTGGGCGGTGGTGGCACACACCTGTAATCCCAGCACTCGGGAGGTAGAGGCAGGTGGATCTCTGTGAGTGCAAGGCCAGCCTGGGCTACAGAGCGAGATCCAGGACAGGCTCCAAAGATACACAGAGAAACCCTGTCTCGAGAAAAAAAAAAAAAAAGACAAGATCTCGTGAATCCCTGACTGGCCTCGAACTCTTAAACTCTCTATGTAGCTGTACTAGTTAGATTTTGTCAATAAGACACAAGCTAGAGTCGTGTGGAAAGGGAAACCTCAATTGAGAAACTGCCTCCATCAGGATTGGTTGGTAGCCATTTTCTGGCTTGGTAATTGATGTAGGAGAGCCTAGAGCACTTTGGACGGTGTACCCCAGGACAGGTGCTCCTGGGTTATATGAAAAGCAGACTGAGTAAACCATGAGGGACAAGCCAGTAGGCAGTGTTGCTCCATGGTTTCTGCTTCAGTTTCTACCTCCAGGTTCCCACACTGACTTCTGTTCATTATAGACTGTAAACTGTAAGATTAAATTATCCCTTCTCTGACCAAGTTGCTTTTTTAAAAAAAATATTTATGTATTTATTTATAAATGTTTTGTCTGCATATATATCTGTGTTCCACATATGTGCCTGGTGTCTGCAGAGGTCAGAAAAGGGCATCAGATTCCCTAGAACTGGAGTTACCAGTGGTGGTGAGCCACCATGTGGCTACTGGGAATTGAACCTTGGTCCTCTGCAAGAGCAGCCAGTGCTCTTAACCACTGAGCCATCTGTCCAGCTTCCCCTGTCCCCAAGTTGCTTTTGCTCATGGTGTTTATCACAGCAACAGAAAGCACACTAGAGCGGTAGCTGAGGGTGGCTTTGACCACCCTCCAGCCCCTGCCTCCCAGTTGTTGAGATTACAAGCCAAGTCAGGGCTCTGAGCATGTTAGTCAAGCAACTGAGCTGTGTCCCTAGGCCCAGGTGAGGTGTTTTCCCTGGACTTTTAAATTGGGCTAATTTCAACTTACAGTGCAGTTATCTGAATGTAGCTCCATTATAAACCCAGGAGCATCTGTGCAAGGAAAACTTGGTCACCTATCTCAAGATAGTTTACTAAGAAGACCAGGGAACCAGTGGAACCAGTGAGCACAAGCCCAGAATGACGGAGTCTGCTTAGAACAGGACCTAGAGCCTGGTAGCTGCTCACTAAGGATTTGGTGGATGAATCAGTGAACTAACGCATGGGTTGAAAGGGCACCCATCTGACTGATTGCCTTGCTTGTGAGTGTTCTTTCTTCCCGGTGTCAGCAGAGCCTGGAACATTCTAGCCCACTGATGTGAATGTTGTATCTACTTGGGGTTATAGTTCAAGTCAACCATGATCATCAAATGACTAGGCCCCATTTAAGAAACAGCCTGGCCGGGTGGTGGTGGTGTACACCTTTAATCCCAGCACTTTCGGGAGGCAGAGGCGGGCAGATCTTTGTGAGTTCGAGGCCAGCCTGGTCTACAGAGAAAGATCCAGGAAAGGTGCAAAGCTACACAGAGAAACCCTGTCTCGAAAAAACCAAAAGAAAAAAAAGAAAGAAAGAAAGAAAGAAACAGCCTGCAGTCTCTTACAATCGGGGCACCAGCCTCTGAGACTGCCCCTTGGAAGTGTTCATGGCCCCTCAAAAGATGGTAGAGACAAACACTGTGCATGAAATGAACAAAAAAGAAGAAGGGGGGGAAGAGGAGTAGGAGGAAGAGAAGAGGTCATCCATTGTCTCCAGGACTTTCCTGGGTCTGGTTCTGTAAGCCTCTTACCAAGAAATTCCTGAGTCCCGTACAAAACCAGGCCTCTAGTTACCCCCTCTGAGAGGAGGCCTGGAAGGCCAGGGCAACCTAATAATCACAGGAAGCAGAGATTCACTGCTTATTTGCTCGCCTACGGGCAGGGAATGGAGCTGTTTTCTCTCAGACGTGGTCCAGGGCAGGAATTGGGATGAAGGGTTAGATTCTGGAGTTGCTGAAGCAGGCTTCAGAACTTTCCAACCTCTGTGCAATTACGGGTTTTTCAAATGGATGAACCCTTATCTCAAAAACAACAGGGTCTGTGCTGTCCTGGCTTCCAGCGCTTGCTCAAGACTTAGTTGACCCTTGATGACTCTTGATCTGTGACGCAGGAAGGATCAGGTAGAAAGGAGGCTTGAGTGGGTAGTGTGGGTGGTTATTTTGGTTCCTGGCCTGTGGCCTCCTCTTGAACCCCACTGGGGAGGACAAAGAAGCAAGACTTTCTCTTGATCCCTGCTCATGGTAACTGAGACAGAGGCAAGGCAGGAACTCAGCCAAGAGGGTGCTAGGTTTACCTGTGGGTAGGGAGCTGCCTCCCCCTTTTCTGACCCCCTTTTCTCTCCTTCTTTCCACTCACTTCCCAGGTCAGCTCCTAGAGCGCGAAGGAGACAGCTCTTGCCATCTCTGCCTTCTTCAAGGCTCCTACTGTGTCAGGACTCCTGCTGTCTTCTCACTGAGCCCCCTCTTGAGGCCTCTGTCCCTGCTTGCACAACTTAAATACCACAAGCAGTTGTTCCTATCATTCCTAGGCAGACATCTTCAGCTCCTTAGCTCTCTCTGGCTGCCCTATATGCTTCCGGCAGATCCATCAGCCCAGTTACACAGAGGTTGCCACCTGCTCCAGCCCACTCACTCCCAACACACTGCTGGGGCCCACTCTAACTTAATGGTCATGGCCCTCATTTGAACGAAATGCTACTCAGCCATTAGCCTATATCTTGCCAGTTATTGCCCTGGTGACAGTCTCCTAGGTGACAACTTCCCACTTCCTCCACACTCTGACACCTCCTTGTCCTCCGCCCTCTCTTCTCTGGCAGATGATGGCCTTGCTTCCTGGCTCATTCAACAAACTGAAGCCATCCCCAGCCTCTGCCACCACACACCCACCAATTTGCCTTCCCACTTTCCACTGAGGATGAGCTGTCACGTCCAGACAACACCGTCCCCACGCATCCATCCATGCGCAGCTGGCTCCGTCAGTCCCTTCCTCTCTCCTGCATAGCCAATTATTTCCTCGGCTCCACTGCTCTCTCTCTGCTGCCAATGAACCTCTCATTTCTCCCGCCTCAGAAAACACAGCCTGCATGGCAGCACACACCTATAATTCCCAGCTCTTAGAAGACAGATGTAGGAAGATGAGGAGTTCAAGGTCATCCTCAGCTACACAGCAAACCTGAGGCCAGCCTGAGCTACATGAGACCCTAAGTCTAATTGGAACCTAACTCCTGAGCAGAGGAGGTGGTAAGAAAAGCCGGGCAGTTGATCAGTTCTTACCCCCCACATGCAGAACACAGGCCTTTGACCTTGGAAAGACAGTCTTCCCAGGGTGTAGACCCACTCAGTGGACCAGAAGATTGTTGAGGGAGCAGAGAAGGAGGCCAACAAATAAGTGTTTTTATCAAGCACTTTTCCCACTGTGCTGCCTTGGCAGCCAGCTCCTGGTCTCCTTTTCATCGAGAGACATAAAGCATATAGAAAGATGATGAGACCATTAATGCACTCACGGCCCAGAAACTCTACACTTTCGTACATGCCCAAAGGAATTCAGAGCTAGGTTTCGAGAAGAATAGGGCATCGTTGCACGGTAGCAACATTATTCCCAACAGCAGAAGGGTAGAAGCAACCACCATCCTTCTACATCCAACACAGTGTGGTATAGGCACCCTGTGCAGTATCAGTCACACAAAAGAAGGAACTGCTGGTGTGTGCTGCAGCATGACCGGGTCTTCAAATCGCCGTGCCAACACCATGGATAGTGTCCTTCACACTGCTGTACACTTCGAGAGTTCACCTCTTCCTGATCACTAGTAAGATTACATTGTGCACCGTGCCAGTGGCCGGGCCTTTCTCTTTTTAATGGTTGAATTTGTTACCATTTACTATGCTTCTGTGTCTATGTGTGTGTGCATGGGGACGGTGCTGCAGCACAGGAGCAATGACATGCACACGAAGGTCAGAGAACTCGGGGAAGTTGGTTCCCTCTTTCTACCAGGGACAGAACTCAGGTCATCAGGCTTGGGGGCAAGCACCTTTACCTGCTACTGCTGAACCATCATTCCTTTCTTTCTTTTTCTTTCCTTCCTTCTTTCTTTCTTTCCTCCTTTCTTTCCTCCTTCCTTCCTTCCTTCCTTCCTTCTTTCCTTCCTTCCTTCCTTCCTTTCTTTCTTTCTTTCTTTCTTTCTTTCTTTCTTTCAATCTTTCTTTCTTTCTTTTTGGGTGGGTGGGGGGGAGTTGAGATAGGGTTTGTCTGCATAACAGTCTTAGCTGTCCTGGAATTCACTCTGTAGACCAGACTGGACGGCTCTTCATTTCTTTCTTGATTGACATTTGAGATATTGTGCCTAAAACTGCTGTGGCAAACTAGGTAGGTAGGTAGGTAGGTAGATAGATAGATAGATAGATCGATCGATCAATGCAACTGTTCCGAGTCAAAGAAGCCAGAGACAAAACAGCAAATACTGGATAATTTTGTTTATGTGAAATGTCTACAATAGGCAAATTCACAGAGGCAGAAATAAAATCAGAGACTCCCCAGTGCTGGGGAAAGGGCAGAATGGGGACTTAGTCATTGCTTAATAGTTACAAAGTTTATTTTTAGCTTAAGGAAAGGGTTTGGGCTGGGCCCGCCGGTGCACGCCTTTAATCCCAGCACTTGGGAGGCAGAGCCAGGTGGATCTCTGTGAGTTCGAGACCAGCCTGGTCTACAGAGTGAGATCCAGGACAGGCTCCAAAGCTACACAGAGAAACCCTGTCTCGGAACAAAAAAAGAAAGAAAGAAAGAAAGGAAGGAAGGAAGGAAGGAAGGAAGGAAGGAAGGAAGGAAGAAAGGAAGAAAGGAAGAAAGAAAGAAAAAGAAAAAAAAAGAAAAGGGTTTGGAAAGCCAAGAGTAGTGGAGCATGCCTGTGCTCCTTGCATTCAGGAAGTGGAGACAGGAAGATGAAGAGTTCAATGCTAGTCCTGATCATATAGTGTGTTTAAAGCTAGCCTAAGCTACATTAAACCCTATCTCAAAGAAAGAAAGAACGAAAGAAAGAAAGAAAAAGAGAGAGAGAGAAAGGGAGGGAGGGAGGGAAGGAGGAAGAGAGGGAGGGAGGAAGGAAGGAAGGAAGGAAGGAAGGAAGGAAGGGAGGGAGGGAGGGAGGGAGGGAGGGAGGAAGAGAGGGAGGAAGGAAGGAAGGAAGGAAGGAAAGAAGGAAAGAAGGAAAGAAAGAAATTTTTTAAAAAAGGAAGATGTTTGGAAGCAGATGGATGGAGGCAGTAGCTACATCACACGGTGAATATGCACAATACCATGAGCTGTATACTAAAAAAAAGTACAAATGTCATATTTTATGCTACATACATTTTCTACAATTAAAAAAAATAGTTATACCAAAAAAACAACGGAGTTGTAAACTATTTTTATGTTTTCGGAGCTCGGTGACAATTTTATCGAGTTTAGAAGCAAAACAGGGTAGGCAACCTGGGAATTGTAGGCTCTGAGGCAGAAGATGATTGAAGACAGAGCCATGCTTTTGAGTGAGGCATGCAGAGGGAGCTGAGCGAGCAGCCTCAGGGGGACTGGGCGGAGCCAAGAATAAAAAACCCGAGGTGCTGGGCAAAGCGTGTCCAGGCTCGGGCCATATCCAAAAGAAAGGAAAAGAGGCAGAAAGAAGGAAAAGAGAAAGTTACATTCTAAGTTCCTAAAAAAGGCAGGCATGCTTAGCTGAGCCCCATGGTGGCAGATGCAATCAACTACCT
Source organism: Onychomys torridus (assembly GCF_903995425.1). Lineage (NCBI taxonomy): Eukaryota > Metazoa > Chordata > Mammalia > Rodentia > Cricetidae > Onychomys > Onychomys torridus. The sequence goes on along the minus strand of NC_050466.1, from coordinate 5,886,382 downwards.
TATTTTTAATTGTTAATTTCATTTGTTATTGTTATTACTATTATTAGTGTGTGTGATGTGTATGAGGAATTATGTGCTGACCGTGCTGTGTGTATAGTCAGTGGACAACTTTGTAGAGTCGATTCTTGCCTTCCACCTCTACATTGATTCCAGGAATCGAAGCCAGGTCTCACGCATATGAGCATGCATCTTTACCTGAAGAGCCAACTATATGGAATATAAATGCTATCTCAACTAAAGCTGGTAAAAATAAAAACTTAAAAAAAAATAAGATGGCTCAGCGGATTAAAGACACTTGCCACCAGTTGGGGATTTAGGTCAGTGGTAGAGTGCTTGCCTAGCAAGTGCAAGGCCCTGGGTTGGGTCCTCAGCTCTGGGAAAAAAAAAAGAAAGAAAGAAAGAAAGAAAGAAAGAAAGAAAGAAAGAAAGAAAGAAAGAAAGAAAGAAAGAAAGAAAGAAATTAATTTGGGGTTGGGGATTTAGCTCAGTGGTAAAGCGCTTGCCTAGCAAGCTCAAGGCCCTGGGTTCGGTCCTCAGCTCTGAAAGAAAAAAAAAGAAAGAAAAAAAAGGCACTTGCCACCAAGCCTGACAACCTGAGTTCAATCCCGGGAAAACACACACACACACACACACACACACACACACACACACACACACACACGAGCATACACTTAAATACATAAAATTAAACAAACATGAATGTACAGTTCTGGTGAAGTCTCAGACACGTCCAGTATCTCCTAACTACTCCCTGCTACCCTTCAACCCACTAAAGAAAGCCCCTAGCCTCACTTCTTGGTCAGCACCCCTTAACTTTTTCTGCCTATATTATAGTACACAGTCTTCGTAGGCATTCATAAACACAGAAATTCAGTTTTGCCTGGTTTCAAATTGTATACCAAGGGAATTTACACATTCTTTCGTGTCTGTATTCATTTAGTCAGTACGGTTCTGAGATACAGTATTGGGGGTGGGGGTGGGGTAGTCCAGTCTGTTCATTTCCATTGCTTTTCTGGGGTGTTCCACTGAGTGAATGTATTAAAATGTACATACCTGCTCTAGTGCTGGTGGCTTTTCTCTGCTAGGAGTATTCTTGGGTGTTTGGAGCAGAAGTTCTGCTTGTGGGAGAAGCACGACCCTGCTTCCGTAGACAATGCTGAACTACTTGCTGATGGTCTTTAGAAATTCCCGTTGTCTATCCTTGCAAAGACTTGGTCACTTCAATTTCAGCTATTCTGGTGGCTGTGTGAGAGTGTCTCCCTCTGGTCATACTTTCCACTTCCTTGATGACTCATAAGATGGAGGCCCTTTTCCTGTATTTTTCGAACTCTCTTGAAATGCTTGCACAACTCTTCTGTCTTTTGCTTATTGATTTGTCCACATCCTATCTTCAATAGAAGCTCTTTGTCACATACACGAATTGCAAATATCCACCCCCACCAACCAGCTTGCCTTTTCCTTCATGGAATGGTGTCTTTTTTCGAGACAGGGTTTCTCTGTAGCTTTGGAGCCTGTCCTGGAATTCACTATGTAGCCCAGGCTGGTCTCCAACTCACAGAGATCTGCCTGCCTCTGCCTCCCAAGTGCTAGGATTAAAGGTGTGTGCCACCACCGCCCAGCTGGGATTAATCTTAAAGGGAGGGCCAGGTAAAATTTGTAACCTACTCTTTCTTCTTAATGGGCCTGGATAAAACCCAGACTCCTACACCTTATCATTCAGTAATTTAAATGCTAAGAAGTTACCTTTCTCATGTAACCAAGGAAACAGGAGGCAGGGTCCAAAGCCTCAGTGGACTCTAAGGTTGCCCTTACAGTCTTACCTCATCTAAAGTTTGTCTGTTTAGCCTTCTGGAGTCTAGTATTTATTTTGCCTGGGATTTGAAAATACAGGTGTCTCCTAGTCACCAACCCATTTAGTGAAACGCTCATCTTTTCTCCACTATCCTAAAAGATTGCCTTTGTCACAAATGAAGGGTATAGATCTTCAAAGACTTGGTTCTGGGCCTTCTGTCATAGCAACTCATTTTCTATCTTTTTACCAATTGCACTGTCTCATACTGTCTCAGGGACTATCAGTTTATGATAAGTCTTGATGTGCAGAGGGGCAAGCCCTCTCACTCCATTCTTTAAGCATGCCCCAGACCTTCCTGGATTTTGACTTTGCATGAAAACGGAGTATCAATGTATCAAGTTCCACAGACACAGACAGACAAGTGAACTGCCCCTGAGATTTGGAGTGTGACTTCGTAGTCGCTGAAGGGCATCTCTACCACAGTGCTGCTTCCAGTTCTGCGGCTGTCTCATTGGCTTACTTCTTTTTAATCCTCTCAGTAATGAAAAGTAAAATATTTGATTACTTCTTTGAGAATTCCATACAATTATTTTGATCATATTCACCACCAGCTCTTCTCCTTAGTTCCACCCAGTTCCAACCCCCCCACATACCCCGCCCACCTCTCTACCCCCTCCAACTTCATGTCTTCCTTTTAAAATTTAATGACCCACTGACTCTAATTTGTGCCGTCTATACACTTCTGGGCATGGAGCCACACCCTTAAAGAAGAGAAACTCCCTGGACCCCAAAACATCAACTCCCCATGGCTCCTCAGTTAGAAGTGGGGTCCCATGAGCCCCTCCCCACCCCCAAGCTAGAATGCTGGCTGGCATGTCTTTGGGGACCCTGCAGCTGCTGTGGGTTCATGAGTACAGTGGTCCTATGGTGTCCAAAGGACACTGTTTTGCTAAGGTCCCCACCAACCTCTGGCTCTTTCCATCTTTCCACCTCCCTTTTCTGAAATGGATCCTGAGCCTCGGAGGTGGGGGTGGTGATGCCGCTGCCCCATTTGTTACCCATCACTCCACATCAGCAACGTTTAACAGCTTCCTGTGGGACGGCTTGTGCTCCCCTTCTTTGACGTTCCTGAATACTGGATACTTTTTTTTCCAGGGGTGTGGATGGAGCCTGCAGCCCCACACGTTAGCCAAGTGCTCCACCACTGACCTACATCCCCGGCTCACTGCTTGCTCTATTCCGATGCTATTGTAAATAGCATCAACCTTTAGTTTCCGCATGTTCTGCCTGAGGAGAGTTTGTGGAAAGCTTTTACAGGCAATTACGTTTGTCACTGCTGTCTGGAGCAAAGGATAATAGATAGGCAAACATCAGAGTAACCGAAAACCTTGATAAAGCAGAATGAGAGAATTGAGAGAAAAGATTTTTCAACACGTTTCTTGGAATCTAAAGGGCCACATGCATTCCTAGGAAAGCTCTAAAGGCCCTAAGTGCTCAAGTCTGGATGACCTTGAGGCTCTACACAAGCAGGAAATGATGGCTAGAGCAGCATATGGAGCTACGTGGGTCAATACAGAAGACAGACTTGAAAGACTAACACATTCTGTTTTGGTTTTTGTGGTACTGGGTCTCACACATGCTAGTCAAGTATGCTATCATCAACACGGGAAATTTGGGGTATCTGTGAGAGAAACAGAATCTTCCTTGGTGAGCTTAACTCGGGAGTGAGGGGGCTGCATGCTCACAATCACACAAAATTTCTCCTGAGCTGAGAGTTTTTGGGTTCTCATCTTGCATATCCAAAGAATGAACTTTCTGGACCATGGAGCACGGAGTGAGCTTTTGAAAGAAGAATTTTATTTCCAAGAGCTTAAGACTAAGAAAGAAGGCTAGTCTGGGTGCTTTTCGAAGGACTTAGGGGAGAAACTTGGGTACGTGTGGTATGGCGAGGGAGATGAGCTGATCGATCCAGTTGGCCCGCCCAGGCGTCCAGGTGTCTCCTTTCAGTTTCCCAATCACATAGCTTCCAGGCAGGGGTAGGAGATAACAAGAAAACAGGAGCCAGGAATTTCTTCTGGCACCCCTGGTCTCCCGAAAGGACATTCTTGGAGTGCTCTGCCACACCTCACCAGTTACCATCTTCTGTTCCCATTTTCACCAGACTATCTTCCCAGCTCTAACATATTCTGTTCTATAAACTTAAAATCTTCCAGGCCAGGTATGTTGACACATGCATTTAGGCAGATCTCTGGGAGGCCATGCTTCATTGTAAGATCCTGTCTCCAAAAGGAAAATCTCTCCAAGTAGCCAACCACTAGGTTATTACAATGGAAAGAAGCAATTCTTCATTAAGTAAATTAATTTAAACCCAGCATGGTGTTACATGTCTGTAATCCCAACACTTGGGAGGCTGAGGCTAGAGGGTCAGTGAGTTAGAGATCAGCCTTTGTCTCAAAAGAGAAAAATAATATTAACAAAAGAAAACTAACCAACAGAATGGCCTCTTTGACTCAGCCTCTCCAGATGCAGGATGACAGGCATGCGCTGCCGCCCCTGCCTGTGAATCCAGTTTTAATTTGTGAGGACAAGGGGACAGGATGAGGAGGGGTGTTAAACTATATAGGAGAAAGGATTTCTTTTGTGTACTATTGAAATTAACTTATTGAACTGAACTGAGTTGTTATAAATGTAAGATATTAAATGCAATTCTCAGGGCAACCACTAAAAAACAAACTGGAAAATATAAAGTAAAATAAATGTCAAGAAAATTTAAGTGATACTCTAGAAAATATTCATTTGCTATAGAAAAAAGAAAGAACACAACAATGAAGATTGAACAAATATAAGACATCCTGGAAAAATGTGATGGGGAAAGTTGTCCTTTATTAGTAATTACATTAAATGTAAATAGATTAAATCTCTAATTAAAAGTGACAAGTTAATAAAATGGATAAAATATATGATCCAATGATATGCTATCTATAAGAGATTTGTTTTAGATCTAGACACACAAATAAATTGAAAGTAAATGGCTGGAAAAATATATCCCATGCCAACAGTAACTATAAGCAAAGCCAAAGTGAATACACAAGTAGCAAACAAAATGGACTTTAAGGGTAGTGGTCCCCTTTTGTTTGAAGACAATGTAAGTATCTGCTTTGTAAGATGACATATATTCCACTTTCTCTTGAAAAAAAATCTCTCTCTCTCTCTCTCTCTCTCTCTCTCTCTCTCTCTCTGTGTGTGTGTGTGTGTGTGTGTGTGTGTGTGTGTGTGTGTGTGTATGTGTACAGACACATAGGTACTAAAGTGGGTGTGCGGAGGTCAGAGGACAGCTTTGGAGTTGAATGCTAGGATTATAGGTGTGTATCAGTACATCCAAACTCAAAATAATTGTTTTTAAATGTTTTCTTTATAGACTGAATTATGTGCCTATATACCCAGGCTCATATAAAAATTTCAGGGCAAGTGGAAACAATTTAAGAAGTCCTGGTTTAAAGAAACTATCTCCAGTTAACAACCACTCACAAAGGAAAACTCAGTGTCTCTAAGGGAGTCTCCCTGGGTGTACAAACCACACACAACGGCAAGTACCATGCCCAGCAGTAAGTGACCACCACAAAACAAACCCAGAGGTACTTTTGAAGATTTTTTTTGTCTAATATTGCTTTGTCTGGGCATTTTTTAAAAACCTTACTTGTCCTGTTGCTTGTATATTATGGTTTCCAATTTTGAATTTTTATAATTTTTTGTTTGGTGTGTGTGTGTGTATATGTGTGTGTGTTTCATGCTTGTTCTTAGTTTCTTTTTTCTTTCGTTTGTTTTGTTTTATCCTTGTTTTTTATTTGCTTTTTTTATTTTTTTATTCTGTCTTTTTTATTTGCCTGTTCTCTGTTTTTGTTTGTTTTTTGTTTGTTTGTTTTTCCAGACAGGATTTCTCTGTGTAGCCCTGGCTGTCCTGGAACTCTCAATGTAGACCAGGCTGGCCTCAAATTCACAGAGATCCACCTGCCTCTGCCTCCCAAGTGCTGGAGTTAAAAGTGTGTGCCACCACTGCCAGGCAATTTTGTTTTTGGTATGAGTGCTCTATCTGCATGTATACCTGCATGCCATAAGAGAGCATCAGATCCCATTATAGGTGGTTTGTGAGCCACCATGTCGTTACCAGTAATTGAACTCAGGACCTCTGGAAGAGCTACCAATGCTGAGCTATCTCTCCAGCCCACCTATTTATTTTCTTAAGAGAGAGAGAAAGAAGGTATGGAGTTGGAAGGATGAGGTGGGGAGTGATAGAATTCCTAGCCACTCCCCCATGACCGAGCATGTGCTGGCAAAACAATTAGTCATCCCTGGGCCTTATGTCCTACATAATCTGTGCACTATGTGATTTTGTAATTTGCGTGCAGTGTGGTCACATAATTTATGCATATGTGTGATGTAGCTGCATAAGCCCATATGCACCTGCTCTGGGGAATCCATAAAAGCAGATCATACACACCCCTGCCTGCTCTTCCTGCAAATCTTTCAATAGGGCCTATGCACACCCCTTCTGTTCCCTTCCCCTAATAAACTCTTACAGTGGGTTTTGTCATGCCTTGTGGCTTTTCTCACATGGTAAACAGTGCTGCTTAATAAATAACAGGGAGGATCTGGGAGGAGATAAGTGTGGGGGGGGGGGGCATGACCAGAATATATTGTGTGAAAATAAGTTCATTTTCAACTTTAAAATATTAAAAAATAAGTCCTGGTTTAAACCTGGTATTTCATGAGGCAACCTGAGAAACTAGTACAGGTGCTACACCCTAAGCCCACTAGATGTTCTCACTTCACAGGAGGACCCCAAGGACACTCTTAGTTAACTCAGAAAGCAATTCACGGGTGACAAGGGAACCAGACCCACTGAGAAACTCAGTGACCATCCTCCACAGAACAGGGCTTGTTGGCCAGTGGTAAGGATGAGTGTCTGGTAGAAACAGTTGTTACCCCAGGGGCTCAGATATCCAGAACTGACCATCATGGACTGGGTTCTGGGGGCAGGGGAGGGTTGTTTTGTTTTATATTTCTTATTTTGTTTGTTTATTTATTTGGTTTCTTTTGAGACAAAATCTCACTATGTCACCTTGGCTAGCCTGGAACTCTCTATATAGACCAGGCTGGCCTTGAATTCACAAAGATCTACCTGCTTCTGCCTTCTGAGTGCTGGGATTAAAGGCAATTTGTACTTCACCTGACTTGGACTGAGTTCGGTTTAACCCATCAAGTTCTGGAAGGTCCTTAAAAGCAATCCTTTGTGAGGCAGAAGTGGGGCTTTCTCTGGATCAGCTCCAAGCACCTGCTTCTTCTATCTTGTACAAGCTGCAAGAGCGCTTATGTCTGAAGCAGCAGGTGATCCATCACCCTTCCACCTGTGCGGCTTCCTCAAGTCCAGTGGTTCTCAACTTGTGGGTTGCAACCCCTTGGGGGTTGAACAACCAACTTTTTCACGGGGATTGCCTGACAATCAGAAAGCACAGCTATTTACATTACAATTTATAACAGTAGCAAAAACACAGTTATGAAGTAGCAATGAAATAGTTGTATGGTTGGGGTCAGCACAGCATGAGGAACTGTATTCAAGGCTCACAACACTGGGAAGGTTGGGAACCACTGCTCAAGCCACACTTGTGGCTTAGTGTGTATTTGTCCCTTTTCTGGTTCCTGTGACCAAATATCCAACAAGAAGCAATTGCAGACAAGAGAGTCTCACTTTGGCTTGTAGTTTGTGGGGACACAGTCCCTCGTGGCTGCTGGAGTGCCAGGAGCATGAGGAGGCTTGCTCACAACTTGATGGACCAGGAAGCAGGTATCCATCTGACTTTCTCTCCACCCCCACCCCGGCCTCTGCCACCCGCCTTTTTTTTTTTTTTTTTTAAATTGAGTCTGGGCTCCTGGCCTATGGGAAGGTGTCATTCACTTTTACTGTGGGTCTTTCCTCCTCTGCTAAACTTATCTGGAAACACCCTCACAGACACACTCAAAGGTGTGCCTCACTAATGCCCTAGGCATTTCTTAATCCAACCCAGTTGGCAATCACAATTGATTACCACAGCAAAGATACTCCTTATGACCAGAGAAATCTTGTCTCGAAAAACAAAACAAAACAAAACAAATACAATATAAAACAACAACAAAGTAAAGAGCAATCCGATCCAAGAAAGCAAAGAGGAGGGGACATTTCCCTTGTAGACTATGCTGGGAAGAGTGCACACTCGAGGCTAGCCTAGGCTGCGTAGTGAATGATGAGACTCTGACCAGAGAAGAAGAGGGGAGAGAGAAAGGGATCAACATGCAACACGGGATTTCCAGCACACAGGACTTCACCTCCTGAGAAATCTCACAAAAAGAAGGTGAGGGCTGGGAGAGATGGCTCAGTCATCAGTAAAGTGCTTACCACACCGGCATAAAGATGTGAATTCGAGCCCCAGAACCCGTGGAGAAAAGCCGGGTGCTGCACAGCTCCACTCTCAGGGCCCCAGCTTTAATGATTCTAGCTCCACCCTTGGACTAACCCCAAAAGACTAATTCATAGGGTAAAAATAAGTCAGAGATACTTACAGATAGACGTCATACTTATTTATGTGTAGGGAGACAGCTGAGGCCATCCTTGATGGACAGTCCCACAGCAACTGGGCAGGGCTGGCTGTAAAAGCAGCACACTGACTCACCCAGAAGCTGCATGTCAGACTTGGAGATGGAATGGCTTGTTAAAGGCACAGGTGACGTGCTGGTTTGAAAGTGATACCCTGTCATCCTCCCGGGTACTACATCCTAAATTAATGGGCATGTGTGCCACTGTGTCCCCAGTTGGTGAAGAAAGGAGGAGAGGAGAGGCATTCCCACAGGCCATTATTCTCAACGACCATGAGGGGATTTTGTGCTTTTTTGTCTGGCTATCCTCAGTTCTGCTCGTTAGGGGATTCTAGCTCCCCAAGGACTAGTTCCCCCACCCGGGGCTCAGAAAAAGCCCTGTGGAAATGTAAAGTATGGCTTCTACCCACTCACCTTAGGCTTCCCACACTAAGGATCAAGCAGGCAGTAAGAGTTACTATTCCAGCAGATTTAATTGACCTTGATCTTGAGGAGGAGGTAGGGTTCTGCTGAGCATTGGGGATGGGAGGGATGTGCTATTTGACATTCAGATGATACTACTGGGTACCTCTCAGTACTTCCTTGCTCAGTTCTTATCGGGGCTGTGGAACTCTGCCTCTGGACATGACATAACTATTGTTGTCTTGACATCACAACAGCTGTGATTACCTACATGAGACCCCCACAAGACTGGAGTCACTACCATTCCCTCGTGGAGAGACTGGGCTCATGAGGTTCCCAAGGACCCATCCCATTCCTCCACAGGGATAGATGAGTGGCTAACAATTGTTGGGGAAAGGAGAGCCTTTGGTAGTGTAGTTGCCCATATCCTGTTAGTAACGCCAATTAAACCAATTTGTTCACCAGGCTAGATTTTGGCAGAACCATTGTTTGGATCTGTCATTTGCCCTGTGTGAGGTACCTAGAAATATAGAAATAAACATACCAGGAAAAGTCACACAGCATGCGTGCATGAATGTGTGTGTGTGTGTGTGTGTGTGTGTGTGTGTGTGTGTGGTATCTGAATGTCTATGTATGAGTATGGAGGCCAGGCCAAAGTCAACCTCAGGTGTCATCCACCAGGAGCTGTCCACCTTGGTTTTTGAGATAGAGTGTCTCACTGGGACCTAGAACTTGCCAATCAGACTCCCATCAACACTGAGATTACAAACGGGAGCCACCATGCCTGGCTTTTTTAATGTGGGGATTGAGCTCTGGTCTTCACACTTCTGCGCCAAGCATTTTACCAGCTGAGCTGGTTCCCAGCCCTCGACTTCTTTGTGTAAGTTTTCAACGTGAAGCCCTGTGCACTGGAGAAACTGCTTCCCAAACTGACTTTATGAAGCAAGAGTGTCTGAGAGACACAGGTGTGGAGTGACAGATGTCCAGTGTCCATGGTCTTCACTGAAGCACTCTTTTCTCTTGTCGGGGGAGTGTTGGAGCTGACAGCTGGGAGAGGAGCCTCCAATGGAGCTTGCCTTTCAACTGAGGATGCCTGCCCCACCCAAGGTCACAGCCCCAACCCAGTGTGGGAATACAAAGGCCTGGACCCCTCATCTCAACTGGGGGAAAAAATTTAAGGGCCATCTCATCTCCAGAGGTCCTTGTGGAGTCAACTGGGTCTTGGCTGCAAATGTAGCATAGTCCAACTTTTCCCTCTGTCCAATTCTATGTCCCCCATGCCCCTGGGGTGTAGTTCCTGAGAGTGCTCCTCAATAAACTTCCTACATGCAAATATCTGCCTCAGGGTCTGTTTCCCAGGAAACCTGGCCGGTGACAAACTGTTTTACAGTGGTACTCTTGGGCACTGCACACGTGAAATACTGGGTAGGGCTGTCGCAGCTGAGGAATTATTGCTTCCTTCCTTACAGCTTGGAGCAATCCTCAGGAGTCTGAAAAATCAACACTGGTGACTTCGAAGAAGACATTTCTATTGGTCTGTCTTCCCTAGCCATCCTGGGAGGGAGATTTGCCATTGATCAATTACACAGTGCCACACAACCCCCTTCCCCTGCATTCTGAAGATCCTGGCATTTATTTTTCTGTCCACAGATCTCTTCCCCTCCCCCATCAGGTTACCCCCCCCCCCCGACCTAGATTAACTCATGGGGTAAAAATAAGAGAGAGCAAGCTATAAACAGAATGGCATTGGGGCGCCATCCTTATTTATCTGTGGGGAGACAGCTGAGGCCAGTCCTGGTGGATCATTCTGCGATAGCTCAGCAGGACTGACTGTAAAAGCTGAATAGTATGTGACGTTTTAAGCAGGGAGAAACCTGGTGAGTTTCATGGCTCATCTTTCCATTGATCTCCTTTGGAGCATCTCCAGCCTACAGTACCAGCCTTTACAGATGCCTACTCATCCAGGGACAAAGGGGAAGAAGACAACAGGGGCATGAGGTTCCTGTCTGTGAAGGCCCTCTGCTTGCTCCACTATGGCAAAGACAGAGCCATTAACAGATAAATGACTTGCAGTGCCCATTCCATAAATCACCCACAAGAAACCTAAGCATTTGAGATGGCCAGGATTTCTGGGTCTTCCTACAGAGGAGGTTCATATGGAGAAGGTATTATGAGTCCTGGCATGTGTCAACAGTATTCTAATATTGAGTCTGTTCTCAGGGCCAGTGAGATGGTTCAGCAGTGAAGACACTTGCAGACAAGTTCAAGGACCAGAATTGCTATCTAAGGACCCATGTGTAGAAAGAGAGAACCAATTCCCAAAGTCACTCTTTGACCTCCACACAAGGGCCATGGCATGCCCCTCGCCAACACAAATAAATATAACTTAAAATAAATTAGTCTATCCTTGTGTTCCTGTGAACTGATTCCAGATATATGTACTTCCTATAGCCAAGGTAAGAGGTTGGTGGATTGACCAACTACGTTTTGTGGAAGATACCAGTCACCCACTATTGGTCGTTGACCCCGGAGCTGACCCTCAGCTTGCATGCTCAGCTGGCATTGAAAAAGACAGCCATACTTCGGCTCAGCCCTGGCAGAATGTCATGAAATGGAGACCAAGCAACAAAAACTGTGGCAATTAGTCCCAGACCCATGGCAAGACTCACCAAGAGCAAGAGAGATGTGAATAAAACATAAAAAGAGAAAGGTATAACTACAGACAGGAAAACGATCATTAAAGCTCGGGAAGGGGGGGCAGTGTAAATCATTCTGCACCTCTGAAACAGAAAGCCAGGCTACAGCGAAGTCCTGGTAATCTGTAAAATGCCAATGTTTGAACAAGAAGGTGACTGTTCCCAAGCCAACAAACACAAAGACACGAAAGACACTCCCTCTCCAAGAGCTTCAGGTTTTCTAGGGAGTTGTGTTGTAGTCCATTTGAACACATTAATGATAAACTTCAAGTCGTCAACAAGGCACGTATGTCACATTAAGGGAAGAAATCAAAGCACTTCCCCTTGGGGTCATTTGAATTCTCTACTTCCATCTCCCAGTCTTCTGTCCATTTGTCTGTCTGTTGTATGAGTCTGAATCTGTGCCTGCCCGGAGAACGTCTTGTAAGTCAGCCCCTGTCCCTGTGTCTGTATGTCTGTGTGTGCCCTACCAAAAAGGCTTTGCTCTGTGTTCTATTGAACAGTACAGAAAGTGTCACATGGGCACAGAAGGAGGGATACTCCACAGAACTCCTTAACAGAGTTTCACAAGGGATTAAGTCACTGAGTCCCACTGACCTCAATTGACCCAGATAACAAACAGCATCACCAACGTCGTTGTTTATCAGGCAGTCTCCATATGCTGTGTTCAACTTTTATAGTGGATATTAATTTTATAAGATTGCTTTCAACCTCTGTATTTTCTGCTTTCAGCAAATGATACAAATGCATTATTTGGGGACAGAGGTATGGATACGTGCATAATTTAAGATTACAGTTAAGCATTGGCTTAGGTTGTAAAAGCTTATTACATGAGGAATTCAAGGCGAGTAAGGTTGGCTGTTACATTGTTTTCTTAAAGGCAGGTTAAACAAACAGGCTGAGTACACAGTGGGCTGGCAGTCTTGAGTTTTAAGTGACCTCAGGGTGTATCATTAACTGGCTGTGAGCTCCAGCAAATGGTCCAGTCTTTTAGAATGTTAGAGACATTTTCATCACAATATTGTATCACCACAGTCTGAGAGACTTTTTCTAAATTGTATTAGTAATTTCTAAATAATTTCTGAATTATTTATTGGGAGGGGCTGCTTTTGTGCCACATTCACTGGTAGTGGGTTCTCTCTTTCCATCATGTGGGTTCTGGGGACCAAACTCAGGTCATCAGGCTTGGCAGCAGGAGCCTCTACCCGCTGAACCATCTCCCCAGACCAAATTCTATGAATCTTCTTAGAAATGTTGGATTCCGGGCTGATGGGATCCCCCGCCCAGAGAATGGTCACGCCCACGCAAACCCGAGGCCCATCTCCCTCGTGATTCTAGATCCTGTCAAGCTAACAGTTGACACCAACCACCACAGACGGACTTGCAGATGATGGATTGGCCAGGATCATCTGTGTCTTCCACCCAGTACAGAAAATTGGTCTGTCTCCCAATTGGGCTTCTCAAAGAGCACTGGCACCTGCATGTGCCACAATACCCAGAGTCAGTATGGCCCTGGGGTCTATTAAGTGAATCTCTCTGGAATGAAATTCTGAAGGAGGAATGTTAGTTCTATCACTACTCCTATTGGTTAGCAGGGCAGCTGAGAGCTCTTCCAACTGGCTCCAATCCCAAACCGCTCTGGCTGGCAGCCTGGTGAGCAAAACAAAAATAAGAGCTAAGGAGTGAGTAACCTCAGCCTTTGCTCTCTCCAAGAGGCACCTAGCCAAAGGCATAGAAAGGCAAGTTAATTGGAATAAGTAGTGATTATACACGCTTACCTGCATGGTGAACCATCTCAGCAGAGAGTATTCTTTCAGGTTTTGACTGAAACACTTTGAGGGGGGCTGAAAAGATGGCTTAGCAGGTAAGAGCACTTGTAGTACAAATAGGAGAACTTGGGTTCAAATCCCCAGAACCCATGTGAAAATCTAGACTTGGTCAGCCACCCTTATAGCCCCAGCACTGTGCATAGGAGAGGGAAGGAGTGCTGGGGGCTTACTGACCATCAGGCTCAGTGAGAGACCCTGTCTCAAAAGAACATCATAGAGAGTGATAGGGCAGTATGCCTGGCATCCACTTCTCTCTCACACACACTTGCAAATACACCACATACATACATTACACATTCCAACAATAATGGAGACACTAAGACAGCATTTGCCATGAAATTGTTTGATACCCTGAACCCACACCAAGATGGAAAGAGAGAACTAACTAAACAAAACTGCTCTCTGGCTTTCACACTTGCACTGAGACATGAGTGTACCCACATATATGACCCCCATAACCCACATGTTGGAAGGAGAGAACCCATTCCTGCAAATGGTTCTCTGACCTTCACAAGTGCACTGCCTCCTGCACACACTAATTAAACATTTGTCATAAACAAGTCAGGCATTCATCTCCTCAAATATGACCATTAAAGGACCTTAGGCCCTCCCACCCTGTAGACTAGGTTAGCCGCACAGATCTCTGGCTCTGCCTGCCTCCTGAGTGCTGGGATTACAGGTGTGTCCTTGTCATTTTGTTTTTCTTTTTCAGTTTCTTCCACATTATAGTTGACAAACCATCTCTGTGGTGGTGTTGTCCCTGTAGCAGCCAGTGAGCCATGTCATCAGCCCTGCTAATGAAGTTTTCTTGCTGTCATTTTTACCATTCCTGTTGGAACCACGTTTGGCTTACATGGAGTTTGAGGAAAAACTGGTACACCAAATGAGAAAATGTGAATTAGAGTCCAACCTAATGCCATGAATATGTGGGACTTAGTGGTGGTCAATTTTCATTGTCAGTTTTACTGGATTCAGCATCATCTAGAGGCCACACATCTGTTTAAATGAGGACACCCAGCCCTGAGTGTGTGACATCATCCCACTGACAGTGGAAAAGAAGGAAGCCTGCCAATCATCAACATTCATTTCTCTCTGCATCCTGGCTGGGGGTGCAGTGTGAGCAGCCCCCATGCCTTTTCCTTCTTGATGGGCTGTTTCCCCCCAAGTCATGAGACAAAGTAAACACTTGGGTCCTTAAGTTGGTTTTGTGGGGTCTTTTGTCACAGCAGTGAAACAGTGGCTAATACAAGCAAGTCCTGTGCGTGGGAAAACCATAATGATAACGGAAGAAAACACATTACAGTCTTGCCAAGCAGAGAAAGGAGTTCTTTTTCTTTTGGGGGCAGGGATTGGATTTTCAAGACAGGGTTTCTCTGTGAAACAGCCCTGGCTGTCCTGGAACTCGCTCTGTAGACCAGGGTGGCCTTGAACTCACAGACATCTGCCTGCCTCTGCCTCCCGAGTGCTGGAATTAAAGGCGTGCGCCACCACACCTGGCTAGGACTTCTTATAAACAGCTTCCAAAGCACAAATCAGAGGGGAAAAGGGAAATTAGATTCCTTCAAAAGCTAGGCTTTTTGTTTGATAAAGGCGACAAGGAACAAAAGGAGTAAATGTACAGCCAAAATGGAAGGACAGGCTTGCTGTCTTTAAAAGTGACAAGACAGGAACATATCAACTGTATGAGACATATACCCACCAGAAAGCTGGCGAAGAATGCAAACAAGGAGATCAGAGAAGGCCATGCTTGATTGGGTGCTCAAAATTCAGAGAAAGCAATTAAACAAAATTAAGACAGGAGTTTCTTATATATTGATTTCCAAAGCTTGGGAGCTGCATATTGCCATGTGTTGAGATATTGAGGTTATAGGGAGCCACCCACCCCTCAAGTTTTCTGGTAAAGAATCTATCATCTTTTTTTGTTTTTGTTTTGTTTTGTTTCTGAGACAGGGTTTCTCTGTGTAGCTTTGTGCCTTTCCTGCAACTCTCTTTGGAGACCAGGCTGGTCTCCACCTGGCTCTGCCTCCCGAGTGCTGGGATTACAGGCGTTCACCGCCGCCGCCACCACCTGGCAGAATCTATCATCTTCTGACACAAATGAAGCAAGCATGTTGAGAATAGCCCAGGAATTCCCCTTCTGGTCTAGCTTGTGGAAGTGTAGAGGGCTACATACTATAATGCCAAAGCCCGTAGACTGGTAACCATAGAGCAGTCCAAAGCATGTGGAAGAGGCAGGTGCCATGCATATATATCCACATGGGGAAATCTGAGAGCTGTCATGAATGAAAAACTTTTAAAAACAGAATACTAGCCAAGTATGGTGGCGCACACCTTTAATCCCAGCACTTGGGAGGCAGAGCCAGGCGGATCTCTGTGAGTTCAAGGCCAGCCTGGTCTACCGAGTGAGTTCCAGGACAGTCAGAGCTACACAGAGAAATTCTCTCTTGAAAACAAACAAACAATAACAACAACAAAACCAGAAGGCAGATCAGTAACAGAATGTATGTAAATTCAAAATACCAGAAGAGGAGAATGGATAAACAAATAAGCACATTTATACAATAGAATATTACTCAGCAACAAAAATAAACTATTGGCATATGTTAGAACACACGGGAGTCCTCCAAACACTTCCATAACTGGATATAGTGGCACACACCTTTAATGCCAGCACTCAGGAGACAAAGAAAGGTGGATCTCTAGGAGTTCAAGGCCAGCCTGGTCTACAGAGAGAGTTCCAGGACACCAGACTAGAGCTGCTTAGTAGGACCCTGAGACCCTGTCTCAAAAAGAAAAGCAGGGGAGAACCATTCTAGTGAGCCAAAGCCACAATAAAATACAGCCTGTAGTTCTATGTCTGAAATTTTAGAATAAGCTAGTCTACTGTCCAGCAGAAAAGGGAGACAGAGTGTTGCTCAGGGAGGGAATGGATGACTTAAACAGAAGGCAAGGAGAGTTTGCACCACTGGTTCTCAACCTCTGGGTCACGACCCGTTCACAGGGGTCACCTAAGACCATCAGAAAACACAGATATTTACGTCAGGAATCATAACAGTAACAAAACTACAGTCATGAAGTAGCAACAAAAATAATTTTATAGTCGAGCATCATCACACCATAAAGAACTGTATTTAAGGTCACAGCATTAGGAAGGTTGAGAACCACTGCTCTAGACCTTGACCAAGGTAAAATGGATGCATGGACTGCTCAAAACTCATCCAATTGTGCATTTTAAAAGGGTTCATGCTTTTGTGAGGAAACTACACAAAAATAAAGGGTTTTTTTTTGTTGTTGTTGTTGTTTTGTTTTGTTTTTAACTAAAGAAGCCAGCTGGGTATGGTGCTTCACCCTCGTAACCCCAGTACTCGGGGAGCTGAGGTAGGACAATTATTGAACTTTCTTGGCCAGTTTGCGCTATATTATGAGTCCCAGGCCAGCCAGAGCTATAGTGTGAGACTGTCTGAAAAATAAATAACTGATGGCACTGCAGAGATGGCTCAGCTGTTAAGAGCACTGACTGCTCTTCCAGAGGACCTGGGTTCAATTCCCTGTACCCACATGGCATCTCACAACTGTCTCTAACTCCAAGATCTGGCACCCTCACACAGACATACATGCAGGCGAAATATCAATGTGAATGAAATAGAAGTAAATAAATTATAAAATAATAATAATAATAATAATAACTGAAAGAAACACACATACACAAAGTGATCCACATTTTCTAAGAGATTTTCATCATGAGAAAACTGCTAATAAGAGAGACTAGCCACTCCACGTACCAGTAGCCTGGGCTCCTATAACAAAATGCTTCAGGTGGGTTACACGACAATACTTTAATGTTTTTCTTACAGTGTGGAACTGGGAAGTTTAAGATCAAAGTGACAGCTAATTCAATTCCTTGACTCCTTGGTTCGGATTCTTTTTCTGGTTTGCAAACAGTCATCCTCCTATTTAGTGGGAGAGGGGGGGTCCTGGTCTCTTCCTCATCTTTTAAGGACACTAATCCTTTCGTGGAGCCCCACTGTCAAGTCTGTCTTTTAATCTAATTACTTCTGAAAGGCCCTCCTAATGCTATCTCCTTGGGGATTAAAGGCGTCAACATAATTTAAGGGGACACACATATTCAGTTCATAGCATACTAGAACACAGCCAGCAAGAAAGAGTTTCCAGTGGGTGAGCATAATGCCTGTGTTTATCTACCCTCTGCTCCTCTGCATGAGGAGCATGTCTGGGCTCTGTCATGTCTGGGCTCTGGACCTGGGGGCTTTAGGGACTGTGATGTCTCAGGTGGGTCACAAACCTGTCCTCCATCCCCTGAAGTCTTCCACACAAGCACTGCATTGCCAGAGCCAGAATAGTAAACAAGATCTGAGTGGCCTGACTCAGAGCTTTGGGTTGTTTATTGTACCTAATTCATGCCTTCCTGTGGCCAGGAGAAAGGAACAGAAATAGCACAAGCCTTGACGACATGGCGACAGAAACTAGCACGAGCCAGTGGCCAATCGCCATCAGCACACACACAATTCAGTCACCTGTTTATTGGACAGCAGAGGTGATGTCTTATCCACAACTGATTCACAGGGTAAACATGTGCACATGTTGGGCTGGGGAGATAGCTTGGCCAGCCTAGCATACTGGGTGAACCCTAGGTCCCAGTGAGACATGTCTCATAAAACAAGGTGCACAGCTTCTGAGAAATGACACCAGAGTATGTGTTAGTTCACGCTCCAGTCGTGAGGCGGCCATTTACCCTCATCAAAAATCCCCTCTGCAGACTGGAGAGATGCCTCAGTGGTTAAGAGCACTGGCTGCTCTTCCAGAGGTCCTGAGTTCAATTCCCAGCACCCATGTGGTGGTTCTCAATGCTCTGTAACTCCACTTCCAGGGAATGCAACACCCTCTTTTGACCTCTGAGGGTACCAAGCATGCATGTGGTAGACATATATGCCCGCAGACCAACCACTCATACATACAATAAAGGGAATAAATCTAATTAAAAAAATTAATTCCTTCTCCAGCTAGGGAGTTGGCTTGGTATCTGACAGACCAAGCTCAAATGTAAAACTTACAAGGACTTATCAATACCTGAGGCTTTGTTAATTAGCAAAATGAAAGCCAGATTAGAAGTGAGTTTTTATTGTTGAAACTGGTGACATGTTAATTAGTATGACAAATGCTAGGCATGGATTTTTTTTTAATGATTAAGTTTCATTTTATTCATCTGGGTATTTTGCCTGTATAGATGTCTGTATGCCGTGTGCATGTCTGGTATCCTCCGAGGCCAGAAAAGGGCATCAAGTCCCCTAGAAGTGACTGGAATTACAGAGGGCTGTGGACTGAGAGTTGAACAACTGTCAGTACCACCCACTAGTGAAGAGTCAGCTCATCGCCTCCCATAGGAGCTGGACCAGCTAACCAGCACCCTGTTCTCAGAGGTCTGTGACATGAGCAACAACAGGCAATTGTTCCTTGCTCAGGCTTCTGGGTCTCAGCCCCATGTCCCTCCTCAAAGACTTCTTGCTTTCTGCTTTGTTCTCCCAAGACTGGTAGCTGCTTCCTGAAGGTGTTACTTCTATGATTCCTTTGATTTTTCTCTTCACTCCCTGCCCCTTGGCTCCTCAGCGCCTTGTTAATAATTCCTTATACTTAGCTAACAATTTCCCATAGCCAATTCTCTCTGTTGAAACAGCCAGTGTGGTTTTTGGCTCCTGCCAGATACTGGAGGACATGTTAGAAAGAACTTTAAGGTGATGCATGACTAACTTGGCTTAGGTCAACATCCAATAAATATTAATGGAATAAATAAATGAGTAAATGACTGGATCTCTTCCTGTAAATTAGTAATGACTTCCCCAGTTTTCGGTTATTAGGAAATATTATTTGTACAAAATAATGGGTTTCATGGTGACATTTTGACACCTATACACACTGTGCTTTTATCGTATTCACCCCCTTTACCCTGTCCTGTCCTCCCACCCCATGATTGATCACCTCAACTCCCAAATAGTCCTCCTATTTTTTCTCTTCTTTGCAGTGTTTGTTTTAGTTTTTGTTTGAGACAGAGTCTCACTGTATAGCCCTGTCTGGCCTGGAACCCACTATGTATACAAGTTCGGCCTCAAACTCAGAGATCGACCTGCCTCTGCCTCCTGAGTGCTTCCTTGCTTTATTTTTTAACTTTTTGCTTTGTTTTATTTGTGTGTGTGTGTGTGTGTGTGTGTGTGTGTGTGTGTGTGTGTGTATGTGTTTGTGTGTATAGGTGGTATGTTATGTGAGTGCAGGTGTCCTTGGAGGCCAGAAGGTGGCATTGGAACCCCTGGAGCTGGAGTTACAGATGGTGGTGAGCCATCCAGTGTGGGTGCTGGGAGGTCCTCTGGCAGAGCAACAAGCACTCTTAACTACTGAGCCATCTCTAGCTGCTCTCCTAAGTTTTTATAACAATTTTATGTGACCTGAATTAATATGAGTTAGTCCCTAGGGCCTCTTGTTTCTAAAAAAATGTCCCCCACCAGCCATGACCAGAATCAACTCTGCACTGGAAAACATTAACAGCAACAGCTATGTAGCATCCCCAGAAGGCATTGCTCACTCAAGGGGAGGGGCAGCTATCAGCTATCCCAGGTTCCAAACCATTAATCCGGACCCCCATCGCCAGCACCAAGTGTATTTGTCCCGGTACCCTGTGTTATTTTTTTCATGGTCCAATTGGACAAAACATTCCTTCTACTGCTCTTTTGGCAACTGTAATTCTGACACAGTCTTTTCCACCTCCTGACAGGCAGGTGGACAGCCTTGGCCCCCGGTGCTCACACAGCCAGTCTGAAGACAATGGAAACAGTAGACAGAGAGGTGGAGAGGAGACTCCATCCCCCACTGAAAGACCTTCATACTTCACAGAGCTTCCTAAGTTCTCACTCCTTTTTTTCTTTTTTTTTTAAGATCTTTATTTTTTTTCTTTCTTTCTTTCCTTTTTTTTTTTTTTTTTTTTGAGACAGGGTTTTTCTCTGTAGTTTTGGAGCCTGTCCTAGAACTCGCTCTGTAGACCAGGCTGGCCTCAAACTCACAGAGCTCTGCTTGGCTCTGCCTTCTGAGTGCTGGGATTAAAGGTGTGCGTCACTGCCACCCTATCTCACTTCTTTTTATAAAAGGTATGGTGGTGCATGAATTATATGCCAGCCTGGTGCACACAGTGAGTTGTAGGGAATCCAGGGCTATGTAGAGACCCTGCCTCACAAATATAAATAAATAAATAAATAAATAAATAAATAAATAAATAAATAGTATTTTTTATTATTTTATGTATATGAGTGTGTTGTCTGTATGTATGCCTGTGTACTACATGCATGCCTGGTATCTGAGGAGGCTAAAAGAGGGTATCGGATCCCCTAGAACTTACAGAAATTACAATTGTAAGCTGCCATATGGGTGCTAGGAATTGAGCCCAAGCTTGCTAGAAGAGTAATAAGTGCTCTTAACCACTGAGCAATCTCTCCCATCCCCAGGAGATGGCTCAGTTGGTAAAGTGCTTGTCTGGAAAGCCAAGGACCTGCGTTTTGTCCCCAAAAACTGAGCAAAAAAAGAAGAAAAAAACTCAGGCATAAGGCCTCCTAATGATACACACTTATAACCCAGTACTGAAGAGGCAGAGACAAACACCACTCCGAGACTTGCTAGCCAGCCAGCCTAGACTACTAAATTAGTGAGTTACAGATCAGTGAGAGACCCTGTCTCAAAAACACAAGGTAGATGGCTCCTCAGGAAGGACACACTGGGGCTTCCAGCACCTACATGAACATGAGCATACACACAAACATACACAAAGGAAGTTCACAGCTGACATGTGAAGAGCAGTGGTAAATGCTAGCTCAATCTTTCTCTGCCTTTTTTTTTTAAGATTTATTTATTTTATGTATGTAGTGCTCCATCTGCATGTACACCTGCAGGCCAAAGGAGGGCACCAGATCTCATTACAGATGGCTATGAGCCCCATGTGGTTGCTGGGAATTGAACTCAGGACCTCTGGAAGTGCTGCCAATGCTCTTAACCTCTGAGCCATCTCTCCAGCCCTCTGCCTTGTTTTTTTAAGACAGGGTCACTCACTGAACCTGGGGGCAAGACTGGCAAGCCAGCAAGTCCCAGGGGTTCCCTGTCCCCACCTCCCTAGCACTTGGCTTGCTGGCAGGTGCCAATGAGCCAGGCTTTTATGTGGGTGCTGGATATTGAACTCTGGTCCTCATCCTTTTATAACAAGCACCTTATCCACTGAACCATCTTCCCATCCAAAGTTCTCATTCTTTGCAAAGGATTCACCTCTTTGGTACTTCAGTGCACTTTGGTTTCCAAGAGCTGGAACTGGCCAAAGGGCAGACCTTAGTCAATGGCTGTTAGGTGGGACAACGGATAAACCCAGCTCCCTTGCCTTTATGGAGGGTGAGTTCTGAGGAGCAACATTCTAGAACTCTCCCCCACTCCTAAACCAGAATGAAGTTACCCCTGATTCCACCCCAAACCCTAGTCAGGCTTTGTCTGAAGTGTACCATTCACATGGTCTCTTCCATAATCTAGGCCACTGACTGGCACAGGGCCCTTCCCTGTGTCAACTGACGGAAGAACTCTCAACTTCCAGATGGGACTTCCTGCTCACAACCTTTCCACCAGGCACCTCTCAGCAGAAATACTGAGTCATGGCAGGTGCTCGCCTCCAGTCCTGTTCCCACACCCTATCATCCACAAGCACTCCATCTAATTGAGCCCTCAGCCCTGGACCCCTATCTGCCTTTCCCAACTGTTTCACCTACATAGATAAGCCCTGAGCAGAGCACGCATACCGGTACAGCTGTAGAGACTAGAGGCCATTATTGACCCCAGGGAATGTTCCAGAGAGATCTTCAGCAGCTGAACCCAGAGGAATGAGATAAGTGGTTCACCTCCCACCTGTTAGTCAAATACCACAGATAGTTCCCAGAACAGAAACAGCCCCTGGCCCTGAGGTCCACTGAAAGGGAAGAAGGTCAGCTGCCAACATTCCTGCACTGGCCAACCGCCTCAGAGGCTGTGGGCCTTGGGGAAAAATCTCTAAACGTCACGGCCCTGAGCTAAAAACTTGGAATGAGAACAGATACCTCACAGGGCTGATAGGGACATCAAAGCCTCATCCAGATGTTGTTACAGGCACCGAGATGAAGTCAGAAGGTTGGACAATAAGAGAGAATGGAAGAAGCAGAAAGTCTTTGGGGGTGACACCAATCAGGCAGCTGGGGACAGCTACACATGCTAGTTAGTTTTGTGGGTTGACTTGGTTGGACTGAGGGCCACCCAGATGTGATAATAGTGTACTCATTGTTTAGGGGGGTGTTTGAGGGTGTTTCTGGAAGAAAGTAGAATTTAAGTTGGTAAACTGAGCAACACAATGGAAGTGTTTGTGATGCAGTCCACCAAAGGCCTGAAAAGCAGATGTAGCTACTCCCTGGACAGTCCTTGTGTTGGAAAGCCCAGTTTCTTCTGCCCTTGGCTGTGGTGACCCTACTTCTTGAGCCTTTTGCTCTCAGACCAGGACTTATAACATTAGCTTTTTGGGGTGCCCAATTTGTAGATAATGGATGGTGGGATTTCTTGGCCACCATAATTGTGTGAGCTAATTCTTACACTGAGTATACATGTATTTTCCATCGATTCTATTTCTCTGGAGAACTCCTAACAACATGGAGAGATGATGATGGAGTTGGTGAAGGACGATCGGTTTATTAGGGATCATCAAACCCTGTGGAAAGAAGTGGGAAATGCCAGGAAGGGAAGATAAGAAACAGAACTGGGGTGTGGGTTTGGTAAGGCCTTGGGCAGCCTGGCAGAAAGCTCTAGAGCGAGGCTCATCCAGTAGAGTTCTGCATTGGGCCGAGCTGGGCTACCATGGCCATCTATTACCCTCTTCATGCTCTCAAGCCAGGTCTTCATTCCCGGGCATTAGGTGTGAGTGGCTTTGAGGAGGATGTATGTGTACTGCAGTCAGGGAGCACTCCAGTCTGGGAAAACTGGGAGAGCTGACAGCTGGGGATGATCTGCTCTTTGGGTCTGCCCTTCACAGGATTTCCCCTGGAGAAGGATCAGGTGACACATTTACCTTTACAAGAGGGATTGGGCATATAAAAAAAGTGATGGTTCCAACCATTCATTAATTCACTATTCACTCAGACAGACAGATGCCCAGTAGATAGCTATTCTTGAGGACTTATTTTATGCTGTGGAAAGATTAGAAGATGGACAAGATGGGTTACATCATGGTTTGGGTATCCTCAGAAGCAAGCCCCAAGATGAGAAGACAGTGATAGCCCAGGACAGTGGTGTATATATGGACAACTCTAGCACTTGAAAGGTATAAGAAAGAGGAAGAGGCCGGGCGGTGGTGGCACACGCCTGTAATCCCAGCACTCAGGAGGCAGAGCCAGGCGGATCTCTGTGAGTTCGAGGCCAGCCTGGTCTACAAAGAGAGTTCCAGGAAAGGCGCAAAGCTACAGAGAAACCCTGTCTCGAAAAAAAAAAAAAAAAAAGAAAGAAAGAAAGAAAGAAAGAGGAATTCAAGGCCAGCCTGGGCTACATGAGCCCATGTATCAAAAGGGAGGGAAAAATAGAAGAAAGAAAAGGAAGTTAAGGAAGAGAGAAGTGTCAAGTACTACTTCCTGGTTAATTTGGGAGGAGCCAGGAGCACCAAATGGGGAGTGAGGAGGTGTACCAGAGAAGGGTGGAAAGATGGCTCAGTCAGTAGAGTCCCTGTTGTGTAGGCATGAGTTCAGATCCTTAGACCCCATGTAAAAGGCCAGATGTGGCAGGACACACCCATAAGTAATCCCAGTACTAGGAGTCAGGGTGGGGGGGCAGAAGATGGAGGCAGGCAGATGCCCAAAGCTCATTGGCTGGCCACTCTAGCTGTGGTTAAGATGGCTGACTGAGTGGAGGAGCTTACTGCTCAGCCTGATTACCTGAGTTCAAACCCCAGGACCTACCTAGTGGAAAGAAAAAACCTATTCCCAAAAGTTGTCCTCTGCCGTGGCATATGTGTACACATGAGCTTGTGCACACACATAGACACGAACACACAAATGTACTAACAGAAAGGTTTTAGAAAATCAACGGTAGGGCCAGCTGTAGTGGGGCATGCTTTAATCCTCGCTATTAGGAAGCAGAGGCAAACAAACCTCTGTGAGTTCAAGGCCAGCCTGGTCTAGGTGAATTCTAGGACAGCCAGAGCAACCAAATAAGACTCTGTCTTGGAAACAAACAAACAAACAAACAAACAAAAAAGGCGGAATGTAATTGAGGAAGCTCCCTCCTCCCCCAGTGTTGATCTCTGGCCTCCACACACAAGTGCACTCATCACTAACAAATAGAAATACCACAGACACAAAAGTGTGGGCTTTAATGGCCGCCACTGGTGAGCCCCTGGAACACATTCCCGCAGAGAACTTGAAACAGAGCACAGATTTTTCCCTTAGCCGAGAGAGCCAGGGTACTCAGACACCAGTACCCATCAGGCAGTGGCTGAGCACTGCTCTGGGAATCATTAAATGCCGTGTCTCTGAGTGTGGAAATGGTGAGGACGGGGGCTGGGGCGGGGGGGGGGGGGGCAGCAGTGGGTGCTGAGCTCTTGTCAATACTTTACAGACTGGGGGTGTGGGGAAAAGACCATCAGAGAACAGCCTGTCAAATGTGATGATGTGTACTGACTTTAAATGTGGCATACAAAGAAAGCCCATGTTGTGGTTGGGATCGTAAATGTCTAAAGGTTTGGCTGCCAGCCTTTGGCACTATTGGCAGATGGTGGAACCATTAAAAGGTGAGAACTAATGGGTCACCAGCGGGGAGCATGGCTCCAGAACAAGCCAAACCTAAAGGAGGCGTTCTACTTGCTATTTGGGGATTGAAGAGGCAGGCTCTGCCATGACCCGGATCTGCTGTCTAGAGAAATTTCAGCTGCTCCAGAGCACAGAAAGGGTTTAAGGAAATCGGACTAGGGTAGGGAGGAGGGCAGAGGGCCCAAGGGGGCTCTGAAGAGAGAAAGTAACTGAATAGAGATAAGAACGCACCTGGCCTAATCTTACAGAAAGATGAGCCGGAGGGAGGTCGGGAGGTCAATCATGGATTCTCACTCATTTCACCAGAGACAGGGTTAGCAAAGATTTTCATAGGATAAGCCCAATTACAGCCATTAGCAGAATGAGTCACAGAGTGCCACTGTCCCTATTTTGAGCACGTTCTGTGGCCAAAGTTAAACAGGCTGGAAATTTTTATTCAAACCCATTGTTCAACGAGATGATTCAGCCTACTTTATTTCCCAGGGTATTCAAAGAGTTAAAGGTAGTCTTTCTGAGCCACCTGGCAGTGTGCACATCTGGAGTCCTGGCACTGAGGGGCTTGAGAGAGGGAGATTGTGTTCAAGGGCAGCTTGGGCTATATAGCTGAGACTTTGTCTTAAATAAAGAAATGCAGGCCTAGTGAGGTGATGCAGTGGTATGGTGCTTGCCACATGAGCATGAAGACCTGAGCTCGATGCCCAGCACCCACATTTAAAAAAGAGAGAGGAAGGAAGGAAGGAAGGAAGGAAGGGAGGGAGGGAGGGAGGGAGGGAGGGAGGAAGGAAGGAAGGAAGGAAGGAAGGAAGGAAGGAAGGAAGGAAGGAAGAAAATAAACCCACACACGGCCATACACACCTGAAAATCCAGCCCTGGGGAAGTGGAGGCAGGAGACTCCTGGGGGCTTGCTAGACAGGCAATCTAGCTGGATTGATAAATTCCGGGATCAGTGAGCCACTCTGTCTCAAAAATTAAGGAGAAAGAAAAAGAGGAATAAGATGAAGAGCAATTGAAACCCATTGTCAACCTCTGACCTCCGCATGCGCGCGCACACACACACACACACACACACACACACAGAGGCAAACTCACACACACACACACACACACGAACACAGACACACACAGACAACAAAGGAGTTGTTCCCACAGATGCTCACTGTTTTAGCTTTCTCTTTTCCCCATTGTCTTTTTGATCAGGAAGCACACTGCCTAAACTACAGTGTTTTATGTGCTTTTTGGCTTACTTTTCCTGACACGACCAAAAGCAAGCTGCATCCCACTGAGGTAAGGCCGGAAGCAGCAAGGAGCTAGGAACTGAACATGCCCTCTCTTCAATTACCACACTAATTCTGGCATCTGGCTACGATGATGGCCCCCCCAAAGAAGTCTATCCTGGAAGCAGCAAACACCCTTTCCATTTACACCCCATCAGCAAGAACTTAACCACAGAGCTGTATTTAGCTGCAGGCAAAGCTGAGAAGTGTAATTTTTAACTTCAGGTGGCCGTGTACCCAGCTAACAAATCCAGCCTTTAAAAGGGTTTTTTATTAATTAGTTTCTCTCTCTCCCCCCCCCCCCGTGTGTGTGTGTGTGTGTGTGTGTGTGTGTGTGTGTGTGTGTGTGTGTGTGCGCGTGTGCGCGCGTACAAGTTCATAGACACACATATGCCTGTGCTCATCAGGCATGTACACAGATGCACGTGTTCACGCAGGCGGAGGGGCTAGAGGACATCAAGTGTCCTGCTTTTTCTTTCACTCTGCTTTTATTCCCTGACACAAGGTCCCTCGCACTGAACTGAGCCTAGAGCTAAGCTACCAGTCAGTAAGCCCCAGTGATCCTCGGGTCCCTGCTCCCCGTGAGCCCCGCCCCCGCCCTGCCCTACACTGGGATTCCCATGGTTGTGCTGTTTTACGTGAGAACTAAAGGTTAGAATTCAGAAGGTGCTTATATCTGCTGAGCTATTTCTCCCTCGGTCCCCTGCTCCCACCCCCAAAAGGAGAATCTTGTTTGTATCAGTTAGCTCTCGCTGCCTAACAACTGACTCCAGAAGTTGACAGCCTGAAGCAACTGCATTTTGGTTTCTCATAGTTGGCATCTGTGTTCCATGTGGTACTTTCTATAGGATTTTGGCCAGAGCTAGAAACGAGAAGTGGCCTCCCTCACACAAACAAAACTTCTGTTGGGGGTGGTTCAGATGACCAGGGCTAACTGGAAATACTCAGCCTCTCTCTGTGGGGTTAGTGAAGCTTTTTAATAAGATATGGGACCTTGGTTCCCATCCAAGTGGTTCTCTCTAGCAGGGTATCTTGAGCTCCCTCATATGTGACCTGAAAATCCTCCCAGGCAAAAATAGAGATGGCAGGGGCTATTAAGGCTTGCACTTAGGTGCACATATGTGTGTGCATGAACACACACACACACACACACACACACACACACACACACCACTTCTGTTTTAAAGACTCAATCACCCCTGCAATTGAGGATGACATATGTTATCATTTGGCCCCAAGGACCCATATATCAAAAGCTTTGTCCCCAGCTTAGTGCTATTGGGAAATTTCAGAGGCTGCTGCCAGGACTGTAGGTCCTAACTGGGGGAAGTAGGTTCCTGGGGGTGTGCCCTTGAAGGGGGGATCCTGGCAGCTGAGACCCTCTTCTTGATCTCTTGTTTCCTTAGCACATGATGGACAGTTTGCTCTACCACGAAATCTCCAGCAGAGGAGCTGCCCCTCTGCAGGCCCATAGGAAAGGAGCCAGCAGGCTGGAATGGAACCCTCCAAAACCATGAATCGATTAACCCCTACCCCTTTAAAAGTTGATTACCTTAGGCATTTGTTACAGACACAGAATACGTATAAAATTAGATGCCTGATTTTATACCCTTTACCACTTGTCCTAATTAGGGTTTCTATTACTGTGACGAAGCACCAGGACCAAAACAACGTGGGGAAGAAAGTGTTTATTTGGCTTATACTTCCACAGCACTGTTCATCATCAAAGGAAGTCAGGACAGGAACTCAAGCAGAGCAGGAACATGGAGGCAGGAGCTAATGCAGAGGCCAAGGAAAGGTGCTGCTTACTGGCTTGTTTCTCATGGCCTGCTCACCCTCCTGCTTTTTTGTTGTTGTTTTATTCTGTTTTGTTTTGTTGTTTGTTTTGTTTTGGCTTTTCAAGACAGGGTTTTTCTGTGTAGCCCTGGCTGTCCTGGAACTCACTCTGTAGACCAGGCTGTCCTCAAATTCACAGAAATCCGTCTGCCTCTGCCTCCCAAGTGCATGGGATTAAATGGATGCACCACCACCGTGTGATTCAGCCTTCTTTATTATAGAACCCAGGACCACCAGCCTGGGAGTGAGCCTACCCACAATCCCCATCAATTGCTAATTAAGAAAATGTCATGGTTGGGGATTTAGCTCAGTGGTAGAGCGTTTGCCTAGCAAGCACAAGGCCCTGGGTTTGATCCTCAGCTCCAAAAAAAAAAAAAAAAAAAAAGGAAAGAAAATAAAATGTCCTACAGGTTTGTCTATATCCCGATCTTCCCTTGTGGAGGCATTTTCTCAAATGAGGTTCCCTCCTGTCAGATGACTCTAGCTTGTGTCAAGTAGACATAAAACTAGCCAGCACACCACTGCATCTAAGCCAGCCTCCAGACAGCTCAGCATTTCCTCTTCAGTTCCACCAAATAAATAATGGAGTCTTGATGTGGTTATGTAAGGAAGAAAGAACCAATAAATAGCTACAAAATTATCCCCAGTACTTTTCATACAGGAGCAGTCCTCTTAGGCTGTTAAAGGCTGGTAAAAGCATGGCCTCCACCCATGGGACCATCTGCAGATCAGAACTTTTAGAACTCATTAGAGAGTAAGCACCTGACCAGAATTCTCAGGCTGTATGTGAGTGCCTCCCAAGAGAGATGGAATATAAGCGCTTGTGGGCAGCATACGAGGTCAGATGGGCATTTTAGCAGAGACGCTAAAATGTAAGGGGAAATGTGATGGTTACTGTTAATTGCCAATTTGACCAAGACCTAGAATCACTGGAAGATGGGCCTCAGGAGAAGGGGAAATCTTGACTATGTTGATTGACATGCCACTGTGGGTGGCATGGTTCCCTGACTGAAAGTATGTCGAGAAAGGGAGCTGAGTCACAGCACACAGCCATGATTCTGTGCTTCCCAAGTGGGGATGCAATGTAAGCAGCCAGCCCCTCTGCCCTCTCTGTCTGCTGCTTTGCCTTGCTTGTATCAAAGGACTTTATTCCTCTGGATAAATTCAAAACACTATGTTTTTGAAAGAAGTTCTCACTATGTATCCCCAGCAGTCCTGAAATTCACTATATAGATGAGGCTGACCTCGAATTCACAGCATTCTCCTGCCTCTGCCTCCCAAGTACTGAGATTAAAGGTGTGTGCTACCACATCTGGCTGAAAGCTAAAACCGACCCCGCTGCCACCTTAGGTTGCCTTCCTCAGGTGTTTTATGACAGTGGGGAGAAAGATGCGAACAGGGCAGACAAAGGGGAACCCTAGGAGTGAAACGGTGACTTCCGTCTGATGAGCTCATCAGCGGGCTGAGGAATAACACAGAAAAGGGAGGTGGAGGGAACCCGAGCAGAACATCCGAGAACCACGGGATGTTGTCAACTGCATTGAACAGGAATCCCAGAAGGAGAAGAGAGAAGAAAGCAGGTGGAATTTTTGAATAAATAATGACTGAGGATTTTTCAAAATTAGTGGCAGGTGCCAAGCCATAGATTCACAAAGCTCAGAAAAGACCAAGCAGGGTGAAAACAAAATCAAGCCAAAACAAAACAAAAACAAACAAACAAACAAAACCCTAGGCATATCTCATTCAGATTGCTGAAAGTTGAAAACAAAGAGAAAATCATAAAGGCAACCAGAAAAACTAGAAATATTGCCTTCAATAGAACAATGACTTCCCATCAGAAACCATAAAAGTCAGAGGACAACAAAACATCATTAAAAGGCTGAAAACAAAAGAACATCTCAGACAAAATTTCAATACACACATACAGTTTGGAAATTAAGAGGAGTATTTATTTTTTCAAGAATCCTGTATGTGTATGAATGTTTGTATACGTGTATGTATGTGCACCACAAGCATTCAGTGCCTGTGGAGATTAGGAGAAGGCAGTGGATCCCCTGGAACTAGAGTGATAGAGAGTTGTGAGTTCTCCTGTGGGTGCTGGGAACCAAACCTAGGTTCTCTGCAAGAGTAGCAAGTGCTCTTAGCCTCCTTTGGACTCCTCAGATACCTGCACACACAAGCACATGCCTCCCTCACCCCTGCCTCCATATATATATGAAAATAGTCAAAATAAATTAAATAGCAAGCCAGCCAAGCACAGCCAGGTAGCAAGCTAGAGAGTGAGTCAGAAAGAAGCATTCCTGCATGGCTCCTGCCTCGAGCCCTGGCCCTGACTTCTCTCAACAGCGGACTGTGACCTGGAAGTGTAAGCCACGCAAACCCTTTCCTCCTCAGGTTGCTATTGTACCACAGCAAACTGAGCTCAAACTAGAACACACAGTGAGGAATACACTGGCCTTTAGGATCAAGGAAGGGATCCTCTGTAAATTCAAGGCCAGCCTGGTCTATAAAATGAGGTCCAGGTTAGCCAGAGCTACACAGTGAGACACACACAGGGACACAGAATAGTACATTAAATGTAGTAAATTTTTTGAGACATGGTCTCTCTGTGTATCTCTGGCTGGCCTGGAACTCACTAAGTAAACCAGGCTGGCCTCGAATTCGGAGATCTGCTTGCCTCTACTTTCTAAGGGCTAGGATTGAAGGTGTGCACCTCCATACCTAGTCAAATATAATAATTTCTAAATAAACAACTCTCTTGTACCTTTTTATTTTAATTTCTTTCAGTGCTATGATGGAACCCAGGGCCTCATGCGTGCTAGGCATATGTACCTCCAGCAAGCTTCACCCCCAGTTTTTGATTCTCTTCATATTTGAAACTCCAAATACTCTTTTCCTGGCCCAATCCAACTACATTCCTAGAGAAACAGACAGCTTGGAGGAAAGATGAATAAAAAGTATTAAATGTCCAACTCAGCACCAATTGTCATGGCTCAAGATTTGCAGGTAAAACTGGGTATGACGTAATCCAAGCCCAAGGACTTTGAAGGTAAGTCCCTTCAACCCTCTTCCTCACAGAGGGGTATTCAATGACAAAAGATGTCTTCACGAGTGACAGGCTACTTCCTAGTTATATTTTTTTCTAGGGCTTCCCTTGTCCTAAGTCACTGGGCCACTGTGAGGAGGATTTGTGTGCCAGGGGTCTATGAAGACATGCTCCTGGGAGAGACCAGGAGTGGCAAGACGAAAGGGCTCACGCTCAGTGGAGTAGATGACACTTGAGTGCCGTCCTGACCCCTGCCAAGGGAGCTGGGCTTGTGTGTTCCTGCCTAGTGAGTCACTGGCTACAGGCCATATGAATTCCCAGGTGTGGCGAACAGGGCTCCAGTCACCTAAGGGCAGGCCCTGAAGCACCTCACAGGTGCAGGCAGCACAATGAGCTGCCAGAGCAGAGGCCCAGGGAGGCCCTGGGCCATCAGGAGCCAAAGGGGTCTGTGTGAAACTGGGTCTAATTGACCTTTTCATTTGTGAACTGGAGAAGAGGCAGGACATAGGGAGACCGAACCTCAACACTAGAAAGGCCTGTAACTTGGGTTTAAATGCCAGGTGGCAGAGGCTAAAGGATCTCTATTTTCTTTTTCTTTTTTTTTTTCTTTCTTTCTTTCTTTTTTTGTTTGTTGTTTGTTTGTTTGTTTTTCGAGACAGGGTTTCTCCGTGTAGTTTTGGAGCCTGTCCTGGACCTCACTCTACAGACCAGGCTGGCCTGGAACTCTGCCTTGGGAGTGTTGGGATTAAAGGTATGCACCACTGCCACCCCGGCTCTCTATATTCTGAGGCTGGAGAGTGTGAGCTGAGCTGAGGCTGTTTGAAAGACAAGGCTCACTTCCCTGCATCAAGCAAAACCATGTGTGACCAATGGAAAGTGAAAAGCAGTTTGGGGTGTGATTTCTGTGGGTTTTTTTTTTTTGTTGTTTTTTGTTTTTTGGTTTTTTGGGGTTTTTTGGGGGTTTTTTTTGTTTTTTTTTTTGTTGTTGTTTGTTTGGTTGGTTGGTTTTTTTTTTTGGCTGTGTTGTTTTTTGCAGAGCTGACAGGGGATCCAGGCTCTGTTCATGCTAGGCAAATGTCGCTCCACTGAGCTACATGTTCAAGCCCCAAGAAGGGTGTTTGAACTCCCTTTTTGAACCATCCTCAACCTTCTTCATTCCTGCAGCCTAAGATGGGGTCCTGAAAGTTGGTATTCAAGGAGGCATCTTGAACCGTAGGATAGATGTGGGGTTGCCAGAGTTAGCAAACAAAATTCTTTTTTTTTTATTTTAATTTTACGCCATTTTTTGATGTTTAGTTATTTATTTTATGTGGGGGGTGAGAACACACTTGCTGTGGTGAGGATGTGGAGACCAGCTGTCTCCTTTCGCCTTCTGGGTCCTAGGCACCTAACTCAAGCTGTCAGCCTTGTGGGGAAGTACCCTAACTCATTGACCTGCCTCACCGGCCCCTTCTCTTGCTTATTTCATGTATACAATATATTTACACTAAAAAGAATCAGACCATATGTCCATGGTGAGTCTTCCTAACTTGGCGACATTCAGAGAAACCCAGGAGACAGTCAGGAACACTTCTGAGCATGTCTGGGAGGACATGCCCAGAGTTGGAGGTAGTAGGTACATCTCAGCACTGACTCCTTGTTACTCTCTCTACCTCCGGATCACCACACAGTGACCAGCTCTGCTTCTGCATGTCCCGGCCATAATATTCTGCCACTCCACGGATCAACAACAGAGTCAGGAGACCAGGGGCTAAAATTGCTGAAACCCAAATAAAGCTTTCTTCCTTTGAATTGTGTCTCTCAGGTCTTTGTTCTAGAGAGGAAGTCTGCATAGCACACCGAATAACAAGCTAGGAGACCCTTGGGCGGCCAATGAGTGCGTCACTAGACTGCCTCTAAACTTCGGGATTTTTCTTATTACACACTTATTTATTTACTATGTGCAAATATGTGTAGGGTACGTGTGTGTGTGTGTGTGTGTGTGTGTGTGTGTGTGTGTGTGTGTGCCATGATGTACACGTGGAGATGAGAAGACAATTTGACTCTATCATGTAGAAACATGAGATCGAACTCAGATCAGGAGCCTTGGCTGCAGTCACTTTTACCCAATGAACCATCTCACTGGCCCCAAATTTTGTTTTTATAAGAAAGAATACTGCTGGGTTTGATGGAACATGCCTTTAATCCCAGCACTCGGGAGTCAGAGCCAGCATGATCTACAGAGTGAGTTCCAGGACAGTCAGGGCTACAGAGAAACCCTGTCTCAACAAACAAACAAACAAACAAAGTAAAAGTGAAAGACTCTGTCTGTTGAAGCCTTGTAGTGATATGCTGTTTCTGCCTGTCTATAGCACTGCAGGCCTGCTTCCAACTTGTTGGATGAACCCAGGAAAGTTCTCTAATCCCCAAATTGCCATTCCCAAAGTTGGGATGACAGTAATCCTCACCTCATAGGGCTGTTTTGGTAAGCATTTCAAGCAGCCAGATGTAGCTAGCAGGCCCCTGTCAGTGGTCTCTGTGACTGATTGAGACAAAATGGCCCCTCACTGGAAACGGGGTATTCCTGGTACACCCACTGGTCAGATAGCATTAATGCACAGCAACTGGCTTGTATCTTCACCCTTGAAGACTGTATCCCATCATCCCTGAAGGCTGAAGGCTGGACACTCTCTGCTTTCCAGAAACACACTTTGGCATCAAGTGATGTGCCCTTAGGAAGAGGGTCACCAGTCTGTTTGCTGAACTGTGACTAAATATGTACCATGAAGGGCTTCAACAGAGAAGTCATTTCCAGCTTTGCCCAGAACACTGGAGAGAATCAACCCACCAGGGCATTCTCACCTTCCCTAAATTTAGAAGGTTGAAAACATGGCTCACTATGCCAGCTCTTTGGGGCCTTCCTTGTGGGCCAAGGATGGCAATGAGAACTCAGCATTTCCTCAAAGGGGAAGAACACGGGGAATGTGGAGGACATTTGAAGACTTAGAAGACCTTTTCCTGCAGAGAGAAACCAGCCAGACCAGTGTGGGAAGGAAGGCAGGCTCTACAGTGCCTCACTGTCTCCAGCAGTCTGCAGGAATCTGTTATTGAAATCTGCATCAGTCTCATCCACAGGACCGTTTAAAGTCACAAATTCCCTACCAAAGGCAAGGAGCGAGCCCACCCAGGTCTGACAATTTCCATAGATTCCCTTCTGTCCACATATTCTAATGACCTGATTAGCAATTCTACTGTATTTAATTTGCACCCTGGGTAATTTACTGTCAGCCAGAAGAACCATCAGCTTGAAAAATGGCACCAAAATTAAAAACCAATAGTGAAGTTTCAGTTGGAATGAGCTCTCCTGGCACAATGATGAAGCGGGATTAGCTGAAGTCCACAGGTGTAGTTCGCAAGTGGCAAACGTTTACGTCCTAACATGCTGCTAGCCCCAAAAACTGCAGCCTTTCTGAACCACAGGAAACCGGCAGCTGAGTAGAAACTACAAATCGGTCCAGTTGGACAGTTGAAGAAGCAGCGAATGTGATGGTTTTAAGCGTGTCCACAAATGCTACGACATGATGTCTAGTCCCCCTCCTCTTGAGCACATGCTGGCCTAACTCAAAGAAAACACGGTGGAGGCAATACTTCATCTGTCTTGAAAGTGAGAACTGGTGCCGTGAGCAGCCATGTTGGGAAGCCCCGAAGGGAGACCACAGGAAGATGTAGTGAAAGGCCTAAACAGCCCCAGCTGCTTCTACCTAGATCTGTTGGAGTTGTTTGGGTCTAGGGACCAGACACAAGAGGGAGAAAGCCTTTGAGATACTCCAACACCCCCCCCACCCCCCCCACCCCCCCACTCCCCCCCACCCCACCCCCCCACCCCACCCCGCCGCCACCATGTCACTGTAGCCTGAGACCCCCTGTGGAGAACTGCCTGGCTAAATTTACTCAATCCTCAGATTATCCAGCAGCCCCAGCGACTGTCAGAGGTTTTTGTTTGTTTGTTTTTGTTTTTGGGTTTTTTGTTTTTTGTTTTTGTTTTTTTTTGCTTATTTGGTTTGGTTTTCTAGACAGGGTTTCTCTGTATAGCCCTGGCTCTCCTGGAACTCACTCTATAGACCAGGCTGGCTTTGAATTCAGAGATCTGCCTGCCTCTGAGTCCCAAGTGCTAGGATTAAAGGCATGCGCCATCATGCCTGTCAACTGTCAAGAGTTAACCACTATTCTGGAGTCACATGTCATTCAGTAATAGATAAGAATGCTCAGGATTCCTCAGTCCGCCTCTTCATATGTCTTGGTGCTATCAGAGTCTCATAGGGATTCCTGGTCAAAGGCACCCACTCCACAGGCTGAAAGACCACTAGCCTACCCATTGTCTCCACTAACTATCCTGGGATGGAGTGAGTGTACCCGGAGTCACCAGAGTAAATGCATGCCCCCACTTTTCCCCATTCTAGAATCTATTGCCATCTGTGTGCCAGGGACAAATATCATCTTCCACAGAGGCATTCCCAATTTGAAGAAAGACAGACTCTTACTCCCAGTTAGAAGAGAGTATGGCTGGGGCCGAAGAGTTGGCTCAGTAGTTAAGAGTTTGCACTGCTCTTCCAGGGTACCCAAGTTTGGTTCCTAGCACTCACATCAGACAGCTCACAACTGCCTAGAAGTCTTATTTTTTAAATTTATTTATTTTTATTTTTATGTGCATTAGTGGTTTGCCTACATGTATGTAAGGGTATCAGATCTTGGAGTTACAGACAGTTGTGAGCTGCCACGTGGGGTGCTACAATTTGAATCCGGGTCCACCGGAAGAGCAGTCAGTGCTCTAACTACTGAGCCATCTCTCCAGCTCCCTGCCTGAAACTTGCTTCAGGAAATCTAGTGCCTCTTCCAGATCTCGAGGGCACATACTTACATGCACATACCCACAGAGAGATGCACAAATGTACACATAATTTTAAAATAATAAAGATAAATCTTTTAAGAAGGAAAAAGAAAAGCTCATGGCCAAGGCTCTGCGCTGGAACCTCCTATCTCCAGGCGCAGGACCTGCCCTACCACACCTCTTTGAATCTCAAAGCGATGTCATAAAGAGGCATCATGGTGGCAGCCTCAAGAGTCGAAGTTGTCACAGACCATCAAAAAGTCCCTGTACTTACCCATTCACTAGAACGTTCTTGCCTAGGAGCCCTGCTACCTTCCCACATCTGTAGAGTATCTCATAGCTTTCAAGAAATCGCCTACCTTTTGAGGTCTTCCTGTTGGTTTCAGCTGTCTGATGTCTAGGACACTCAAAGAGCTATCACTTTAGTCAGTCTGCGGCTCAAGTCCAAACTCAGCGAGAGAGAGCAGAATGTTCCAGGCCTTGCTAGGGAGCCCTTCAAAGCTGCTGGCCATTGCCTACAAGTTCTGTTCACTCCAATGGCATTGGTATAGGAACTAACCAGAGGAAGGTCTGCAAATGACATGTGTTGATCAGTTATACAACAGCATGTAGAATTATCAAGAATGAAAGTCTCTGTTTTGTCTAGACTGAGTCTTCCTGTCTCTACCTACACACCCACTCCTTGGGGACAGAGCAAAGTTTACTTAGCTTCCAAATAGGTCCCTAAAATGTCTAATCCCAGCACTTGGGAGGCAGAGCCAGGCGGATCTCTGTGAGTTCGAGGCCAACCTGGTCTACAGAGAGAGATCTAGGACAGGCACCAAAACTACACAGAGAAACCCTGTCTCGAAAACCAAAACCAACAAAAATGTTTCTTTCTTCAGTTCCTAGGCCTGTGAAGCAGTGGCTATTGTTGCTCCATACAGACACCTTTCCCTCTTACCCCTCAGTGTCATCTGGCACAATTGCCCCTGCTGAAACATTGTTTGTCACCTGGCTTCCCTACTGCTTGCTGAAGCTGCTTTGCTGGCTGGAAGTGAGCTGAAAGTGTGGGGGTGATCAGACCGACACAAGCTATCCTTGGAAGCCTGTGTTTTACATTGTTTCCCCCAAAGGAAACGTGGTGTGTGTGTGTGTGTGTGTGTGTGTGTGTGTGTGTGTGTGTGTGTCCTTAAAGGCGTGCCCATGGAGGTTACTCCACCTTATTCTGGAATCTTGAGGGTTAGAACTTCAACAAATTAATTTAGTGGGACACAATCCAGCCCACCAGCATTCACCAGAGGTCACTGACTGGCTCCTTCAGCCTTCTTTTTCTTTATTTATTTTTAAAGAGGAGTTTCATGTAGCCCAGACTGGTCTTGAACTTGTTATGTACCCAGAGATGACCTTCAACTCCCAATTCTCCTGCTTCGATCTCCAGAGTACTGGAATTACAGCTGTTCACCACCATAATCGGTTTATGCAATGCTGGGGCTGGAACACAGGGCTTTGCTTCATGCACGCTAAGCAAATAACCATCTGAGCCACATCCCCAGCCTCCTCCTGCAGCCGTCTTTAACTGTCTCTCCTGACACCCACAATCCCCCGGTCGGTCGCTGCTTTGTCTCAGCCTTGCTTCTGGAAAGCTCAAACGAAGACGGTATGATCACTCCTCCACCTGGCCAGGAGTTGCCTGGATTGTCACTGTAGATGGGGTCCACTGCAAGATTCTCTCCCCTGCATAGAAACAACATCACAAAGCCTGGGGAGCTCTGGGGTCTCATACTTTACCGTGGAGAATTCTCTTCCTGACTGGCAGGTTTTTTCTTCACACCTTTGTTACGATTGGCTGCATGCAAATTAGCTAAGCCAAATATGTCTGTCCTGGTTATGATTCATGCACCAACCACTAGCCCTGCTGGCTATATGATTGCTGTGGATATGCAAATTAAGCAACACTAATTTGTTGATGCTGATAAGATGCTGGACTCAGGCTGCCCTCCTGCATGGTGCTGATAAGGTACATAAACTGGAATGCAATTCATAGGCTCACATAGTGACCACCCCAGCACACCAAGGAGCCAGACACACTAGCTGAGAAACTGTGACAGTCAAGACATCTGGGGGCCTAGTGGTATTTCCAGCTTTTCCATCAGTCGGTTGGGTGTCACATCACCTAAGCCTGACAGAAAGACCCTACTGACCAAGAGACCTGCTTTCGCAGCGTCTCCCCATCACCTCCCAAGTATGCCATGTGATACACTCATAGAATGCCTCCTCCTAAATCAGCGTCTTTGTGACAAGCCTTCAAACCGATAGAACAGGAATTGTTACCGTCATCTTCGATACATTTCTGTTTAACTCCTGAGGGTTCAGAAACTATCTCAGGTCCACTGCTCAATGGGTCTAGAATTACATCCTGGCCTTGCTCCCTGGATGCCACCTACATATATGGTTTGGGCTCAGGATTCATCACCTTTAAATATGACTGCAAGAAAGCAGAATATACCACCCCCAAACATCCCTCTTTGGAATATTGATTGTTTTGAGCTGGTTATTTTGAGAAACTGCAAACAGAAATGACTCTGTGAAGCTCCAGTTTTACAAAGGCAGATTTCATTAGTGAAATGCCTGCGTCAGAAAAAGCTGCTGCCCACCTTTCAAGACCCAGGAGACTTGGATCTGCATGTGAAGACAGCCTTTGAAAGGGTCACTGCTCATTGTCCCAGACACTCAGGTGAGTCAAGAAGTTCAGGGCCACCTGAACAACCCAGCAAGACTCCAAATTGTAAGAGGCGCGCGCGTGTGTGTGTGTGTGTGTGTGTGTGTGTGTGTGTGTGTGTGTGTGTGTACATGCTCATTACATGTGCAGGCGCCCTCTCATCCAGAAGAGGCCTTAGATTCCCTGGAACTGGAGTTACAGGTGGCTGTAAACCAAATTATGTGGATGATTGGAACCGAACTGGGGTCCTCTGCAAAGGAAGTACACATTTAACCACAGAGCCTTCTCTCTGGCTCCTTTTTGAAAATGGAGTCTCAAACCTTTACTCCTTTGTACATGCTCTCCTTTGTTCTCCTATGATTTGTTTCTACCCCTTGTACAAGCCCTATTCCTTCCTGTGCCTGAGGATGCTGGATGAGTTTCAGTCACCTGACCTTCTCTGACATGTTTTTTGTGGGACTTGTATGTGTACTTACCATAATTAAAATGGTTTTTTGTCTGTTAATCTGGTTTACATCCATTTAACGCATAGTGTAGTCAAAAACCCTACTGTCCCTCCCCAGAAACCCTCCACATCCTGTTGTGACTACGTTCCTGGGTAGCAGTGTTTGGGTCAGCCTGGGCAGTGGCCCTCTGCCCAAGATCATAAGGGAACAGGTTCTTCAGATTCACACCCACTCCTGCCCAGCCTGGTTTGCAACTGTGGATTTTTCTTAGATCCTGACCTTGGCTTTGAGCAGCCCAGCTGTTTTTTATTACAAGAGCTGAGCTGGGGGTGGGCAGGCAAGGTCTGGTTCACACAACAACCTCCTCAGTGGAGGAACGCAGGCCCTGACAGAGCTGTGCACAGAGCGCCTGGGTGCCTCAGATGGGTTTATTCAAAGTTCATAATTACCCTGAAATCTCTTAAAATGAAAACATGATTGAAGAATTAAACCTGGTAAACAAATTAGTCAGAAAGAAAACCTCCGCATAGCAAATGACAAAATCCAAACAGCCAAGCCAGCAAATGAATGGGCTTGTGCTCTAATTGGCAGCCAGAGCTGCTGAGGACCCCCAGGCTCTGGCAGAAGCAGGCCTGGGGAGCAGCCAGTTCCCTAGAGTAAGGCGAGGCCAGACCTGGAGTGTAGGGCTTTGTGGTCAGTCAGGTAGCCAGTGTCTGGAGAGGGACATGGCTGACGGCCCGAAGTCCTGCACAGCTGGCGTGGGAGATGGGGCAGCAGCTGGCTCGGCTGCTGCCCATGCCACGTCCAGGTGCTGTGATCCTGGCTCCTGCAAGGGTTGGAGATGTGGCTGGGGGAGGCCTGGCCTCTGAGTGGAGCTGGAGCTATTTGTATTTTCTGTGCATCCCCCAACTCACCTCCCCTAACCTCCCATTCTCCCTGTTCCATCTCTCCCGAGGACCGTGGTTCTGATTCATGTTTATATTCTCCCTCCCTCTCCCCATCCCCCCTCTCAGTTCTGTTCTCCCTCCTCCCCTCCCTTCCCCTCCCCTCCCCTCTGATTCATGCCTACATTCTTAGGAACTGCTACTCCACACTCAGGGCTTTCTCTCTCTCTGGATGAGAACAACAATGTTCTGGCTCCCACTGATGTGTGAACAACCACCCCAAGCCAGGCATAGTGGCACATGCCTGTAATGCCAGCAATTCCAGCACTCTTGAGGCAAAGAGGATCAGGAGTTCAAAGCCATTCTCATCTCAAGTTCCAGGCCAGCCTGAGCACCAGGAGACTCTCACAAACAAACAAACAAACAAACAAACAAACAAACCACCCCCAAACTGAGAAGCAGGGCTGGAGATGTGACTTAGCAGGTAAGAGCACTTGCTGATCTATCATGAGGACCTGATTTTGGATCCTGGCACCACATCATTGGCTCACAAATGCCTCTAATTCCAGCTCTAAATGATCCAATGGCCTCCTCTGGCCTTCTCAGGCACCTGCACACGTGTGCATATACAGAGACACATAAATCACCAAAATTTAAAATAAGTCTAAAAAGAAAAAAGAAAAAAGAAAAAGCTTTCTAAGCAGCCACTGCTCAAACTCACAGATCCTATGGCTCAGTCCAAGGAAGGGCTGATTACACAGCCAGGCTGGAATCATCCAGAAGCCTCTACACTCACTAGTCAACTAAGCCTTGCTGCCTGTCACTGAGACCTTAGCTAAAACTGTTGTTCATGAGCTTCCCATGTAGGCTGGATTTTCTCCCAGTATGGCAGTCTAGGGACACTCAGGGGTTCCTAACTGCGTTCTCTCTCTCTCTCTCTCTCTCTCTCTCTCTCTCTCTCTCTCTTGTTGTTTTTTGTTTTGTTTTCCGAGACAAGGTTTCTCTATGTAACAGTCCTGGCTGTCCTGGAACTCTCTTCATAGACCAGGCTGGCCTCGAACTTACAAAAGATCCACTTGCCTCTGCCCCTCCCCACGCCCCCTCAGTGCTGGGATTAAAAGTGTTTACCACCACTGCCCGGCTGCTCCTGACCTCTTAACAAGACCATATCACACCCTAGTGACAAACCCAGTTCCACCTCCAGGGATCCAGAGTAGGTTGAACGGTGGCTTCGAAGTGATGTGTACATGCTAACTCCTGGAAGTTGTGTATGCAACTTCACTGCAAAGAAGCAGGCTCTTTGCATATGATCCCCCAGTGGCAGAGAACAAGCGAGGGAGAGAGCCTTTGCTGGAAGGATTTTGCTGTATAGATCCTCTTGGATTATCAGGTTCTCCGGAACTCTAGGACAGGTATCCTTGTAAGGGCCACTGTTGCCAGCCTCTTCCTGAGGGAGAGACTGCTTTGTTAAGATGCAGATAGTCTAAGGAGCCAGGCATGCCCCTTCTTTTGGCTCTCAAACTATGGAGACAATGGACCTTAAGAAATGGAAATTTTCCTCCCAGGAATCTCATGCTGGGAGAAGGAAAGGCTGAAGCCTGGTGCCAGCCAAAGGAGGACCTTGTCTCCTGGAAAGAGATTTCACAGCTTTCTGACACCTTGCTGGAGAGACCTGAGCCCTCAGTGGTGGGAACACACCTTGACCAGTACTGCTTAGTGATGCATAGCCCTTGTCCTGTATTCAAACTTAAACCTCATACGAGGACCCTGAACATGGACCTCTTGATCCCTCTCTTAATGTGACTACATAGAAGAAAGCTCCTTCACACTTTTTCATTTACTTACTTATCTCTTTAGTTGGCCTACTGAGGCCCAGTGGCCAAGACTAGCTTGATAGCTGGCTAGGGCCCCGGCTCTGACCCTAACAAATTTCATAACAAGCAGACATAGAAGAGCATCTATTCCTCCCAAACAGGGTACCAACAGACCAAAGAAAAGACTCTACCCAAGTCCAGCTTGGTGGACCAACAAATTTATTGGGGTTACTTACAGGAACATGAGCAACCCAAAAGCAACTGCATCATGCAACACCCGCCCCCCAACATGAGTGACAGTTAAAAACTGCATCACTGGCGTCCTACACAGAGTCAGTTTTCCACGCCTTTGTACTCTAATGCGCATGCGCATGGACACAGGGGTGGGTGGGGTCTCAGGTGAGGGTCTAGTGACCTCCCCCCACCCTGCTTTCTAAGAGGGACTGCCATTAGCTCCGTCACCGCAGACTCATAGACTTAGCTCTCACTGTCCTGTTCTGCTGGTCTCACTGCCATGACTGCAGGGTGGTGGGAGTCTGTAGGTTTTACCCTCACATACAGTGACCACACACTGAAATGTGGGCTAGCAAAGACAGGAAGCATCCTCCTTGAGCCTCTAGAGGGACCAAGCGCCCACAGCCATCTTGATGACAGATTGTTGGCTTCTAGACTATAAGAAAATGCTTTTCTATGCTCACAGCCACCCAGCCTGGGGTCGCTTTTTCAAACATCCTTAGGAAATGGATACACCATCTTTGGGGCCCTAACCACGTTGCCTTCCTTCACTGGGAATAAATGAAATGTGTAGGTGGCATTGGAAAGAGATGACTCAATGGTTAAGATCCTTTGTTACATTTGCGAAGACCAAGG
Organism: Onychomys torridus; assembly: GCF_903995425.1. NCBI lineage: Eukaryota > Metazoa > Chordata > Mammalia > Rodentia > Cricetidae > Onychomys > Onychomys torridus. Next base: position 5,843,449 of record NC_050466.1, on the reverse strand, counting down.
TTCTGGTTCCCAGCACCTACATGGTGCCTGACAACCATCCACAATTCCAGTTCCAGAGGACCAATACCCTCTTTTGACCTTGTTGAGAGCACCAGGCATGAACATGGTACACGAACATACATGGAGGCAAACCACTCACATACAAAAAATAAGAACTTTTTTTTTTTTTTTTAATGAAAGAGGGATAAAAATGGGTGGGGATGGGATACTGGGGATGTGGTTGGTACAAGGATTGCCTACCACACACAAAGCCCTGGGACCCATCCACAACACCTCATAAAGCAGGTGGGTGGTGTGCACCTGTAATTCTAGCACTCAAGAGGTAGAGGGAGGAGGACCAGAAAGGAGTTCATGACTTGGCTGTATATCGAGAGAAGAAAAACGGAATACATGGGTAGGTGGATACATTAGTGAGGTAAACTGTGGAAAGCACACTACCCAGTCCCTGGCAGTCTAGTACTGTTGTGAACACCAACAGTGGGGAAGCGGTGGACACTCACGAAGAAGCAAAGCAACTTAGGTGTGCTGGCCCACTCCTTTAATCCTAGAACTTGGGGGCACAGTGGGGGAAGGGGCAGAAGTAGAGGGATCTCTGTAAATTGGAGGTCAGCTTGACCTACAGAGGGAGGGCCAGGACAGTCAGGGCTACACAGAGAAACCCTAATTTACATAGTGAGACCCTGATTAAAGGAGGGAGAATCAGATTAGAGACAATGATTCACAAAAGCTGATCCCTACCAGGAGCCTTCTTCACTAGCTCACGCCTGGCCATGGCATCCTTTTGAAGTTTGCAGGGGACTCAGGAGCCTCTTCTATGGGCTTCACCTGCCCTGATACCTCTCTGCTTCCTGCCAGCCTGCCAGCCTGCTGCTCCGGACAGACCCTCACTGGTGTGGGTCAGCCTCCGGGTTCTCTGTAACGTCTTCACTTTTTTGAAGTCTTCAAGGCTGGGGCTCTGCTTCCCTTTCAGATCGCAGGTCCTTTATAAAGTTGTTGGACATGACTCCAAAGCCTCCTGAAGGCATCAAAACCCATGCAGCTCAAATCCATTCTCTAAAATGGTATAGTACTTACATAGAGCCCACACACATCTTCTGAATACTTTGCTTTTGATTTTTCCAAATATCCTTGATTGCTTGAATCTGATGATGTGGAACCAGGGATACAGAGAGTGTATTAGTCAGGATTCTCTAAAGGAACAGAACTTATAGAATGAATATGACTATATAATGTCTGTATTACATAAATACTATAAGGAGTACAGGGATGATACATTTTAAAATATTTGGAAGATATATGATATATGATTTATTAGAATGGCTTACAGGCTGTGCTCCAGCTAGTCCAACAATGGCTGTCTACTTATGGAAGGTTCAAGAATCTAGCAGTTGCTCAGTCCAAGACCTGGATGTCTCAGCTGGTCTTCAGTATATGCTGGAATCCTAAAGATGTAGGCTCTAATGCCAGGGAAGAAATGGGCTTGCCAGTGAGAAGAAGAGCAAGCAGGCAGAGAGAACAGGCTTCCTTCTTCCAAGTCCTTACACAGGCTGCCACAGAAGGTGTGGCCCAGATTACAGGTATGTCCTCCCACCTCAAAAGATCTGGATTAAAAGTGGGTCTTCCCACTCAAAATGCTTTAATTAAGAAGAATTCCCTCACAGGTGTTCCCAGACACTTGGGTTTGAGTTAATTCCAGATGTAGTCAAGTTGACAACCAAGAATAGCCATCACTGAGGGCCACATGTCTATCACATACCATTGTCACAGCTGGGTGACACATCATGAGACATCATTATATGATTCTTACTGTTTTGTTCATAGTTACATTGTTTGCTGTAACAACCCTACTGACCATGAGCAACACAGGAGGAGTCAGAGCAGGAATTCAAGGGACCATGGACAGACTCAATGGTCCTCTGCTCCCCCCCCCCCCCCCCCCTCCGCCCCTGCTTACTCACTTACAGGTCCATGCCTTACCTCACTTATTTATACAGCCCAGGACCACGTACCTAGGAACAGCAAGGCCCTTCCACACCAGTTAATAGATGAGGCAGGGGTTGGGGATTTAGCTCAGTGGTAGAGTGCTTGCCTAGCAAACACAAGGCTCTGGGTTTGGTCCTCAGCTCTGAAAAACAGAAAAAGAAAAAGAAAAAAAAATAGTTGAGGCAATCTCCCGCAGGCCAATCTGACCTAGGCAATTCTTAGGTTGAGGCTCCCTGTCACATGACTGAAGGCCGTGGCATGGTGACAATTAGGTTAACTAAGAAAATACTTTCATATGTATTTGAACCTTTTCAAAATAAAGTATGTACTCCATCAAGTGTGTGAGGGTATTCCAGGAGGTGGGGGCAGAGGTCATTAATAGGTTTTCTCTATAACATGGTAATAGGTGTCTCTGCCTACACAGTATGCCAGATCAAGCTGAATTGAAAAAGTAAAAGAACCTGTTTATTTGAGCAAAGCAACTCCTGGGTGAGGCCCCCAGCCCCAGAGAAGGTGCTGGAGAATTCACTTAGCCAAACTAAAGCAGGGAGCGTATATACCCTGTAGACAAGGGTGATGATGTGTCCGCTACAAACTGGATTTGTGCCCAAGTATGGTCAAAAGCTGACCACTTTAGGGCAGAGTCTTGGGTTACTGGCAACTTCAGGGGAGGAGCTACCACAGCCTCCAAGAACATGGAACTGGGCTTTTTGGCACCTTTTCTTTCTTGGAGATTCTCTGGGAGGGTGGAGTTTGGAGAGAAAGAGGAATGGAGCTTTCCAGATCAAGCAGGAGTGAGCTGTTCTGGCTAGACTATCTGGCCAGACAGTCCCCAAAATCCACCTTTTGTCACATCACTGAGCCTGGACTTTATGTGAGCAATGGGTATCAAGTTCAGTCCTCGCGCTTACACAAGAAGTACTTTCCAAAACAAAACAAAAGGCCAAACATGGTGGCGCACACCTTTAATCCCAGCACTTGGGAGGCAGAGGCAAGTGGATCTCTGTAAGTTCGAGGCCAACCTGGTCTACAAAGTGAGTTCCAGGACAGCCGGAGCTGTTACACAGAGAAACCCTGTCTTAAAAAACAAACAAACAACAACAACAACAACAAAACGAACCACCAAACAAACAAACAAATCAACAACAAGAGAATCACTTTACTGGCTAGGCCACCTCCCCAGTTCCCTAAAGCATCTTCTTTGTTTATTTTAATGGCATGTGTTTAAATGCAGACTAGGTTCCCAGGGAAGTCAATCATCTGGGAGGTGAGTTTGAGGCACAGGAGATTCACAAGGGAAAGCTGGTGGCTTCCTGCCTTGAAGAAGGGAGGCAGGACAGCAGTAACTGGGGTGCTGGCAACTGGGAGCCTCCACTGACTCCCACTGCCAGCTCTGGGTATCTGGGTGAGAACAATTCTTTGGAGTTAGATTCATTTTCTTTCTATTTATTTGTTTGTTTGTTTACTTTTCTCAGAGTAGTCCTGGTGCTGTTGGACCTTGCTTTACTAGTTACTTTTTAATGGTATTGCAACAGATGGGTGCTGTCTTGCAGGCAGACAATCCACACTCATTTTCTTACAATTCTGAGGCAAGGACTCTAAAGCTAGGATGTCCACGGGCTGACTCCTTCCCTTCTCCAATATCTAGAGGCCTCATGCAACCCTTGGCTCATGGTTCCTTCCTGCATCTTCAAAAGCAGCCAGCACACCACACTGGCCTCTTCTGATTCAGTTATTGGAGTCTCCTCGGAAGCTGATTCTCCTGCCTCTCTTGGAAAAACCTTCCTGGATGTAGCTCAGTTAGAAGCCTTCACACACACACACACACACACACACACACACACACACACACACACACGAGGTCCTGGGCTGCATCCCCAGCTCTGCATAAACAGGGCATGGTGGCACATGCCTGTAATCACAACACTGAGGAACTGGAGACCGGAGGATCAAGATTTCAGGTAATTAGCAGCTATAGTTGGGCCACATGAGACCTTATCGAAAAAAGAAAAACAAAAAGACCTTTGCGTTGTTTTCTCTTACTTTGGGCCCACCAGATAATCAGACAAGACTGTCAGAAGCCTGTGGTTCTAGGCAAGAGACCTGGCAGCATCTGTGAACTGGAAGGCAGGCATTCCTTGAAGGGAGCCTGAGGGTAGCTAGAACCTGCTGCGTTCCTTCTAAACGTTGGTGCAGTAACTGGTCCTCAATGGGCATCTGAGCTGCTTCAGGTGCTGCTGACCATTCCCTACAGATGTGTCCCCAGAACAGGCCATCCGGAGTCCTGCCATGAGGTCACACAGCTATGGTAAAGGGACGACGAATACCCATATACTTCCAGCTGTCCAGTGCTGTAACAATACAAGCGAAGCCACACAACTGTGTGCAGGAGGCACTGGAAACTCAGAGGCTAATAGGACCCCTTGGTTGTTACCATGTGAGTATGGGTGTCCTCGCTGCTCCCACTCTAATGCCTCTATACTGGATGGCCCTCATCCTATCCCAAACCCCCAGCCGCTGTGACAGCCATAGAAAAGATTCTCACCTATCCTAGCAGAGATGAAAAGCCCCACTGGGGATGGGGATGGTGGTGGTGTCTTTAAAACCAGTCCTGGGGGAGCCAAGGCAGGCAGATCCCTGTGAGTGTGAAGCCAACCTGATCTACATAGTGAGTTCCAGACCAGCTACAAAGTGAGATCCTGTCTCAAGTGCTGGGAGGGAGGGAGGGAGGGGAGGGGAGGGGGACAGGGCAGGGGAGGGAAGGGGGGGGAGGGAAGCTCTCTGTAGAAAACTGCATTGTGGTGCTTCAAAAAGCTAGCCTTGGCTATGGGGCTAGCTCAGTTGCTGAACTTCACAAACAAAAGGAACTGAGTTCGATCCCCAGAACCCTGTGGTAATGTGATCTTATAATCCCAGTGCTGGAGAGATGGAGGCAGGCAAATCCCTGGAGCTTACAGGCCAGACCCACACATGTACCCATGTACATGTACGCCCACACAAAATTAACCCCAACTGCCACATGAACCAACAATCCCACTTCTGGGGGCATGTACCTCAGATTTGAATGGGAAGACTCAAGCAGATATTTGAACACTCATTCTCACGGCAGTCATTATATACAACTGCTCCAGAGAGGAAGCCACCCGAGTGTCTACAGACAAAATGTGGACGATGCCCCGGATGCCACCAAAGCTAACCTCAACTCAACCCCTACCCCTAATATACCAATTAAAGAGATAGCTACTAGGTGATGGAGAGATGGCTCAGCGGTTAAGAGCACTCACATAGTAGCTCATAACAGTCTGTAACTCCAGTTCCACGGGATCCAACATCCTCTACTGGCCTCCTAGGGCACCAAAATGTACATGGTACATAGACATACATGAAGGCAAAGAATCCATACACATAAATTGTAACGAGAGAGAGAAAAAGGCGGGGGGGGAGGGGAGAGGTGGGGGGAGAGATTACTAGTGAAAAGCAGACAGGACATTTATTCAGTATGACCTGAGAATTGCCCTTCTGTGGCTGTTCACCTGCCAAACTGCTGCCCAAATGTCTCTCCTGAAAGCCTTCCGGCTCCTCCCTTCCTGGGAAGCCCTGTACTCCCTCCACCTGTCACCATGTTGTCAATGCATTGTGTCCTATTTTTATCAGAATGGCGCACATGCACGCACGCACGCGCACACACACACACAGCTTCTTGAATGATGAGGATGCTGCAGGCTTAGCAACCAGGACACACAGCATTCAGCAGATATCAGAGATTCAATATTAGAATCTTACATAGCTTCCTTCTTCTGCGTGAGAATTAGGAAACATTCACACCGGAAATACCTATGCCTGACTGGCCACAGTGTCACATGCCTGTACTTCTAGCAGTCAGGAGGTGGAGGCCAGCCTGGGATACACAGTAAGATCCTAGCTCAGAAAAGAGAACAGGGACTGGGCTGAGAGGTGGCTCAGTGGTGAAGAGCAGACCTGAGCTTCTCAGCAGCCTTTGTTCTGACTGTCATCTTGAAGAGGCTTCTCTGACCACCTGTTCATTGAATACAGTCACCAACCTAGCAGCTCACTGCCCGCTCCCCTCCCTTTTATTCATCATTTGCTCTGCTGTACACTGTCTGTGTTCCTGGACCCCTACAGTGCAAATTGCACCAGAGTTGGGAGTTCGGGTCTGTCCCAGACCTAGCACCAGAGGCTGTGGGTTCCACTGCTGGAGAAAGAACCACTTCCTGAACCCTTGCCAAGGTAAGAGATTTATGGTTGCTCTGCGGGCATGGCAAAGTGTGCCTGTCAGCCCAGCATTCAGAGGGGGAGAATCAAAAGTTTGAGGCCAACCTGGACTACATAGGAAGTTTCAGACCAGCCCAAGATACAAAGACCTAGTCTTAAAAGAAGAGGAGGAGGGCCCAGGCAGTGGTGGTTCACGCCTTTAACCCCAGCACTTTAATTTCAGCTCCAGATCTCTGTGAGTTCGAGGCCAGCCTGGTCTACAGAGCGAGTTCCAGGACAGCAAGAGCTACACAGAGAAACCCTGTCTCAAAAAAAAAAAAAAAAAGAAAGACAAAAAGAAAGAAGAGGAAGAGGAGGAGGGGATGATGGGAAAAACAAACAAACAAACAAAACCAGTTGACAGAGGCCTCCATTTTTCTGCCTCCCCATACAGGTAAGGTGGAGGAGGTCCTTCCTCCCTAGCATAGCTCCCCCAAATATATCTTATTTCTGAACAGCTGCTTTCCTCTGGCAAGGAATATGTCACCACCAGGTGACCTATGGCCTGAAAGTGGAGGAAGGGACCAGAGTCCCAGGAGCAGACTAATGGAGCCCCATGGCCTGTTAGGAGCAGGGAGCAGGTGGCCTTTGGGACGAGTGTGCCAAGACTGCATTGCCCTTCTCACTTAAGAGGACAGCAGCACTCCCCACTGAAGCGCAGATCCTAAGGCAAATCCTCAGGTCCTCCAGGTAAGCACTCACAGGAATTCCTATCCTTGACAAAAGAGGGGGAGAGCAGAGATAATCCCAGCCTTCCCTGGGCCAAGGTCTGGGAACCGTGGCAGGATCTGCATCTAATTAGAGCCCAGAGGCAGGCGGCCAGGATTCACTGGCGTATCCTTCCTTTACAAACAGATTGGGATTCACATTTTCTCTTTTTGTTTTTTTTCTTTCTCTTTCTTTTTGTTTTTGCAAAAGAAGCTCACGTGTAACCTGCCTGCTTTCAGCAGTCTGGCCTGATGCAGTGCGCGCTGCACAGGCCTTGCTAGGCCTTGCTGATTCAGTAAACAAATGGGTCCCTGCCACAGGCAAGGCTTGCCTCGCTGGCCTGGCTGGGGAACAAACAGGGAGAAGCGGCAAGGACTCCAGGATGGTAGTGGGGGTTGAAGGGATGCTGGCACATCAAAGGGGTCCCCTCAGGCCAAGCCCATGGAAAGTGCTTTGATCTCCTTATTACAGCTATTCATCTTGGGTCCAGCCTGAGACAAAAGGAGTATCCTGAAGGGGCAGCCTCGGAGGGCAAGCCCTGTGCTCAGCTCTGGCTTTTCTCTGTGGGCTATAGGGACTCCAGGCAACTGAGGCAGGCGCGAGGTCCCCTGAGCCCCAGCCAGGCCCTGGCTGATCAAGACCCCATGAACTGCCAATGAAGAGAGGAGAACAGAATCTTCTGGAATGATTCCTGGCCAATGAAAAGTGGTGGTTAGACCTGAAGCAGCAGCCAGATTTGGGGAAGGGGGGGGGGGGGTGGGCAGAGGATCCTCAGTGACTTTTAGCCCTCATCTCTTAATAACACCTTAGTAAGAATAGCACTTGGTATTGCACTTGTCACTCCACTGTCATACAGTTTACAGGCAAGGAGCAGATACAGGGAGATGAGGTGCCTCACCACTCAAAAACGGTGGGCTGGAAGGCTTCGACCCTTCTGCTCCCTCTCACTTTCTTCCTCTCCCTGCTCAGTGCTGAGAGGTGAACAATAAACCCATCACTCAGCCAGAGCAAGAGTCCACCGTTGCTTTCGTTCCTCTGGGCAGCTTTCCTTGGCTTCCTGAGAGATCAAAGTTCTGAGAGGTGTGGAGTGGAAGTTGTTTGGGGAGCAGAGGGGCAGAGGTGTGGAAATAAAGACCACTGTAGCTTGACAAACTGCGCTGTCAGGACTTCTGCATGGGTCTTATGACTCCAGGAGGCGCCATCCACCCCCAGACTTTCCACACACCCTGTGAAGAGTGAGGAAAACTTCTAGAAAAGGCGTTTCTGCCAAAGCAACAGTCAATCCAGGTCCTGACCGCAGCCCCCTGGGTGTTGGGGGAGGAGGATTCAAGGAAAGGGCAGAGGCCAAAGAAGGAGTGTGGAGAGGGCAGGCCAGCACTGGGGAGGCCCTGCCCCCATCCCTACCACGTGGGGAAGGAAACCCTGACCACATCAGGGGTGTGTGATGAGGAAATGAGGCTCTCCTCAAGAATGACGAGCTGCAAATGAGAACCGTATGGAGTCTCAGCATCCCCATGGCACACAGGGAAAGAATACGTCGGTGATGGCATCCATGGGAGCCTTATCATCTCTACTGAAGTTAGCCAGTCAGGAGGGTCTGCTTTCTGTCTCCACATCCTGGGAGCCTGGGGTGGGGAGCCCTGGAAGTCAGGGGGTCGGTGATCTGAGAGGGGAGCCTAGGACAGAGAAGGGCTGCCTCAACCTGCCAGGCCCTGGGGAGGTCCTGTGGCATGGGCTCTGGTTGATTTTCTCAGTGCCCAAAGCCATTGTTCTTCCCTCCTCTGCCTGCTCTGCTCTGGGAGGAGGGGGAGGCCACTGCAAGCCTCTTGGACAGATTAGGGAACAGGAAAAAGGACCTGCTTCCCTATCCCCAGCCTGGCTCCTGGTCTCAGTGAAGTAAAATCAGGAAAGGAGACCCCCAAGAGCTCTGAAAGAGGGGAAAGCTAGGGCTGGTCAGATGGAAGAATGGAAGGTAGTCTGGAGGAGCGGCTTGAGAGAGGCCGAGGACTCAGCCTCCAGGTGCAGGGCTCCAGAATCTGCTGGTGACCTTAAGGATAATTAATGTGCCTCAGATAATGATCCTCCTGCTGCAGCTGCCCTCTGAGGTCAGGGAGAAGCTGGCCGGTCCGATTTCAGGGGAACATGCTGCTGCAGGCTGGCCTTTCCTCAGGGTGGGGGTGGCATCAGGACCTGCTGCCTCACAACTTCGCCTCTTCCTCTTGGTTCGTGGCCTTCTTTCAGTTTTCTGGGGTTTTCTCTAGAGAATTATGATGGAGATTTAAGAAGGACCCTTCCTGGAATACCCTTTTTCTGGACAGAACACCCCAACATATGGTGTCACAGGTAGATAGGTGGGGTGGAGCAGGACATGGGCCATGAAGACCAAGCCTTGGCCCCAGATCTGTCCCTACCAAACCACACAATCTCTGAGACCAGTTCTCTCCCCTTTCAAAGCAATGTGAGTTCCACTAAAGAGCAGAATGGCTTTGAGGAGTCGCTGACATAGTTCAACTATCAGGAAGGAGGCATGTGCCTTCCTTTCTTCCTTCCCTATCCAGGGTCAGCTCTGAGGAAACTCAGACACTGAGGACCACAGAACCAACAAGTGCTAATCACAGATCTAACTGCAGAGGTTTACACAGATTTGAGTCCAGAGGTAGGCAGCCTAAGACTGGAATAGTCATGGGAGCTTGGGCTTTCTACATTCCTCTAGCATCTCAAGGCCACAAGATGGCTGCTGGAGAGCTAACCCCTGCTCCAAGTAGGACAGGTTCAGGAAGAAAGACAAGGCAAAGGGACAAAGGGGACCCCTCTGCTGAATAATCCCCTTTGGAGATTCGCCTTTCTAGCAAGTCTAGAAAGTCTAGCATTGGCCACTTCTAAGCCTCAAGAGGGACTGGGGATGTCTGAAGATGATTTTGCCACTAATAAAAACAAGGAAGACAGAGAATGTAGAGCCAATGTTGATAGCTTCAATGATAGTGTGGTTAAAATATTAAAATATCTCCATACTGGTGACAAATGGCTCTTTTCTTCTTCAAGGCTCACCCCCAATGGACTTCCTCTTCAGCGCTCTCCATAGCCTAGCAACAGAGAGGCTAGTGCCTAGTGATGGCCTCAGCATTGGGCAGGTGTTCGCTCTGATTGGCCAGTGCTGAAACTACCTGATGAAGTATTTCAGTTACCTTAAGGAATTGCAAACCCAAATAAAGGTACCTACCGACTGCCCAGGAAGAAGAAAAGAGTACTGACCACTCACAGGACACAGAGTGCTTTTACTGAACGAGACTCATCTGTTCTCTGGGATAAAAATGATCTAGCCAAGTATGGGCATGCGCATTGTAATCCTAGCTCTAGAGAAGCTGAGACACCAAGGGTTGGAAGCTCCAGGCCATCCTCATCCATATTAATGAGAATCTGACAAACAAAAACAAAACCCAAACCTTACAACTGGGCAATCTGACCACACCTGTGTCTATGGAGCAAGAGTCCCCAAAACTAAAGAGATACCAACCTGGGGCCTGTTCTCTTCTTTAGGGGCATACTCTGGGACCCTGGCATCCTAGAATTCCCTGTCAGATAGACCTCAGCCCACTACCGGTGCCTGACTAAGCCTCCTCTACATAGGCCATCTCAGTCTTTTCCTGCTATTGTACCAAAATATTTGAGACCAGATAATTTATAAGCCACAGAGGTTTATTCATTTATTTCTAGAACTGTGCTTCTAGAAGCTGGGATGTCCAAGATCAAGGCACTTGCTGATTTAGTATGTGGTAAGAGCTTGTTCTCTGTCTTCAGGATAGCAAGACCTCTCTTGCTCACCCAACTGAAAGGGTGAGAAGCTTCTCCACACTCTTTTTAATTTTTTTTTTTTTTTTACATTTTATTTATGTGTTTGTTTTGTGTGTGTGACAGAGTGTGTGTGCATGCCACTGTGTGCCACGTAGAGGACAGAGGACAATATGTGGGTGTCGGTTCTGTCCTTTGGCCAGGTAGTTCTGAGTATGAAGATCAGACCATCAGGCGCCACAGAAGAGCTTTTATCCACTGAGCCACCTCCCCAAGCCCTTCACACCTCTTTTATAAGGGCACAAAATCCAATGCCTGAGAGCTCTACCCTTGTGACTTCATCACCTGCAGGCCCTGCCTCCCAGTGTTAACACAGGAACAAAGAAACTTCACCATGATAATTTGGGAGGAAGGTGAGAGTGGGGGGCATGGGGTGACTGTTTTCAGGAGGGCCAGCTGGAGGCAGGGGGGCCAGCTGGAGGTGGCAGGGAGCAGAGTGGACTGAGACAAAACAGATGGACTGGGGGTTAGCACAGAAAGCCCCTTGGTGTGGTCAGAAGAAAGGGAGGGTCAGAGAAAATGGGAGCCTGCTCTCTAGTGCTTCTATGCTTCAGGTTAAAACAAAGTCTGAGGAATTTTAAAAAAAAAAAATCTAAATTCGTGCCTGGCCCTCCCTATCACTGGGAAGGCATGCTCATGAGCATATTCTAAAAAACAGCTTGCAAGCTCCATTTTCATTGTTAAATATTTACAGATATGGTGTGCGGGCCTCTGTGTGTACACTTGTCCTAGATTCCCATAAAGTGAGGGGTGATCAATAGTAAGCTTGGGCTCTGTCTCTCTGAGGAGAGGATTATCAGAGCATAGCACACCAGGATAGAGCCAGCCAGCTGGAAGTCCCAGGAGGTAAGCCAGGGGAACTCTGTCCAACAGCCCCACTTCTTTCTACAACAGCCTTCCTGCCTGTTGCAGAAACCCTGGGTTCCTCCCAGTAGTAAGAAGCAGGAGTGTGACTTTGAAGAGTCAGGCTGTGTGGGCTGGAGCCACAGCTCAGTGGGTAAGGGCCCTTGCTGCCAAGCCTGAAGACCCGAATTGGATCTCTGGGACCCACATGCAGAGGGAAAGAGCCAACTCCTGCTGCTTGTCCTTGGAACACACACACACACACACACACACACACACACACACACACCACATAAATATAATTTTAAAAAAGTCAAATTGCATGATGAGTGATGAGGAAGCATCCCTGCAGGTGACATTTATTGAGCACGTTACAGGTGGAGTGTGCAAGCAATGGCTGGGCCACATCTGCCACTTACAGTGGAAGGTAGGTGGGGATGGGCCAACTCTGAGTACCTACCATCAGGACCACATCACAGCTACATGGGAAAGTGCTGCACGTGACGTAAAGGCCCACTGGACCAACAGGTACCATGGCAGGTAGATAGAAAGGAGCAATTACACACACAGGAAGCACCCACTCCCCAGCCTGCTGCTGATGGACCAGAAATCAGGTGCATCTGGACCAGCCTCAGGCCCATCCTTCCAAGGCCTACTACAAGGAGCTATTTCTTCCATTTCTCTGGGCTATGAGCGACAAACACAGGCATGTGACAATGGCTGGGACAGACTTGACTTGGTCCTGAGGCTTACCCACAGCCTGCAAGCAGTCTCCTTCCTCTGGGCTTCCCAAGTGCGACTAGTTCTTTCTCCTTCTCTAGAAACAGTTCTGACTCCCTGAGGTTGGGTTTCTGGAAGCAGAAGGTCCTGGCCGAGAGGTGGCCCATGAAGTGTGGTCTCTGGCTCCTCGGAACTAAAAATCAGTCCCCGCAAGCTTCATGCTTAATTTAGTGCATTGAAACAGCTTGACATTTGTGTTCATCGGAGTTCTCTAAAGGAACAGAACTGATAGACTGAATATACAGTGGAACAGGATTTGTAACAGTGGCTTATAATGCCGGGCGGCAGTGGTGGCAACAACAGCGGCGGTGGCGGCAGCGCACGCCTTTAACCCCAGCACTCAGGAGGCAGAGCCAGGCGGATCTCTGTAAGTTCGAGGCCAGCCTGAGCTACAAAGTGAGTTCCAGGAAAGGCACAAACTACACAGAAAAACCCTGTCTCAAAAAACCAAAAAAAAAAAAAAAGAATGGCTTATAAACTGGGCGGCAGTGGTGCACACCTTAAATCCCAGCACTCAGGAGGCAGAGACAGGAGGATCTCTGAATTTAAGGCCAGCCTGGTCTACAGAGCAAGATCCAGGACAGCCAGGCCTGTAATACAGAGAAACCCTGTCTCAAAAAACAAACAAACAAAAGAAAAAAAGAAAAACAAAAACCCCACAGAAGAACAGAATGTAGCCGCAACCTAGCTCTTCCCTGTGTCCCTCCGGCTTTGAAGGTCAGCTGCAGCTGTGGGTTGTCCTCTGCAATTATCTTATCTTCTGTTTCACTTGTTTTTTTTTTCCATCACATGTGTAAACAATTTTATGCATTGCATTCCAGCTGTTGAGCATACCTATGCTCGGAGATACTGTCTCACACCTGTCTCAGCTACTTAAGATTGAGGTGAGAAGATAGCTTGGGGCCAGTAGTTCAAGGCCATTCTGGACTGTTAACAGAGTAAGACCTGTCTCAAAGAAAACCACGCATCAAAAAGAAAGGCCACTGAATGTTGCAGTGTGTACCTGTGATTTCAGTGCTAGAAAAGCTAAGGCAGGAGAATTGAGATCAAGGCTAGCCTGGGCTACAAAATGAAAGCCCATCTTTTGTTTCATATTTATCTCCCCTTCAGGTTGGTGTGTTTGAACAACTAGTCCCCAGCTGATGACACTGTTCTGAGAGGCTGTGAAACTTTGGGGATGTGGTGACAATGGGGGGGGGGGGCAATTGAGGTTCATAGCCCCCCTTCTTGCTCACATCACTGAGATGTGAAGAGTGAAAAGTCCCAGCCACATGCTCCTGCTGCCATGGAGCCTCCTTACTGTGATAGACTGTATCCCACAACCCATGAACCAAAATGAAGCCTTCCTCCCTTAACCAGTTATCTGGTCACAACAACGAAGAAGTAAGGAATCACTTACTGTGGGGGTAACAGAAAATGACTTTGGAGGCTGGATTATTGATGACTCTGTGGCTTGTTCCCTGTTATCAATCTGTCTGGAGGAAGCCAGCTTCCGTACTGAGGGCACTTGAGAATTCCTGGAGAAAGATCCACATGTTGAGAAACTGATTCCTATTACGGACAACCATGCAAGTCAGCCATCTTGGAAGTGAATCCTTCAGCTGAGTCAAGCTTTCAGGTGAGTCTAGCCTCAGCCAGAACTCTGACTGCAATCTCATGAGAGACCTTGACCTCAAACCACACTGTCTAGTGCTTTGAATGCCTGCCTCACAGAAACTGTGAAGAAATAGATGCCTGCTGTTGCCATAAAGTTGTGCTTTAATTAGTTATGTGGTGATAGTGACTACAGCCCAGGCTATCACACGTGAGACCTTGCCTCAAGGGCAGACAACCTGCTGGTGACACCACTCCCTGGGTGGGATTAGCAAAGGTACTACATCCAAAAATGGGTTCTAGGCAGATTAAAGAGCCAAATGTGAGACCATACAGAAATACTGGAAGAAAATACAAAATGGCAAACACTAACATTTGTAAGGAACAGGTTATATCAGGGAATTCTTTGAGCAAATTCTCAGCAAGATGAGGCACTTGTGCCTGTTCCGTCAGCCTGAAGACAGGAGCAGAGGTGACTCTAGACCCTAGTGAGAGAGAGTAGGGGCCTCCCACACCTCACCCTGTCCACTGCCTCTCACTATGCAGACAGGAAATAAATAGGCCGTATGTTGTGAAGATGTGTCTCTGCCAAGGTGCCTTCTGATTGGTTTAATAAAGAGCTGAATGGCCAATAGCTAGGCAGGAAAGGATAGGTGGAGTTTCCAGGGAGAGAGAGGAAGAAGAGGAGGAATCTAGGGGTGCAGAAGATTTGGAGCAAGTCGGAGAGGTAACCGAGCCACGTAGCAGAACATAGATTAAAACTGTGGGTTAATTAAATAATAAGAGCTAGTTGGGAACAAATGGCCAAGCTTTCATAATTAGTAATAAGTCTCCATGTCATTATTTGCAGGCTGGTGGTCCAAGAAAGTCTGACGAAAAAGTACTACTACAGACATGCCCACTGCATGGAAGGAGAGGCCCTTAGCATGAAGGGAGTCCTGCTTGTCACTGCGTTGTCTGACGTGTTCCAAAAACAAAGTGTTTACAACATGCGTTATAGACAATATCTTAATCCTCCAGGAAGCAAATCTGCCTATAGGTTTATTAGGAAAAATATTCAACAAAAAATAAAATAAAACAGGGGCTGAAGAGATGATGGCTCCATGCTAAACTGCTTGCTGCACTAGTGAGGACTAGAACTTGAATCTCCAGAATGCACAGAAAACCCGAGTGTGCTTGGAGGCCACCTAGAAGCCCAGCACTTGAGGGGCAGAGACAAGGGTCCCCCGAGCAAGCTGACTATACTGGCCAGAATTGTCCAGTTCTGCCCCAGTAAGTAAAGGGGGGGGAGGGGAGAGGACAGCCTTCATCAACATGCACACATGCACACAATATACATACGTACATAAAAGAGCAACAAAACTTTTGTAAAAAAATAAATGATGTCATAGATAGTGAGATGGTTGCTGTGTATGGCATAGTCGCACCACAAAACCAGCTGAAGGCAGCAAACTGGCTTCTTCCCTCAGGGCTCACAGTGGGTACCAAGTGCCATGCTAGAATGTGTGAGACAGGGTCCCCAGTCATACAAATGAGGGTGCGGGAGGACACCTGTGAGATAGCTTGATTCTCAGGAAGCGCAACATGTATTTTCTTCAAAGACAGAAGATGGGAGCTGAAATAACAACATCCTGTGGCGTTTGGGCCAATAAAGCTGAAGTGGAGATTTAGAGAATGTGTGTCAGCACTTGGCACCCCTGTCTGAGCCAAGTGAACATTGTCCAGGTTACCTGTTGTCACATGGCACCCCCAAACCAAGTAAACACTTTTTTTTTTTTTTTTTTTTTTTGCATTTGGTGTGTGTGGTGTGCATGTATGCACATGCCATAGCATGCATGTGGAGGTTAGAGGACAACAGACAGGAGTCAGTTCTCTCCTACCGGGGACTGAACTCAGGTCATCAGGCTTCAGAGTGAGAGCCATCTTAGCCCCAAACTGATGGGTTCCTAGGCCAGTTTACAGTTTATCTCTCGCAGTCGCCTGGCCAGTGCTGGAAGTGGTCATGCCAAGTCTCTTGTGTGGTTACGTTCTGGAGTCCTCTGAGGCTGTGGTCATCTGAAGGCTAAGTGGAGCTGGAAGTCCAAGACGGAGCAGCCACGAGGCTGTCAGTTCCTGTTGGCTGCTGGCTGGCATCTGAGCCTAAACTGTTGACTTAGAATATGTGTTCATCAGCGTTTCAGTTGCTGCAGCAAAATAATAGGAAGCAACTTAAGAAAAAAAGTTATTTTTTGAGGCTGAGTGGTGGTGGTTGGGATGAGGAGGAGGAACAGAGACAGAGAGATCAAGGGAGGCAATCAGGAGGGACAAGATAAATTCTTACAGGGCATGCTGTCATGACCCTATTACCTTCAACCAGGATCTCCCTCTACGGTTTCCATTACCTCCTATGTGTCTGTTCCAATACAAATCAGTCAATGAGCCAATCCAAGAAGTAGACATGGTCACTTGTGAACACTGCTACATTGGGGACCAAGTCCTCAACACAATCAATTTGCGGAGGGGGGGGGGGTAGATTTGAGATTGAACCATGAAAGAATGTTTTTGATGCTGCTTTTCTGTGTAGACTGGGCTTCTCATAGCATGGTAGCTGGGTTCTATGGGGGCTCAAGAGCAAGGGCTCTAAAGTTGCTCAGGGAGCATCCCTGAGTGAAAGCGGCAAGGCTTTCTGTGTTCTTGCTCTGAGAATCCAAAGCATCACTACTACTCTGCTCTATCAGTCAGAAACCTCCCAGAACCCACCCAGATTCAAAAGGATGAGGAAATGATGACTTCCGCTGCACTGAGGGAGGAGCAAGTCCATTGCAGGTCCAATTGTAGCTGTTTTGGTTTTGGTTTTTTTGGAGACAAGGTCTCTTTGTGACTTGTTGGCCGTGCTGGAACTCACTTCGAAGACCAGGCTGGCCTCGAACTCAGAGATCTGCCTGCCTCTACCTCCCAAGTGCTGGGACTAAAGTCGTGTACCAGCTTATCGAAGTAATCTTTTCAAAACAACACTCATCCCAATTGTATAGTGGAATTTTGTTTCCTTCTTGGTGTAGAGGCTTTTTTCAGATCTGATGACTTCGGCTCTAACACAGGCCTGGGAAAGGCAGGAATACACTGGGGATCAGCCCAATTATATATGCATTATGCAACACTGAAATTAAGAGTCCCCAAATAACTGTTGTTTATTCCTCCATCCCCCACAGAGGGATTCGGAATTCTTGCTTACTCTGGGATGCCTCTCTGATATTATTAGCCCTCACTCCTCTCTCTGTCAGGGGCAGTTCCAAAGCTAGTTCTCTATGTGGCACCTGACCCTACCTTCCCAGCTCCCAGCAATCTCCACTGTTGTCTGGCTAGGCCATCTCAATATCCTGCAGGCCCAGGATGCAATGTTGCATTTCATCAGTAGGCAAAATCCTAACATTTGTTGTCATTTTGGAGAAAGGGATAGAAGAAGCTGGAGCAGCGGGCTGTCAGGAGAACTACTGAGGACACCTCTATTTCTAATCTTTTTTTAAAAAAGATTTATTTGTTTATTATGTATACAGTGTTCTGTTTGCATGCATCCCTGTAGGCTAGAAGAGGGCACCAGATCTCATTACAGATGGTTGTGAGCCACCATGTGGGTGCTGGGAATTGAACTCAGGACCTCTGGAAGAACAGCCAGTGCTCTGAACCTCTGAGCCATCTCTCCAGCCCCAATACATAGATTTTTAAGACTTTCTTTTGTTCAATGACTGTTAAAAAAAAAAAAAAAATCCATGTACCTCCTTCCATTCCATGGTGGAACAGGTCACTCAGGACAGTCTGAATCTGTGTTCCCAGGTCATGGGCACTTGCATTGGGCTCAGAATAAACCACCACTTCCTCCCTTTGGAGTGAGAGTTGTGTTTTTTGCATTGACAAAACGGACAGTGTGAAAATGTATTGTAGAAAAAGACAGGCTTCACCCGAATAGAAAATGCAGACAAATGTTAGTATCAAGAAACTATTGTACCAACAGGAATCTCGGGAACTATCCAACCCCAAACTATGAACCTCTGCAGGGTCATTGTCAGCTAGAGAAACACCCAGACCTGACGCATGGCTCTGACTTCTGAGTTTGGGTTCTCTCCAAATGTTGAGCAAGTATGATGTAATGCAGGCAAAGAAAACGGTAATTAGTCAAAGTTTCCAAGAGATAGCATCTCTTCTTTTTATTTTTATTTTTTCACTCCTGCCAAATATTGAACCCAGGACCTCACAAATGCTGATCAAGCATTCTACCACAGAGCAGCATCCCCTAGCCATAATCTCTTTTCTTTTTTCATGGAGTCCAACTCAGTTTTCCACCTCCCTAAGGGATCTTGGGAGGTCAAGTGTCCTCTCTCAGCATCTCTCTGCACTGTTCCCACCCCCACAGGGTCCACTGTATCCCAGGCCGCAGCCTCCACCTCCAAGATGCTGATTACACGTGTATACCACCAAGCTTGTTTTATGAGGTGCTGGGGATCAAACCCAGGGCTCTGTGCCTAATTACTAACGACCTGGGAAGTTGAGACAAGAGGATCAGAAGTTCAAGCTCATCTTTGACCACATAGTGAGTTCAAGGCTAGCCTGAATACATGAGACACTGTCTCAAGAAAGGGGAGAAAGAACTGGAGAACTATATCAGCAGTTAAGAGTGCTTACTGCCCTTGCAAGAGGACCAAAGTTCAGTCCCCAGTACCACGCAGTGGCTTACAACTGCCTGTAACTCCAGTTCTAAAGGAAGAAACACCTACTTTTGGTCTCTGCAGGCTCCTGCACAAGCATGGTGCACATAAATTCACACAGGCACACACTCATACCCATAAAAAATAATAAATAAAAAAGTAGATTTGTTTTTTAATCCTCATAGATAGCATTCTAGTTTAATTCTGTTATTGTGATAAAACGCTGACCAAAAGCAACACAAGGGGAAGTATAGTCCATCATCTAAGGAAGTCAGGTCAGGAACTCAAGCAGGACCCTGAAACAGAAATCATAGAAGCTGCTAAGATTGGGTAGCTTTGTGTGTGTGTGTGAATTAGGTAGCTTTTTTTTTTCCAAGAGAGAGTTTCTCTGTGTAGTTTTGGTGCCTATCCTGGATCTCCCTCTGTAGCCCAGGCTAGCCTCAAACTCACACAGATCCACCTGTTTCTGCCTCCCAAGTGCTGGGATTAAAGGCGTGTGCCACCACCGCCCTAGGTAGCTTTTTTATACAAATCAGGATCACCTTCTGAGAGACCCACTCACAGTGGGCTGCACCCTCTTGTATCAGTTAGTAATAGAGATAACCCCCAACAGACTTGCTCACAGGCTAATCTGATTGGGCAATTCCTCAACTGAGACATCCTTCTCAAAGGACTGTAAGCTGTATCAAGTGGTCAGTTAAAGCTAACTAGGAGAGGTAGTGAGGACAAAGATGATCCAAAATGACCAAATGTCTCCAGGACCAAAGACAGGACTAACTCACGGTCCACTTTCCTATTGAAATTCAGGGCAATTTCTCCAAGCCCCAAAGCAAATTCTTCCAGGGGCTGGAGAGGTGGCTCAGTGGGCAAAAATGCTTGCTGTACTTGAATTGAAATCTCTAGTACCTCTGAAGGAGAAGACAGAGAGAGAGAGAGAGAGAGAGAGAGAGAGAGAGAGAGAGAGGCCACACATGCCTGTGATCCCAGCACTTGGGAGTAGAGACAAGAGGGTCCCAGGAGCTTGATGGCCAAGCAGCCTAGCTAAAACTGGGAGCTTCAGGTCCAGGGAGAGACCCTGTCTCAAGGGAATAAGACAGAGAGCAATAGAGGAAAACACTGAGCATCTTCCTCTGGCTCTATGATGGGTGCATGCACTGCAGATGGACATGTACGCACATATTCACATTCAACACGCATGCACACACACATGCACAGGCACACATGCACACACACATGCACAAGCAAAAGAGCAAAAGAAAATTCTTCCCAAATGGCTGTGTCTCCTTGTGCTCTGGGAAATGTTTCACAACTCTAAACATCATACATACACACACACACACACACACACACACACACACACACACAGACACGTGCACGCACAAGGTCAATGGGCACGATGAGAAGGTGGGGAAAAGAGGAACGCATGTAGGGCTATGGCAAGCGGCCATTTTTCCAGCCAGCCAGCCCCATTGCTGTTGCTCTCTCCCTGTCTGTTCGTTTGCATAAAGGATCTGCTTTTCCAAATGTGATGTTTAAACTGCAACAGAGAGGAAGCAAAATAAACACAGGATGGTCGGCTGAGGGCCTGCACTTTCTAGGCCCCGGTTACAAGTAAAATTAGCTAGCTGGTAGCCAGGGCTAGAAGATTTATTTTGGTCTGAAGTCAACCCACAGATTAACAATATTGGCAAGAACTGCATAGGAGGAGAAAATATTTTGGACAAGGCTGCATATGTTTGCAGATACACTGTCTCCCTCTGCTCAGCAGCCAAGGTTAAAGAGAATGGGAGTGAGGAGGAGGCCACCTTTTCTCCTTCCTGGGAACAGTCACTGTCCCCTGCATGATGCCAAATCATGGCAGCTGGGATGGGCTGCACCTCACACTGTATGACCGAGTGAAGGTGAACAGGAATGTACACTCCAGATACGATTTCAAACAACACCACCAAAGAGAGGGGCCTGGTCATTCTCTCCCCTGACCCTTTCTTTCAAGGCCCACATTCCATTCAGAGAGTAATTTCCAGGCAGTAACTATTTCCGGATTCTCAAGGGCTTGTCAAGAGTGGTATCAGAGAAAATTATCCCAAATTGGAAATAGGCAAAAGAGATGATTGGGTGTTCTTGTGGTTGCTTGCACTTTTGATTGATTTCCTGAGGCTAGGCTGTTTCACAGCCCCCACGCCCACACAACCAGGATCAGAGGTTAATTTTGAGAGTTGTTTTTTTTTTTTTTTTTTTTTTTTTTTATCTGCTGGTAGAAATGAAAATAATTTTTAAGCAGCCATCTCATTCTTCTGTTAAACTCTATAGAAATACAATTCTCATTCAGACCAGTTTTAACATCTTGTACAGTTCTCCTCAGGAATTAATGAGGTAAGTCAAATCCTTGGCATCTGATTATTTTATATTCAAACAAGTTTTTTTTTTTATTGCATTTGATCTCTTTTGTGTGCCTGCATGTATATGAGTGTGGGTATGTCCAGCTTGACTGTGGAGGTCAGAGAACAACCTTTAGGTATTCCATTCTTCCACACTGTGGGTTCCAGGGATTCAATTTAGGCTTATCAGTAGGCACTTTTACCCAAGGCATCTCACTAGCCCAAGAGAGTCAAGGTTTTTTGTTGTTGTTATTTCCAGACAGGGTTTCTCTGTGTAGTTTTGGAGTCTGTCCTGGATCTGGCTCTGTAGCCCAGGCTGGCCTTGAACTCACAGAGATCCGCCTGCCTCTGCCTCCCAAGTGCTGGGATTACAGGCGTGTGCCACCATTGACTGAGAGTTAAGGTTTTTAACCTCTTGGAGATTCTACCTTAATGACGGAGTCCTTGTGTTGACATAGCATCATGGCATTGTCCTCTGGCATCCTTGTCACCACAACTGAATCTTTTCTGTCATTTGTTTTGTTTTGTTCTTGCTCGTTGTCTTTTTAGATAGGGTTTCCTGTGTCCTCACTCACCCCCATACTCTGCTGCAATGTGCTAAGTTTTTGAGGAACCATCACAGCTATGGAAAAGTGTCCAGGACACACAAGAGTCAAAAATGCAAACCCTCTGTTCTCTAGATGTTTGGGAGCTCGGCAGAAAATGTGATTTTCTAGTTAATTTTTGTTTCAATAACCAAAAAATGTAATTTTTTTTGGAGTTTTTTGTATGTGTGTTTCGGTTTTTTGTTGTTTTAAGAAAGAGGTCTCCCTTTGTAGTGTAGGCAACTCCCAAACTAGTAGCAATCTTCCTTCCTGCCTCAGCTTCCTCAGTGAAGGGGTTCCAGGGGTGCAGACCACAGCCAGCTAGTCATTAATTCAATGGACACTTCCTCATCTTCAAACAGGAAGTCCTTAACATTGAATTTTTCAAAGGGGGCTTCAGATGCACATTTCACACCGTAGCAAGTCAAGCAATACTGGGGTTCTGGAGGTCCAGTGTGGCTCTGAGACTCTCTTCCTTTCATCCTTTCTAGTGTTGTGGCTGCTGGCCCCTGGTCCCTGCCTTGTTCTTGTTTGTCTTTTTGTTTTTCACTTTTAAAAATGACGTTTCTTTTTATTTCTGGGGGGAGGGAGTGGGTGTGTGGGTGTGCACAGGCCACAGCATACATGTGGGGGTCAGAGGACAGCTTTCAAGAGTTGATTCCCTCCTTCCACCATGTGGGTCCCAAGAGTTCAAACTCAGGTCACCAGGTTTGGTGACATGTGCCTTTACCTGCTGAGCCATCTTGCTTGCCTGAGCCTGCCCTTTGAAAAGAACAGGGGGATAGCATTGGTCTACTGGGAGCTGTGATAAACACTGAAGATTACACTCTCACAAAGCCTGAGCTCATATGTTGGGATACATACCAGGAAGAGCCAAATCCCGAGCCTATAGAAGGCCAGAAGACCCCAGTGCCTTCACATACCTGATCTCACTCCTCACAAGCTGCCTGTGAAGAAACTCTTCCCAGCCCTGTTTACCAAAAAGGAAACCCAGCCCCAGAGAGCAGGGAGAAGGGCCCAGCAATGCCCGCGTGCAAGCTGCCTGTCTTGCTAACTCTGCTAGCTACACTCGTCCACACCACCCTGCAGTTTCCTTCCTCCATCACAGCCCTGCAGACTGTGCAGAATTTGAAAGGGAAAGGGGACAACTTCCCTCCTCACCACATGGCCTCCGTTTCTTTCTAGTTCCTGAATAATTCCTTCATTAGATCCCACTGAAGCTGGCAGCCGAGAAAGGAATACAGAAAAGGGCGTTTCAGGGCTCTCAAGATGTCAGCCATCAAGGATGTTCTATACCCCAAAGAGAAGCTATGGTGTGTACTCACCTGAAATTCACTGGCGCCTGGGAAGCCTTTGTTTTAGGCTGCCGTCTGACCTTCTGGACAGTTCCATTTATCAGTAGAGCTTTTGGTCTAAGGACATGACACTTTTGAGGCCCCCAACCCCCGTTTTTAACCGACTGGGTGTGAGGAAAGTCAGATGAAGTGCTGGGGGGTAGAGTGGCAAGCATTTCAGTTGAAGGTGTGTGCCAAAAGTAAACGTCAAACCAATAAAACGTTAATGTAGCGTGAAAAGTGCTGATTTGGGAAAAAGTTCGGTCATTTAGAGAGTTTGTCACAGAAGGCACTCAGGTGTTCCAGCTACCAGAGGAGTGGGGGGGGAGGCAGAATCAAGAGAATGAACTTTTCAGCTCCATCCTGGGTCCTGGTCTGCTTGACCATCTATTTCCAGAAGGAGAGACCTGCAAAGAGAGTGGGGTGGTCCATACTGCCTGGAGGGAGCCCTAAGCAGCACACGTGAAGTCAGATCCCTGAATACCTGGCACCAGTAAAGAAGGCGGTGGAGATGGCCTGGGGATGTTGTAGCATTCCATTCAGGCATGGTGCCTCACACCTGGAATCTAAGTATTAAGAAGACCGAGGCTAGAGGACCAGTTCAATGTCATCTACCACTACATGTGGAGTTCGAGGCTATCCTGGGATATATGAGATCCTGTTTGAAAAAACTGAAACAGGACCAGCAAGATGGTTCACTGGGTAAAGGCAACTCCTCTGCAAGCTTGGCAACCTATGGTTTCCATCTGTCTGTCTGTCTGTCTGTCTCTCCTCTCTCTCTCTCTCTCTCTCTCTCTCTCTCTCTCTCTCTCTCTCTCACACACACACACACACACACACACATATATATAATTTTTAAAAATTAGAAACTAAAACAAACAAAAATGTCTGTGAGCTTGACACTTGCCTTGCCCAAGATTCTTGACCCCTTTCTGGGCTTCCTGAGCTGGGCCCAGCCACATCAACCTATCTTCAGGTACCCATTGGTGATGGTCAGCTTCCATCATTTTCCTATCCTCCTCCCCAACTCCCACTCCCACCATACACTCTTGCAGGGAGGAGACTGATGCAGGTTCCCAATTTGTAGCTTAGGCTAGCCCCAAACTTGTGACCTCTTCCTTCAATCACCCACACTTCTGTCAGGATCTCCCAAATTTCAGAGCTATTTACACCTCAAATCTGCCAACTTTGACACCTCCTGCATATGCAGGAGAGACCCTACAAACACTCATGAACTTGACTTCATGTGGGTGGCTATTAGGCTATGGGATCCATGACACTAAAGAGCAGGGAAGTATTTTAGAAGACTTGACTTCGGGTTAAAACAACTGGGACCTGAGAGAAGACAGTAGGCTGACCTGAGCCTATAGACCTCAGTTGTTCCATCTGTAGAAGGGGGACAATTCTCACAGGAAGACTTAAAGAATAAAGCATACATGTTCAGCTTTTGGTAGCCTGTAAAGTCAGAGTGCTATGCATGCTTTTCAGCATGAGCAGGGTGGGTAGGGTGACCTGACCCAGAGCATAGACAGCAGCTGGGGCTCACCCTAGACAGGCTAGAACCTGTGTGTATGACATCATGACTCAAACTGAGCAGGATCACAACCTTTCTGGAGACTTTCTGATCCCAGGACATTGAACCGAGGGAGAGTCACTCACTTATCATTGTCCCCATGTCTATCCCTCTATCCTAAAACGAGCCATCCAATCTGGTCAAGTTCACATCAAAATATCTCTCTGGCCTTCCTCCTCCTGCCCTCTCCCACCTCCCAGGGCTATGACCTTGGTCTAAAGCATCATGATGTTTGTTTGTTTGTTTTTGTTTTTTGAGACAGGGTTTCTCTGTATAGCCCTGACTGTCCTGGATCTCACTCTGTAGACCAAGCTGGCCCCAAACTCACAGAGATTCTTCTGCCTCTGCCTGAGTACTTGGATTAAAGGCACATGCCACCACTGCCCAGCTCATCATAATTATCATATTTTTTTTAAAGTAATTGTGTGTGTGTGTGTGTGTGTGTGTGTGTGTGTGTGTGTGTGTGTGTGTGCGTGATATGTGTGAGTGTGGGCGCACACATTGCCAGGGTGTGTGTGTGTGCTCAGAGGACAATCTCGGATGTCAGTCCAGCCTTCCACCTTGTTTTGAAACACCATCTCTTATCACTTGCCACTACCTGGCCCATGAGCTTCTGGATTCTCCTGTCTCTGTCCCTCGTCTTCCATAGCAGCACGGGCATTGCAGACCGGTGCTACTGTACCTGGCTTTTACATGGGTTCTGAGGATTCCAACTGGGGCTTTCTCACTTGTGTGGTACTTTACACACTGAGTTATCACTTCAGCCCTTCAGGACTTTTGCCTAGACACTTGTGCCTCTGTGCTCCATGGTCCCACCCCAGCTCCTCGAGGCTTCCTTAATTGTTCCACTATCCAGTCATGTGGTCTTAAATTTATGTTCTACCCACATGTGGCCCTGCCCCTGCTGCTCAGCAATCTCAGAACCCACTCCCCACATCCCCATCTCCTCATTTCCCACCTCAGGGCCTTGACACAAGCCACTGAATCGGAATAACAACTGTGGCCAGGCTTTTCCCACCCTGATGGAACTCCTGGACCCCAGCTATGTGAGGTCCTCCCTGCCAAATCTCAGCTGCATTAGGGCCTGCGCAGTGCTCTGCCTTGTAGGACAGTTATTTGGCTTTCTATGAAGTAGTCTCAAGAACACCAAAGAGGGCCAGCAAGATGATTCAGTGGGTAAATATTGGTGAAATTATTAAGGCCACTCCACGTAGTTAAAAGGGAGGTTTATTTTGTGGGGTAACTTACAAATGAAGGGGTAGGTTGCAGGGTCTGGCAAAGGTATAGCACAGTCCGGCGGTGTTCTCTGGAGAACTCTGCTCGGTCTACCTCCTGCGTCCAGTGTCCCCGAACCAAGAGAGCGACCTCCTCTTCATCCTCGGTCTTCCGCTCCCTCCTCTGCCCCGCCTTGTGGGCATGACCATTACCGAAGCCTCAATGGGGGTTGGAACTTCCAGGCCAATGCTGGGATGGCTATCCACTACAGGTAAAGGCATTTGTCACTAAGTCTGACAGACTGAGTTCAGTCCTCATGACCCTTATGCTGAAAATAGAGAACCAACTCCTGCAAGCTATCTTTTAATTTCCACATGGCCACTGGTGTTTGTGTTTTGTGATCCCACCTCCAATGGTCACAAATCCCTATATGAGGTCATAACCCACGGATTACGAAACTGGACTCTAGGCAATCCCAACCACAGCACATGGAGGATACTCAGGCCTTTGTGCAGCTGCCCTACGGTCCCCAACAGCCAGCTCAAGCTGCAGGCCCTGCGGATGTGGCCCTGGGGGCAGCTGCTACAATATACCACACTCTCAGGTAGCTGAGCTCCAAGCAGATCCTTGGGCAGTCACTTGAGCCACCATAAGCACGACCGCCCAGCCAGGATCCGTTCCAAGTCACAGGAGCCAAAACACTCTTTTTTGTTTTATTTGGGGGTTTTGGTTGTTTTATTTAAATAAAAGACTTTTGTTGTTTTAAGCCATTAAGTTTGAGGTGACTTGTTCTCAGGCAATCTGTTATTAATGCCTTGCCATAGATGATTAGATTCGGGTTGCATCAGGCATAGGGAAATAAATACAATTATCATGATAATAGCTACCAAGGCTGGAGTGCGCCTCAGTGTTGGCATGCTTGCCTAGCACAAACTAAGCCCTGGATTTCATCCCTGGTACAGCAAACCAAAATAAAACAAACAAACAAACAAAAACCTCCCGGAAGGGGCTGTGGAGCCGACTCAGTGGATGAAGTACCTGCCATACAAGTATGAGTTCATGAGGTCATATCCTGAGCTCTGAGTCTGTAACCTCAACACTGGGGTGATGGAGACAGGCAAATCCCTGGGGCTTGCTGACCAGTCAGCCTAGCCAGTTAATGAACTCTAGCCAGGCTTTGTGAGAGAGCTTGTCTCAAAAAGTAAGGTAGATGCCAGGCATGGTGCCCTACCTCTTTAGTCCCAACACGTGGGAGGAAGAGGCAGGCAGATCTCTGTGAGGCCAGCCTGGTCTACATAGAGAGTACCAGGACAGACAGGGTCACACAGAGAAACCCTGTCTTGGAAAAAAAAAAAGGTGGAGAGAAATAAGGGCAGACACCCAAGGTTGACCTCTAGTCTCCACATGCATGTGGACATATGTGCACATGCACCCACAGATACACATATACTACACACACACACACACACACACACACACACACACACACACACACTTGTGGCTGGGCCTCAAGAACATTATAACAGCTGCTGACTGCTGAGTATACACTGAGCCAGGCACCAAGCTAGAATTTTAATACCTTCTAGAATCTACTCCTTCTGATTGTCCAGAGGCTGGGTTTGGCATTCCCCATTTAAACCTAAGACACACAAATGGTAAGTCACTAGTCCACACAGGCAATAGGTGGCAGAGCTTGGGACAGTGTCCTATGGGCTCATGTGAAGAAATTCCCCTTCCATGGGCTTTTCATCTCTTGTTCTTGTTGTTGTTGTTGTTTGTTTTGTTTTTTTGTTTTGGAGACAGTTTCTCCATGTAGCTTTGGAGCCTGTCCTGAATCTCGCTCTGTAGACCAGGCTGGCCTCGAACTCACAGAGATCCACCTGGCTCTGCCTCCCGAGTGTTGGGATTAAAGGTGTGCGCCTCCACTGCCCAGCCCGGGCTCTTCATCTGTTTCTTTCCTTGTACATCATAATGAGCTCAGGCTGAGGCCAGCACCTCAGGTCCTGCACTCTGTAACAACAAACACCGCCTATTGGTGGCTTCTCAATGACAGGAATCCATTACTTTCTATCCTGAAGACTGGAAGTCCAAACTCAGGTTCTAACAGATTTGACATCTGGTAAGAGTTTTCTCCTTCACAGATGGTGTCTTCTAGGTGTCCTCACACGGCAGGAACAAGACAGGGACAAAGCTCCCTTGGGCCTCTTTCATAAGGGCACTAATGTGACCTAATCACCTCCCCAGAGCCCCACCTCTTAAGTCTACCATTGGGGATTAGGCATCGACACATCAGTTTCAGAGGACACAAACATTCAACAGCCAGTAACCTATGAGCAAAACGAACAACCACCGAGATGCCCTTGTGTGACACCTGGCCCGAGCTCCCCCCAGCTCTCACTGTTCCTACCTTAACACTTGGAAATCAGTGGCTGGAAAATATCAGCTAGCCCTTCCTTGAAGTCTGGCAGGCTCGGAACTACTTCAGGCAATAAGGCAAAAGTGAGGCCAGGTGACTCCCAAGGCAAGGTCCTCGAGCCTATTCCGTTTCCTCTTCCGTCAGCTGAATCCTGAACCTTCTTGCTAGGAAAACAGTCCCACTGTAGACTGACGCTGAGCTCCATGGTATAGCCTGTGCTCAGTGGGGTTGGGGGGGCAGTGGTGCATTTAGGAAAGGAGGAGCGGGGGATGAAAGAATTGCTTCTAAGATGTGTGAAGAAGAAGTAGGGTGTGGAGAATTGCTTTATGCTATGTAGCCCTAGCTGCCCAAGAATTTGCTCTGTATACCAAACCGAGCTAGAACTTGGGATGATCCTCCTGCCTTCCAAATGATGGGATCTCATGTGTACTGGTGTCATCATTTAAATAGATGAGAACAAGCAAAGCCGGCTTAGGTGCTTGCCCTAAGACGTAATTGCTTCTGAAACCGGGTGTGGCTGGCACAGGCCTGTAATCCCAGCCACATTGTGAGTTCAAGGCTAGCCTGGGCTACATGTGACCTTGCAAAAGAAAGACGAAGAGGAGGAGGAGTAGAAGAAGGGAAGAAGAAGAAGGAGGAGGAGGAGGAGGAGGAGAAGGAGAAGAAGGGGAAGAAGGAGGAGGAGAAGAAGAAGGAGGAGGAGGAGGATGAGAAGGAGAAGAAGGGGAAGAAGGAGGAGAAGGGGAAGAAGGAGAAGAAGGAGGGGAAGAAGGAGGAGAAGGAGAAGAAGAAGGAGGGGAAGAAGGAGGAGAAGGAGAAGAAGAAAAGCTTGCTTCTGGAAGATAAGGTTGAAACTAATGATGTCAACAACAACAAAAACCCAACTCATTACCAAGACCATCCAGGCCTTTACCTATCTAGAGCTATTCTGCTGTAAACCCTAGCCAATGTCTTCATCTTGAAAGATCTGTCTTAGAAATCACCCAATATGGGGGCCTGGAGATGGAGTTCAGTAATAAAGTGCTTGTGGGACATTTGCTAGGTCCTGGATTCCAGCCTCAACACGGAGAGTCTGGGAAATACCTAGTCTGTGTTCAACACTCTCAGAAATGCCCTTTCCTCACTCTGAGACATGGCAGTGTTCCCTCGTGGAGTGGGAGGTACTGTCCCTGATTCCAAAGGTTCTGATAAACTTAACGCTGCATCACCGAGAAATTTCTCTGATTTTTTTTGGCTTTGTTTTGTTGTGTGTGTGTATGTGTGTTATTTTTGTTTTTGACAGTCCATAGCACCACTGCCTTGAACCAAGGCTTCTCAGTTTGGGTTTCTCAGTTTTCTTTGTTCATTCAGCAGCAAGTAGCTACACGTGGCTATTTAAATCAATTAAGCTGAGAGAAAATTGAATTTTTTGGTTACATCAGCCACATGGACAGCACCCTATCTGCTACTGTGGCTGGTCCTGGTTAGCACAGTCACAGGATGCTTTTACCCTCCAGAATGTTCCTCCAGGCAGCAACGCTCTCCTGGGGGAGAGGGAGTCATTTGCTTCAGAGGATGACTTTCCCAGAGGAAGCCAGGACTGTGCCTGACTCCCGCACTGCCCGCTGAGCAGCTATGGGGAAAAAAAAGAGACAGGTGATCCCCAGTCACCTTTACCACCTCTAGCCTTACCTGCGTAGGAAGCAGCATCACCAATTTCCTGTTTTCAAAACTCACTGTGGCCTTCAGGACCCGCTAACCAAGTCTCCTGGATCCTTGTCATCCCTAGGTGGGGAAGAAGTTTGAGAGTACCAAGGTCCCTGGTGCCTCATTCCCAGGGTCTCACTCTGTGTAGCCCCAATTGACCTGGAACTTGCTTTGTGACCAGGCTGGCCTTGATCTCATAAAGATCCGGCTGCTTCTGCATCCTAAGTACTGGGATTCCAAGCATGTGCCACCACCTCCAGGTGGAGAAATTTTAAATTTTCTTCCATAGTAACTTCCTGGTTGGGGACTTGTCATTTCAAATCATTCTGTCCTTAAAAACTTTGGTCTGAGGGGAAGAAACATGCCATTTCCACCCAGGTCCTCACCAAACAAATCAAACAGCTAGCAATCTGCTGGAGGACTTCAAACGTGTTCAGGTCCAATTACACTTCATTTGGGGTGTGAATTGAGGAACTCTGGGGGAGGTGGCCAGGGCGGAACATGTCAGGGTCTATACTACGGTAATGAACTGAGGCCTTTGTTCCTGGGAGCCTAGCAGCTGACAACTGAGCTATTTCCTGAAGGGCAGGGGTGCTCTCGGTCCCCTGCCAGGTGCAGCAAAGCAGGGAGTGATAACAGGGCGTGGAGCTTTAACTGCCACAAAGATATTCTAGGGTGGGCTTGTTTGTCCTTCCCTTTGAAAAAACCAAAGGTTCGGGAAAGCTGGGGATGTCGGCTGGAAACCTGGTAGAGCACTTATCTAGCAAATGGCCTGTTCAATTCACAATATCATAAATAAATTAGGCAGGCATGGCTGCTCACACCTGTAATCCCAATTGCTGAGACAGGAAGGCTGTCTCAAGTTTTGAGGCCAGCCTAGTCTACAAAGCGAATTCCAGGACAGCTAGAGCTGTTACACAGAGAAACCCTGTCTCGAAAAACCTTAAAAAACAACCACCACCACAAAAAATTAATAATAATAATAATAATAATAATAATAATAATAATAATAATTAATAAATCAGAGATTTGTACTATTCAACGGGCCTGCAACCTAGTCTACCAATCTTCTTGTCTTCTAAGCAGAACCATACAGTTTGGCTGAACTAGGGGAATCTGATAAATTATTCCTAACTTGTAGTATAGGTGTTGCCTTCATTCCTGTGGCATTGGGAGAGACCAGAAAAGGGGGAGCTGTTTAGCCTGGCCTTGACTGCCCACTTACATTCTGTTCCATTTTAATGACTTGGGTTTTGCTAACTGGTGGGCATGACTATATATAATGTACTGGCATTAACCCTGGAGACCCAGCCCTCTATGGGCAAGATGGAAAGCTTTAGAACATTCACGAAAAAACCATCCGAGTTCTTCTAACACCCATGCGCCTTGGAAAGACCTCAGATCTCAGCCTGGAGTAGGTAGGAGCTGGTGGATTTCCAGACAGGGTGTGCAAGAGGCAGCCAGAACTCTGGATCAAAAGCTCCGTTACCCCGCCTTGCTGAGATGCTTATTTGCTTCTTATCTCCTGCCTTCACGTTCTGTTTTCAAATGCAGATGCCTGGAGAAAGGTGACACATTCGCCTCTCACACCTCCACACTAAGCGCATTCCTGGCAAATGCTTGCTTGGGCAGAGGCAGCTGGGTGAGGCTGCCTGGGAGTTGGGAAGAAAAACTGCAGATGCTGGAGGGTTCCCATCCCCCATTCTGGAGTTCTAAGGTGGAGTTCTAGCATCAATATAATTTCCAAAGCTCCCCAGGTGATGTACCCAAGCTACAGCCAGGCTTGATGGCTAACACTTAAAATCCCAGCACTCCGGAAGTTAAAAAGATTGAGCCAACCTGTGATACAGACTCTATGTCTGTCTGTATCTCTCTCTCTCTCTCTCTCTCTCTCTCTCTCTCTCTCTCTCTCTCACACACACACACACACACACACACACACACACACACACACACACGAATAAAAATAAATAAAAAGTAAAAACAGCTAAGTTGTGAGCCCTTCAAAATTGAAGGAAATGGAGAATGGAGGGATAGGTTGAAAAAGACAAAAGGGAAAACAGCCTGGCTCCACTCAGCACCCAGCTTGCTGACCCTCAGGTCCAACTTGGGTAGCTGACCACATCTGAACTTGGTGGGTTGGTTGTTGGTTGGTTGGTTGGTTTTAAATTTGTAAATGGAGATAAGAAACAGAGCCTTTCCAAAGGCTTGTTCAAATTGATTCCCAGGGAGGCTGCAGAAGCAGGGGAATCATAGTGTGTATGGAGTTCCAGGCCAGCCAGGGTTACTAGGGAGAGGTTACTAGGTTACTAGGATTACAGTGGCACCCTAGTAAGTAAATAAAGTAGATTTCCAGGCCCTATTCTAACCGCAGAGATTCTAACACAGTAAGTTTAGAGTAAGAAAGTGATCAAAATTGACTTTTTTTTTTTTTTTTTTTTTTTTTTGGTTTTTCGAGACAGGGTTTTTCCCTGTGTAGCTTTGTGCCTTTCCTGGAACTCACTTGGTAGCCCAGGCTGGCCTCAAACTCACAGAGATCCGCCTGGCTCTACCTCCCGAGTGCTGGGATTACAGGCATGCGCCACCACCGCCCCGCCAAAATTGACATTTTTTGGTGCCTTCTGACAGTGCTGAGCACCAAGGCTTTACTACTGAGTTAATTACGTCTCAGCCCTTCAAAAATTTAAAATTGGGCCATTGAGATGACCCAATCATCAAAGGTGCCTGTCACCAAACCTAATAACCTAAATTTAATCCCTAGGGCCCACATACACGATGGAAGGAAACACTTGATTCCTGAAAATGGTCTTTAACTTCCATACTTGTGTCCTCTGTGTGGTGTGTGTGTGTGTGTTCGCATACACACACATAATCAAATATTTTAAAAAGAAAAGAAAGGGTGGGGAGCTGAGAAGATGGTTC
Source organism: Onychomys torridus (assembly GCF_903995425.1). Lineage (NCBI taxonomy): Eukaryota > Metazoa > Chordata > Mammalia > Rodentia > Cricetidae > Onychomys > Onychomys torridus. The sequence goes on along the minus strand of NC_050466.1, from coordinate 5,810,634 downwards.
AGTGGTTAAAAGTGCCAGCCACACAAAAATGAGGACTTGAGTTCTGATACCCTAAAACCCACATAAAAGTCAGGTGTGATCATGTGTTGTAACCCCAGTATGGGAGGTGGGGGGGGGGGGGGGGGGGGGTGGGGTCCGACACAGACAGGCTGAGTCCTGGAGCTCACTGACAAGCTGGTTTTAGTCATAGTAATGAATTCACCATGCCTCAAAAACTAAGGTGAAGAATGAGGAAGGGAAGTCATCCAAGGTCAACCTCTTGATTGTACCAGAAAGTGTCTCACACACCACACACACACACACACACACACACACACACACACACACACCAGAGAGAGAGAGAGAGAGAGAGAGAGAGAGAGAGAGAGAGAGAGAGAGAGAAGAGAAGAGAAGAGAAGAAACCTTGGCTGCCCTGTCATCTCAGAGGCCGGGCCCGTCTTTGGCAGCACTCTGTGAGCTTGGCTGTTTTAGTGAGAGTGGGTGTGACAGTCTGGAAAGGAACACAGTCTCAGGGTCTTGATCAGGTTTGTTTCCCTGTCAGGGAAGGGCTGAAGTTCAACAGCAGAGAAAATGGCCCTCTGCAAACCTGGGGGGCAGGAGGCTCAGTAAGCGAAGAAATCCCGTTCCTTCTCCAGGGCTGGGCGTTTTAAGGTCTCTAAGGAGTCTTCCTCCCCTAATTTAGGGTTGGTCAGTTTGAAGACAGGATGGTTGATTGGCTTACAACTGTTCTGGAACAGGTCCTGAGCAGGCCTTGAACTTGTTGAGACAGTCCATCAGCAGGGGGCCTTTTGTCTCAAGTCAGGAGGGTGAGGAAGAAGTAGGCCATCTTTATTGCTTAGTCATGACCCCTCTCCCTGTCTGTTTGCTTACCAGGGAGTCTAACTCCTGGCCTCTCAGGTTTTACCAATTAAAGCTGCTGTTTGAAGCAGAAAAAACCACCCCTGGTCACTTAGGCTCTCTTTCCTCTATTCCTGGCACCCTCTCAAGCCTGGCACCCCCTCACAGGGTCCAGCTTCTTTGTGTCTTCTGCAAAAGTCTGCCTTCCCTCCACCCAAACTTCTGCCTCCTCCTAGCAGGGGGCCAGCCAAAACTTCCCAAGTATTGGTGAAAAGATGATAAAAAGAACCCAGTTATCTTGTATTTGGAGGTAGAGGTTTGGGTACTTTTACGAACCCTAGCATTTTCCCTGGTATGATCTATGTGGAAGGGCCTCTGGGACAAAGCAAGGGCCAACACATGTGGCTTAGATCCAGTAGACTCTCCTTTAAGAAAAGAGAGTCTGAACAAAGAGATAAGAGCACTGCCAGTGTGGGTTTCATCTGCTACCTAAGGATATCTCTCACCCTGAGCACTACAGCCACCCATGGCCTAGCTGCCCAAGTCAAGTCTAGAAGAGAGGCCGTCTTAGACACTTCAAAGTTGTGCTTCTCTGAAAACCTTGAAGAATGTCTGATGAAACTGGAACATACCAGATCATTCTGCTTTGACAGCTGTTTCTCCACAGCTGGGATATATTTCCTTTTTACCAGAGCTGATAGGCTAGGCCCACTCATGGACTTCCACTCCTAAATACCTTTACGGTCACCTCCTCCATATGGTGCCCGTTGATTACCTGCTTCCCTAGGCTTTGGGACCCAAGATGAACATAACTAGAAGCTACTGGTTTGGAAGATTTTGATTGTTTTCTTTCCTTGAGTTAATTTTTTAAAAAAATTTCACCTTATACATTTGTAAATTATGTCATTTGTTAAAATGTTGGAAATGGCCAGGCCTGGTGACACACACCTTTCTTTCTTTCTTTCTTTCTTTCTTTCTTTCTTTCTTTCTTTCTTATTTATTTATTTATTTATTTTTCTATTATCAGCTCGATACAGTACAAATTCTTATCCTAATAGTGAAATGTTTCATTAAGGCTTGCCCAGTAATTGAGTAAAACCAAAACTTATTATAAGCCACAGTCATCCTAGGGTCCCTCCTGCTATATAGCCTCCCTGGTTCTGTGGGTTGCAGTCTGATTGTTCTTTGCTTTAAATCTAGAATCCACTTATGAGTGAGTACATACCATGTTTGTCCTTCTGGGTTTGGGTTACCTCACTCAGGATGATTTTTTTCTAGTTCCATCCATTTGCCTGCAAATTTCATGCTGTCATTGTATTTCTCTGCTGAGTAGTACTCCATTGTGTATATGTACCACATCTTCTTAATCCATTCTTCAGTTGACAGACATCTAGGTTGTTTCCAGGTTCTGGCTATTACAAATAGTGCTGCTATGAACATAGTTGAGCATGTATCTTTATGATATGATTGAGCATTCCTTGGGTATATGCCCAAGAGTGGTATGGCTGGGTCCTGAGGTAGATCAATTCCCAATTTTCTGAGAAACCACCATACTGATTTCCACAGGGCACACACCTTTTATCCTAGCCAGCACCTAGGCAGAGGTGGGTGGATCTCTGTAAGTTCTAGGACAGCCTGGTCTATAAAGTAAGTTCCCGGCCAACCAGGCTGTGCAGGTGGATAGGTGGGTGGATGTATGGAGAGCTAGATGAGTGGATAAATGGAAGATAGATGGATGGGTAGACTCACAAATGTGTGAGTGTGTAGGTGGGTGGAGGATCAATGGACAGATGGACAGACAGATGGACGGACAGAAGGATGGATGAGTGGATGGATGGACTGGTTGTACTTCTCCTGTGAATATCTTGACA